>NC_047666.1:37124781-37457781 GCF_011762505.2 Arvicanthis niloticus
GACCTGAGAAGCTCTTCCCACACTCTGGGCCGGCTGTGAAGTTAGCTCCTGCCACACTTTTCTAGACTCCTTAGCCTCAAAGGTAATTCTGTACCTGCTATAGGAGGTGCCTTAACTTTTCTGTAGCGAACCTGTGAATCTGCAAACAGAGTGACATTTAGGACAAGTACTTGTATGGCCTAAAGAATGATCTTCTGCAAACTTTGTGGACAACGTCAAAAATCAAGCCTCATTGTCAATGTGCTTTAGGTAGATTTCTTCGTTTTCAGCGATTCTCTTATTAGAATACTTTCTACCTGCATTTCCAAATATATGCAAATAAAGTGTTTCGTTAACATGTGTGCAATGTCCTGAAGAAATGACAGGTCTTCTCCATCCCAAGAAACCCTAAGTTTTTCTTGACCTGTTCTAGGAAATATATGTACCACTCCAAGATGAGTATATGTGTGTGCCTTTGTTTACAGAAAACCTGCTGGCTATTTTCGTAACACTGAATTTGGGAACAACAATAACAACAAACCACATAGCTCTTGATTCTCCATCAACTTTTACATATTAACCTAAATTTATGAGGAAAAAACCTCTTTTTCTTTATAATCATTAACAGCACGTGACTGGGGTGCCTTCTAATGACCGTGCTCTGCCAGGAGTCTAACATGAGACTAGTTGCTAATAAACTCCAATGACCTTACCCTCCCTGTAGGGTTTGCCTTACTAACTCCCAGACTATTCATGACGCCTGCAAACTGCCTATCTGGCTGCCTGACACAGATTCCCCCTAGTTCTTTTCAGCAGGCGTATGACAGATCAAAGAGAGGCTTGAGAAGGTTAAGTAAGGCGAAGAAGCTTTTCTTCCCCTCCAGACACTGGATTTGGAAGCTCCACAGATCCACTCCCTTTGGGACATGAATCAGCATGTCAGGGATTGCCCTGTAATCTTGAACACATCCTCTTGAGTTGGCTGGTTTGTTTCTGGGGCAAGCTCAGGCTAACCCTGAAGAATCATGCAGCTCCTTCCCTGAGAGACTGAGCCTGTCAGCACCACGGCGGCGGCGTCTTCCTTCCCCAAGGGGCAACCTTGCAGACGCAGCCTTCTGGGTACCAGCAAACACATCAAGTCAACCCGCAAAGTTCAGAGGAGTTGGCTCTGGTATGTTTACAAGTCCTAGCAGATCTCAGGAATGTTCAGGATAATTATTACCGCACCCAGAAGCGCCCAACCCAACCCTCTCACATCTGGAAGGAAGGAAGCGGCCACACAAAGGAGAGTGAGAGAGACCTCCTCCTGCCACTGAATTCTCAGACCGGGGAAAGACTGGAGCCCAGCTCTTCCCTCTTTGTAAAGAGAACTAGCTCTAATCAGGAGCATCTTTAAGAGTGCAGGACGCCCTTTGGCCTCTAGTCCAAAAAACAGCATTTCTCAAATTAGGGTTAAATGTGCCATCTCCGGTGAAAAGGAAAAGTGAAATACTCCAGAAAAATGACAGGGAGCGGTTCACACGCAAACAGCTTCTCCAATACAAGCGCGATTAGGATGTGACACGCCTATTTACAAAGGGTGGCCAAGCCAAGCCCTGGACGTCCTTATCTAACGCCAGGGACCCCTCAGCTCTTTCCACCACCTTCGGAGGGCTTCTCCGGGCAACAGGGTCTGGGATTCAACGATTCTTCTCCCTACCTCCCACCAAGGCAAAAAGCGCGTGGTCCAATGCGGCGCACTCTCAAACCCCACCAGCGTCAAAGCCTCAGACCCGCCAAACTTCCTGTCACCACACTGCCAGAGCCACCAAAGAGCGGCGCCAAGTGCCTAGGAACTCCAGTCCAGGCTACACCAGCCCCGGAGCCTTGGGGCGGGGCTTCCTGGTGGCAGGAGATTGGGGACCTGCTCTGCGGGTCCCCAACCTGCGAGAAGCGCTGGGGGCGCACTTTGCGCTCCTAAGGTGGAACCTCGGCCTCCTTCCTCCAGCGACAGCGCGCTCTGACAACCCTGGGACAGTCGCCTACCTACCTGCTCAGCCTCCTCCTTCCTCAGGCGAGCGGGGCTGTCGCCTTGCTACTTTATTGTCTGCACTGCGCAGCGCGCGGGACCCGGGGAACCCGCTCCGCGCCAGTCCCGCAACTCCACGGCGCGCGGCGCCTTCCCCCGCAGCAGCTGTCTTCCTCTCGGTCCTCCTCCTCTCCTCCCAGGCTTGGGCTCAGCGTCGGAGCCGCGCAGCCCAACTCCGCTGCGGCTAGCTGGGCAGCTAAAGCCCGCAGCATCCCCTGGCCCGGTATCCTCACTAGGATACCCACGCTCCGCAGAGGAGCTCCGAGCCGAGTGTCCCCACCTCCCTCAGTCCAGCCTCTGGCCACTGTCAGCACCGGCTTTCCCCGCTCTCTCGGCACTGCCCCCGCCCGTCGCCTCTCCGGGGGCCAGGGCGGCCCTGCCAATGAGGCTCGGCGGATGCGCTGTTCCGGCCCAGTCATTGTATCGGGAGGAGGAGGGGTAGCGGAGCAGGGAGGGGGCGCTCGGCCCCGCGGTTGCAGCTCGCCTGGCCTTCTGCGCGCGCACAGGCGGCGGGTAACGAATTCGAGAGAATCTTGGGGTGCAGCTAGGAGGCGATGGGAAAGCTAGCTTCTTTTCATCACCCTAACTTTGAAACGCTATGGAACTCTCTATTATGCTTCCTGGATTTATGCATCCCGGGACCTTAGAATAAGGGAGACGGTGAGAGAAGCAAGGTTCTCTCAGGACTTGAGTGGGCCTGGAGAAATGACTGGATCTTAGACTCCTGCAATCAGATGGCTCTGAATGAAAGAAGAAAGGGGAAGGGGTGTCTGATACTGTCTCACAGTAGACATTTATGATATGACATTTAATTCTCTGACTCGGAGGTGCTGTGTTGCGATTTCTATGAAGGCTCAGAGAGATCCCTTCCAAACAACCAACAGTGACAGAGCAGAGGTCACAGTCTGATCTGATGCTAACCTTAACTGCGCTAAGTGATTGGGAGAAGGAACGGAGAAAATTCATGAAAGACCTCAACTAAGATTTATCCAAATGAGTTGAGAGGTGGAAGGACTTGGCTGAGGAAAGCTCCTCCTAAAGCTCTTTGAAATGCCCCCCACCCCCCACCTCATTTCTCTGCAGTTAATTCATTTTCAAAGTAAATCCATTACAAAACTAATTATCTTCAACTACACAATTACATAGCTCTGTGTTTTGGTGAACAGTTAGTTGACTTATCACTTGTGAATATTTAATCTCTCTGCAATACTAGATTTTAACTCTTCCCCCTTTCCTCCTTTTCTTGTTTTCTTCCTTCTGTTCCTATTCCTCTGCCCGGTTCCTTCTTCTTAACAGATCGCAGCCCTACACAATCTGAGGCAGGGAGAGGACCTTGATTTTCCAGGCTCGGATATCAGTGCTGTTGATGGGAAAGGAACCTAACAGGGAGAAGACAAGATCTGAAGTGACAGACACTTGAGGTGGCTTGGTGTATGATAGATATTGTGCGTGCCTGGTGTAAGTTTTAATTAAATTTTCTTCTGATGCTGAATGGACTGTTTGCTTTCCATTAAATAGAAAATACTGAATGAACAGCTAACATTTGCTGAGTGGTAATTACTCGCCCTCCCAGACCTGAGCTGTGTAAGCCTATGGCTTGACACCATCTCACTTCCCTCCCACTTCCCACCCCCCACCCCACCCTCACCCCCACCACCCACCCCCAGGCCTGAGAAGATAAGGAAGCTCCCTGCAGCCAGGTCTGCATCTGACTCTCTCAGCTTCTAACACAGAATGGGAGAACCTTTCCTGTCAGTTGAGTTTATGGACCTCTATTTTATTGAGGAAGCACATGAGGACGAGAGATCAGATGGCCAGCCTGAGAACAGGACCCTGGAAAGAAGTGGTACCCATCTGTAAATTTAGAAACCTCTCTACAAAACTCCTGTTCAATGCGTTCACCAGTATAAAAATATCCCCCATAAGCTAAAGTTTTTAAGACTTTGTTTCCTTCTAGGTGGGGATACTTTGTAAACCAGGAGAACTTTTGGAAGATTGTATTTGGCTGGTGAAAGTCACTAGGGGTGAGACTTTGAAGGAAGGAGTCTGGATTAGTTCCCCAATTCTCTGCTTCCTGCTCCATGGTGATATGATGTAGCAATGAATTTTGCTATGGCTTCCTCCATGTCTTTCCCATCATGCCAGACCAAACTCTCTGAAAGACTACAGGAGGTGTTGATTATTGTTTTTGAAACTCAAATATTCTTATTGTCTAGATGTTGTCTCATCTGACTTATTTAAATTAGACAAATATTTACATATTGTTTGTATTTTGAAAACAAATATCATCCACCTTTCTATGGCCTTACTACTCTTCCATTCCTCCATTCTTTTTATGACAGCATCTCCTAGAAAATTGTTCAAAAAAGAAAGAGTCTCTTTTTAAAAACAAGACCTACTGTAATCTCTTTCTTAACTCTGTGTTTATATATTCATTATCTTTCTTCACTCTGTAGACTGAGTAACAGTTCTTGGAGTTACTCTGGTTCAAGGCCAGTTGCTGTGTTTCCTTTCTAGAATATTCTTTTATTAGCAGTAACTGCTGATGAGGACCATGGCCATCCAAAGCTGATACTCCAGACCATGTTGTCCCATCTTAAAGAACGCCATGATGTCATACACTTCTACTTAAGCTCTATACAAACTCTCCATCCCAAAGACACCAAATGTACACCAGTAAATAGGTAACTCCATGCTGGGCAGTGTGAAAAAAAAAACATGGCAATGAATTGAATAAAAGATGTGTTCTGCAGGAAGTTGTAATTTAATGTATACAAGTTGTAATTTAATATATACATTTTGACTGTGGTCAAAATGACAGCCACAAACATTGGGAACCTGAAATACTGTATTTTCAGGTTAAAAAAAAAACCAAGGCGCCACTAATAATAGCTCTATTACACGAAAAGGAATAGTTTTGATAGAATATTTAGACTTTTCCTATCTCTATTTCCAATCCTATATTAAGGTTTTTGTTTTTTGTTTTTGTTTTTTTTTTTTTTTCTTTCAGCATAAAGGAGTGTTTTGGTATTTTGGCATGTGTGTCATGAAATCGAGCTACTGTGTTAAGAAAGACATGTACTATAAATATCCAAATTAGAACACTTTTAAAGTATTTATTTGGATTAATGGTAGATACATGTTTGTTGGATTTACTTATTTATTTTTTAATAGATATTTTATTTACATTTCAGATGCCATCCCCTTTCCCCATTTCCCCTCCCAAGAAACCCCCTATTCCATCCCTCCTTCTCCTTTTTGCTTTTACACAATTTTATTAAATGTTAATCAAAGACTTTATAAGTTTCCTAATGCTCAATAACAAGATACCCATACAAACAGAAGTGTAACCCAATACCCAACCTAGATATATCAACTGTCTTTGACTGGTGGAGACACGTGAACATCTGCCTCTATGGCACCCCTTTCTCTCTCTCTCTCTCTCTCTCTCTCTCTCTCTCTCTCTCTCTCTCTCTCTTCTCTCTCTCTCATCTCCTAGTTCTTCCTCTCCTCCTCTTCTCCTTATTCCTCCTCTTCCTCTCCTTACTCCTCCCACCTTAGCTTCTCCTACATATCATCCTTCCTGTTAAAATAAAACTTTTCTCTCAAAATTAGAGCATAACTATACCAATTTGTGTCAGTAAGGTACAAGATAGACCTAATATTCAGTCTATCAATTTGTTGACTAACCAGAACCTTTGTCATCTCTCCTAACTAAAAGACTTGGTTCTGAACCTGGCTTTTTTTCTTGGCTTTAGAATGAATGTCAGCTGAAAACCATCCTCTCAAATCTTTTCTCCCAAAGTAAATAGCCGGGATTGGCTATGAGACTATAAGTCTTCAACTCCGTCAGAAATCTAGAATGACTGAGTTAACTGAAATTATGGGAAGCACAAAGCATAGCTTCTAAAACTTAGTCAATTTATAGAGACCGCTGAACACCTGGACAGTCCCTATACTACAAAACGTTGGAGCATCTGATCCTCAGCCTCTGGCCCAGGATCATCTGACAGACCTATTAATGCAGAATTATTAAGGGCTGATTACTCTGTCTTGGCAGTTATAATCAGTCGACTATTCCGCAAGTGTGTCCTTTTCTGGACAGTAATTTGTCTATAAATGAAAAGAGGCAGTTCTTGCCTAGTGGCTGTCTCACCACAACTGGAGTAACTCCAAAGATGCTCAATTTCTTCTTAGAATCCAAGACAGGAAGCTGTCAGGAGCAGACAGGTCTCTAATCAAAATGAACATTAATACAGAAATGTTTGTAACATCAATTCTGTGGACTTCTGACGTTTTGAAAACCAACTAACTATCCATGTAAGGCAATCTGGATTGTTGTCTGTTAACTCCACTCAGCTATTTCTAAATAAAACATAGAAAACACCCTAACAATAAACTCCAAGCCATGAATTTGCTTTAGTCCCTTAACTTACCCGCTAACCATCTCAAATCTGTTAAAAAAGTTAAAGAAGGACTGGGTCTAAGCCTTGTATTCCTAAATGTGTTATATAGGCGCAATGCCTAAGAGAGTAACAATATTCATCTCACTTTTATATCATTAAGAAGCTCATACTAATGAAAATGTTATATTTGAAATCAAAGTAAATTTTGTACCATTTAAAAAATTATAACTTCATCTTAATAACAATTATACATATTTCTACCAATAGGTTATGGCTATACAATAAATCCTAGCTAATTCTCCCTGTTCCAACAAAACCACTACTTTTCCCTAGAAAGACAGCCCAACATTGCTCAGTCCCCAAGCCCAGGGAATAGGGGCGCTGACTTTTCATTAACTTCTTCAAGCTGATTATGGGTGTTGAGATATTAGAAGAGGGGCAGGGAGAAGAGTAAATTGATAAGCCTCTGACGCTGTATCTTCACTGCATCCAGCTGAAATTCCAGGACATCAGAGGTTCGAGCAGGTCTGCTCAGCTTGCTTGATGAGTAGATACACCAAGGCTGTGTATTCGGCAATATACAATTCTCAAAACAAATTTTAGTTTCAAGGCCTAACGCACCCACCTGAGCCTTGCATCCGTGGGAGAGAAAGCACGAGACGCAGAGATCGGGTAGTTACTGCAAAACGAGGCTTTTAATCTGTCTCACACACGTGGGAAAACACGGAGAAGCGCGGAAGGGAAGGGCTGAGGAAGGGGTCTCGCTTAAGTACAGTCTAGAGTGACGTATTCACTTCTGATTGGCTGTTCGCTCACCACCCAATATTACGCCTCGGGATAGGCCAGTGACTTGGAGCTCTTTCTGCCTAGCAGCTGCACAGAATAATTGTTTACTGCTGGGGAAACACGAGGCCAACGCCATCTTGGAAAATGCAAATGTGTAGCCACTGAAACAGCTGCTCACTACATCAAGGTAATTTTTTGTTTGAATTCTGGAATCTAGTCTTCTGGCGGCCTGCCTCTGTCATGTCTAATCCATATAATTCTGGAAGTTGCTATGAGGGTGTGCTCCCACCATCCTCCCATTCCTGCCTCCCTGCTCTCAAAATCCCCCAATACTAAGGAATCCAAACTTTCAGACACCAAGGCTGTCCACTTCCACTGATGCCTAACAAGGCCACCCTCAACTATCCATACAGGTGGAGCCATGAGTCCCTCCCTTTGTGTTCTCGGGCTGGAGATTTTAGAATGGCTACTCCAGCTTGTTTCTTAGGACCATTTGCTTGAAAAATTGTTTTCCAGCCTTGTACTCTAAGGTAGAGTCTGTCTTTGTCACTAAAGTGGGTTTCCTGTATGCAGTAAAATGCTGGGTCCTGTTTACATATCCAATCAATTAGCCTATGTCTTTTCATTGGGGAATTGAGTCCATTGATGTTGAGAGATATTAAGGAACAGTGACTGTTGCTTCTTGTTATTTTTGTTATTAGAGGTGGAATTATCTTTGTAATTTGGCTATCTTCTTTTGGATTTGTTGGAAGAGAATTACTTTCTTGCTCTTTCTAGGGTATAATTTCCCTTCTTGTATTGGAGCTTTCCTGCTATTATCCTTTGTAATGCTGGGTTTGTGGAAAGATATTGTATAAATTTGGTTTAGTCATGGAATTTCTTGGTTTCTCCATCTATGGTATTTGAGACTTTTGCTGAGTATAGTAGCCTGGGCTGGTATTTGTGATCTTTTAGGGTCTGTATGACATCTGTCCAGCATCTTCTAGCTTTTATAGTATCTGGTGAGAAGTCTGGTATAATTCTGATATGTAATTCTGCCTTTATATGTTACTTGGCCTTTCTCCCTTACTGCATTTAATATTCTTTCTTTGTTTTGTGCATTTGGTGTTTTGATTATTATTATCCTTAGATTTGCTCTTCTCATTGTGTCCTGGATTTCCTGGATGTTTTGTGTTAAGAACTTTTTGCATTTTGCGTTTTCTTTGACAGTTGTGTCAATGTTTTTTATGGTATCTTCTGCACCTGAGATTCTCTCTTCTATCTCTTGTATTCTGTTGATGATGCTTGCATCTATGACTCCTGATTTCTTTCCTAGGTTTTCTATCTCCAGGGTAGTCTCCCTTCGTGATTTCTTTATTGTTTCTACTTCCATTTTTATGTCCTGGATGGTTTTGTTCAATTCCTTCACCTGTTTGGTTGTGTTCTCTTGTAATTCTTGAAGGGATTTTTGTGTTTCCTCTTTAAGGGCTTCTACCTGTTTGCCTGTGTTCTCAAATTCTTTGAGAGTGTCAATTATGTTTTTTTTAAAGTCCTCTATCTTCATCATTAGAAGTGATTTTAAATCTGAATTTTGCTTTCCTAGTGATATGGGAAATTCAGGACTTTCTTGTGTGGGAGAACTAGGTTCTAATGATGCCAAGTACCCTGGGTTGCTGATGCTTATGTTCTTGGGCTTGCCTTTCACTATCTGGATCTCCTTAGTGCTACCTGCCCTGTCTCTGACTGGAGCCTGTCTTTCCTATTATCTTGGTTGTATCAGAACTATGTGGGGTGGGTGTTACTACTGGGGTTAGAGCTGGGGCCCAAGATCTGTTCAGTGCTCAGGTGCAGACAGGAAGGAACCAGTGCTCCAGGCCAGGAGTGACTTCCTGGGTCCCAGTTACTCTCTGTTTGGAGCACATGTTGCTGTCTCCTTACCTAAGATACTGCCCAGGTTAGAGCTCCTGGGAGGCCTGCTTCCTCTGGGTTCTGTGAGATTGGGAGTAGAGCTGCTGCCCAGGATCTGCTCAGTGCTTGGGCCCAGACCGGAAGCTGTTTATTGGATTTTAAAAAGAAGTTATGTGTATTGGTACTTTGTTTGCACATACATCTACTTACTGCTTTTGTGCCTGGTGCTCACAGAGGCCAGAAGAAGTCACTGGCTCCCCTGGAACTGGAGTTACAGACAGTTGTAAGCTATTGTGTAGGGACTGGGAATGAACACAGGTCCTCTGGGAAAGGAGGCAGTGCTCTTAACTGCTGAGCCATCTCTCCAGCCTTTCTTTTATAGTTGTTTTTGTTTGTTTATTTGTTTTGTTTTTGTTTTTTGTTTTTGGCATGGTGGGAATAGAAAAGTACCACAAAGCCACTCATCTGAATAAGAATCTTTAACCTCTATACTGCAGACTTCAAAAATATATAAGCAAGGCACATACATAAATTAAAAAGTGTTTTATTAATGTGCCATGTATTATTTACCCATACCAATTAGGCTTCTTTGATTTTTTTTGTTTGCTTTATGTAAAATTTGAAAGACAAGGTTAAAAGAAGGTCATACCATCCCTGCAGCAAGATTTTAATTTTAGCAAGTTTGTGCTTTCCAAAGAGTTCCTGCTGATCACTCAAATTTGAGATAAAAGCACACATGTTCCATAGCCAGAGGCTTGCAAGTGAGAAAGCGTTCATTTATATGTAATTAGAATAGCCACACTTGGGTTCCCTGCATGTAAGGGAGGTCACTTAATTACCAACCCTAGGAAGCACTCACTCCTACAGTTTCCATCCTAGAAATGGAGACAGAGGAGGACTCAGAACCAGGGAGGAGATGTGATGTGTTCAAGGTGAGTTAGCCGTTACGTCAGCTTTGGTTGGCTTCTAGGTCTACATGACTTAGCATGGTGGCCCCATCTGGGTACCATGCCTGTGGACCTCACTATTTGGGGGCACTTCTGTTATTAGTGTAATGGCTTAGGCAACTCTCCACTGATTTGGAGGGATGCTTTAAAAATCATATATTGAGTCAGGCTTGGTAGTACATAGCTGTAATCCCATCCTTCAAGAAATATACATTCTAGATCACCCTGAGCTAGAAAGAAAATTCCAGGACAGCCTGAGCCATATGAAATCCTGTCTCAAAATTAAAATAGAATCTAGTGATATTGGTCATATTAGAAACTATTCTTGGAGTTACTCTGGTTCAAGGCCAGTTGCTGTGTTTCCTTTCTAGAATATTCTTTTATTAGCAGTAACTGCTGATGAGGACCATGGCCATCCAAAGCTGTACTCCAGACCATGTTGTCCCATCTTAAAGAATACCATGATGTCATACACTTCTACTTAAGCTCTACACAAACTCTCCATCCCAAAGACACCAAATGTACATTGTAACTGTCAAGGATAATCTGCTTCTTGCTCCTTCTATGGGAGGTATTAACTGTCATAATGGCTTCATCTTTCCATTAACCCCAGGGCCTTTTCACATACAGCAAGATGAATCCAAGGCCTCTCTTTCCAATAAGGCCTCTGGGGCTGTTGTGTTTTATACTCAAATATAGCATTAAAATATTATTTCTAATTTTTGAGTATGAGATGTAATGTAAATAAGCAAAATTAGTGTTTTAAGTACATGAACTATGGTGCCCTGAAATTAAAACAGAATACGAAAGCTTAAATAATGCTGTTTAAAGCAGGGTGGATATCACATTAAGTGATTGGAAATTGCTTTTCAGGGTCAATACTGGCAATTCCATTATGTTCAGTCTAATGCGAAGCCATTGCGGCAGCTTAGCTGTGAACATGGACATATGCCAGGCGGCTGCTCCTCTCTCTTGCTTCCAAATTATGCAAGTAAAATAACCCAATGCAAACTTCACAGAAGTGCATATATAACTGCCGTTTAAGGGCCTATCACTATGCCCTTCACATGTGAAAATGCTTTTTAATAATGCTCCTTTGGCATTTAACTGATTGAAACGCCTTGGAGAGCAGCCAATGCAGAAATCCAGCACATGGGCTAGCCTTAGAGTGGAGCAGAGATCTGATGAAACGTTACATCAGAGAACACAGGCAGCAGCGTCTTTCCCTCCAATGGGTGAGGACACTCCGCAGGGCATAAATAACTATTCCTTTACTACTAATCTGTGGCCATGTTACCTGATCCCAAAGTTCCAGAATTACAGAGGCAGAGCAACTCAGAGAAGTCATTGACAGGACCCATGCCAAGGTAAGCTAGCATTAGTTCTGGCCCACGTGATAGAATTATGTGTGGTTGTTTGGCTTTGTTTTTTACTAATGGTCAAAACTTGGAGATCCTAACCTAAGTATGTATTGGTAAGTGTGCTAGAGTCTTTTTGGAGAGAAGATTCAAGACCCAGGCTACCATTGGACACCATTCTATTAGTTCTAAAGGAAGACGTTTTATTTTTATTTTATTTTTTAACATTTAAAACGTCTTCCTTTCCTTTCCTTTTATTTAGAAAGGAAGACGTTTTAAATGTTATTTTTAATTGACAAGTGATCATTGTACATATTTATGGTTCCAAAATGATGTTTTCATACATGAATAGAACAGACGATGATCAAGTCGTGGAAATGAGCATATTCAAACAGTTATAATTTCTGTAATGAGAACATTCAAAATCTTCCCTTACAGCCTTGTTGACCTACATCCCACAGGGTTGTTAACCATACCCAACCACCTGAACGTTTATTTAATTGAAACTTGGTAGCTTCAGTGTCATTAAATTCTTTAGCACTAAGACACGCAGTTTTTATTACATTCGTTTATTTACTTTGGTAGCGGGTTTGTGCATTGCCACATTACATGTGTGGAGGTCAAAGGACAACTTGTGGGAGTCATTTTTCTCCTTTCACTCTATGGGTCCCAGGAATTGAACAGGCAATCAGGCTTGGCTACAAGCTCCTTTACCCACTACGTCTACCCGAGGCAAGACAAGCTTTTCTATTTGCAGCTTCTCATTTAGTGCTGGACATGAAACTTTGGTCTCTACAGATGCTTTGCAAATGCCCAACCACTGATACGCTCTAGCCCTCAATGTGTATATGTAGATCCCACATAAGAGCAAGAGCATAGTGTGTTTTTTTTCCTCCAGATTCCAGCTTACCTCATTGATTGTGTCTTCCAGGACAATCCTTGCTATTGTAGGTGACCGAAGCCTGAAAGGGTTGTCTAACCAAGAGTAGCAGGGAAGAGCCTAATGGTAGTCTAGGATTTTGCACTAGTTTTCTACAAACACCATGATCTCTTTTTATGCTTCTGGGGGGTACTTCATCAAAAACATTTACAGTTTCCTTTAAACAGGGAGCAAAGCAGAGGTTTGTAGCAATGGCTTGTCTGTCATGGTTTCATATGCATATTTCATATTCGACTGCATTATTCTGCAGCATGTAAGCATGCAAGTATAAGGTGACAAATGCAAACAGCATGCATAATAATGTAAAAAGGGGGCATGCTCTTTAGAAGTTTCGTCAGCTTAATAGAGTTCTCTTGCAAATTCTGACATGGCTAGGAGGGGTCTTCCAATCTGTGGGTGGCTTTGCTGCTTCTTCCTTTGGTCCTGTTTCACTTGGGATGCCTTGTTGACTAATGCCAGTACCCTTTGTCTGATAACACCTGAAGGATTTGGGAGAACTTTGTGCCCAAGGGTGACTAATTCAGATGTTTAGAACTAAGCAAAGAATATCACCAGGAGCACAGGTGTTGTGACTGAATTTGATATATATGTTCCCCCAGAGATTTGTGTGTTTGAACACTTACTTGGTCCCCAGGGGATGATGGCCCTTTGTTAGAAACTTGTGGCAATAGGAAGTGGGTTACCAGGAGGCCTGGAGAGATACTGTAGCCTAGCCCCATTTCCTGTTCACTCTGCTTCCTGTCTGTGGATGCAATGTGGGCCTCAGCATCCTGTTCCTGTCACCATGCCTTCACTGTCACTGTGGACTGTGTCTCCTCCAACTATAAGCCAGAGTTAACCCTTTGTTGTCAGGTTGTTACCTTACACAATAACAAGAGAAACAGCTAAACCAAGAGTGCCAGGATGGCAAAACAGAGGCCACCACAAAGTGGGAAGTTTGCGCTATGCCTGCAAGATCCTAGCTACCCCAATCCAATTAAAACAGTGGAGTCTGTATTTGGAATTTTATTTCTTAAAAATCTCTGATTATTAAATGCTGGCAATTAATCTGAAGCTATTTACAATAATTAGTCAAACAAAAGCTATATGTAGTGGTGAGAGGACTCCGGGGCTCCATGACTGCTGGCCCATCCCAAACTCTTCTGTTTGCAAATGGGGAAAGTGAAGCTCAGAATATGAAGGTAATTTGCCTAAGAATATAAAATAATATCACAGGAAATTGAAGCATGGCTGCTTAGCTTTCAGCCTAGGACCTTTCTATTTTCTTGCTAAGATTTAAGTCAGATTCCCAATTACATGATTTCAAATATCGTTCACTGTTTTTTAAAAAAAAATTACCACAATATTCATTGGCTTTGAAGCATACAATTCACCCTGAATGACATTTTGGCCACGTGATCACATATTGTAAATCTAATGTTTATAAGGCTATTCCACTTCCAGTCATGCCTTTTCAAGAACTTTCTGTGCCTCTACTTCTTACATTTCTTCTCCCTTATGGAATCTGGCCAGTTTCAGAGAAGAGTAAAGTTCATAAGGGGTAGCGTGCTGACTACTCTATCACGAAGGAGAAGTAGGTGGGCAGTGGCGACAGAGGAACATGCTGTGAGCCAGCGAGGTGAAGTCTCAGCCCCAGCCTGAGCACTGCAGCTCCCTTGCTTGTGCCAAAGCAAACAAAGCCCACTGCTAACCTGTCAGGCCCCAGGACTCTCTGGAGGAAGTGAAGATCCTTTTCCCAGGAGTTTTAGAAACCGGAAAGTTTTTTTTTTTTTTTTTTTTTTTTGAACTTTCCAAAAGTAACCAGAAGCAAGAATTTGTCCAAATTTATTCTATATTGTGTGTCACATGTATCCATGGATAGCTCCTAGTGTAACAATCTGTACTTTGAAAATATGTGCTTCTGTTATTCCGTTATTCCATACCTTAGCCTGTATTCCATTTAGTAACATCCTTATAAGGATTTATCCAAGGCGATAGATATAAATCTAGCTTAATTTCTAACCACTTGATAATGTTCTACATTTTAATTGTTCATTTTAGTTGCTCGTTTTCAAGGTCTGAATTATTTTATTTCAAAATATTTAAACAAAGCGCTAATTTTACTAAAAACATTAACAATAAGTTTTAAACTGGTAATGTTTCTTATTATCCAGAACCAAGATAGAAAACATTTTCTACTCTCTTCTCAGTCCAAGATTCTTGATCTTTCTGGCATTGCGTGGCGTCTACTGGAAAATTTAGGTAAGGAAAACTGTTAAAAGTGGTATTTTTCACAAGGGAAGGTTAAAAGGTCTTGCTTTGAGATTCCTCAAAAGAATGAAGCTTTAAAAATTAATTAAAAAGTGGTGTATATACACAATGGAGTTTTATTCAGTCATAAAGAACAAAATTATGTCATTTGTAGAAAATGGATAATTTTGTGAATTAATCAGTCTCAGGAAGAAAGTACGACTTTTTCCCTCATTTGTGGATCCTACGTTTTATATAGATTCATAAAACTTTATGTATTTGAGGCATCAAAGTAGAATCAAAACTAGGGAAATAGAGGGAAGTAAGGAGGGGTGAGGCAGGCTGGGGCATAGGGGAATAGGTTCCAAACACATTATATAGTCATATGGAATTGTCCTATTGGTATAGGGAATCTATACTAACTAAAGTTTTTTTCCTGTGGTGTTTTAAGTAGACATTGGCTTTCTACAACTGTGTTTCTTAACAACGGTTTTTGAAGGAATTGGCAACTTGCATTGTGGTTTTAAATTAAGAGTAAATCCAACCGTTACATAGTGAAGAATGCATTAAATATCTGTGGGTGTGACAATTTGCCAGAGACAGGGATAAGGAGAAATTGAGAAAAACATAAAGCACTCCCTTCCTCTGTCTTGAAATCCCGTGAAGCATTTAACATTTCTGAGCTTCAGTTTCTTTCTTAGTGTACACTTTTTAGGTAGTTCATACTTCCAGCTTAAAATTCTTTAGTACTGGTGACCTCTGAATCCCCTGAATTATCAGCATAGGTGTGAGGAGCCAGTGTTTGAAGATTGCTTTCATTTGAATAAAAATAAATACAGACAGGGTGTGTTGCTAAATATTGTCCATTGTGGAAAGCAACCTTTTTTTTTTTTTTTATTAGAAAGCACAGCCCCTGGATATATTTCCACATTACTTCTTTTTAAATGATCTTGTCGATTGCCTACCTCATTATAAAACAATCTGGTAGATGCTGTTAACAGAAATTGCAGGCTGTTTATCTCGTGGGCAAATTTGATCTTCAAGAAAAAGGGTGTAGATTTATAGCCCATGACATCTTAAGAGTCTTTCATTTTAGCCATAAGACATAGCCCATGAATGCTTCTCTAGAGCACTCTGTCTTCATGATTTTGGATGAAGTGTCCTGGGAACCACAATGATGCTCATTCTATGAACAATGCATCTCTTGATTTCTGCTGTGTTGGAGGCGATGTGAGTGCAGGCCTTCTTAGATCTAAATAAATTCCAGAAAATGGGTGTCACTCAAGTAGCCACTGAGCCATAAATAAATCTGCATTTTTATTCTTAATGCTATGGTCAGGATTCCACATGAATGCAACTAAGATTTGGGTCTGAGAATTATCAAATTCTTTCCTAAGGTAGCTTATGTGCACAGTATCATGGCTTTTCCTACCCGGCATTCAGTTCTCCCAGGCTCTTGGCATGGGCTACCTCCTTCTCTTCATTCCAGGACCAACAAAACAATCAGGGAATAAATTTCCATGCTTGCCCTAGGAAACAAAAGCCTACACTCTCTGCCTTGTTTGTTTATCTGGTTTTAATTGTGTTTTCATGGTAAAAGGGCAGCTTCAAAGCATGAATTTCTGTTTTGCTTTTGTCTTTGTTGTTATTGTTGTTTGGGTTGTTTTGGTTTGGTTCATTTACTTATTGCTGTAACATCAGCACCTAGTAGGGATTTATTAGGAATTTCTTCATATAATGAATGAATGTCTTTTTTTTTTCTTAGTTAATTCATGAATTATTGGGGCTTTGGCACAGATCCTAGCCCTGGGGAAATCTTTCTTAGGATTTCTCAAGTTTCATCCAACCATCTGATCATACACTCAAGTGATGCTATGGCCTCTGTCCTTTTGGCACCCTCCTGGGTCTCAATTTCCTTGAACATTTGCATTTCACAAACATACATTTGGGGTTTTACTCTTGAAGAGAAGGGGTGCAGAGATTCCTGCTACCCCTAGTAAAGCTCAGAGATTCCCTGATTTCCTTGCAATAATGCAGAGGAGAGCCACTCAACAAAAAAAGGTTTACCCATCTCAAAATAACAATGCTGCAATGGTCTAGGAGCCCTGCTCCAAAGAGATGAGAATTTCTCATCCATCTGTGTAATTCTTTGCTTAATGTTTGTTTCTTATCTCTCAACTATAAAATAATGTAATGACACGAACCTGACATTTGAAGGTCATGCACAATTACAACCACCAGGCAGCTCACTTAGCTGCTGGTCTTCCTCGAAACTGAGCTGATGAATTCTATAGAGTCCTCCTCAGTAGGAACAAAGCAGAGTAGACATTTAATCATTTAACCATGCATAATGGAATCCAAGAAGCTCATTGCCAAATGCAAAGGGCCAAGCAATACAGACCATGCAAGTATTCAGATACACAATGGTCCATCTCAGTAGCACAGGGAGAATTTCATAGTGGCCTTGAGTGAGTAAAGGATGCCACACCTGTGCATTTGGTGTCAATGGCATGGTAATTCTCTCTCTCTCTCTCTCTCTCTCTCTCTCTCTCCCTCTCTCTCCCTCTCTCTCCCTCTCTCTCTCTCTCTCTCTCTCTCTCTCTCTGTATGTGTGCATAAACTGTCCATTTGAGAGAACATAATTTAACAAAAAAAAGCAGATGCCCATGTTCAACTGGGATGAGGAAAAGGCAGACAGAATGATTATGCAAAAGTCAAAAGAAACCCTTGTTAAGCCTTG
Source organism: Arvicanthis niloticus (assembly GCF_011762505.2). Lineage (NCBI taxonomy): Eukaryota > Metazoa > Chordata > Mammalia > Rodentia > Muridae > Arvicanthis > Arvicanthis niloticus. The sequence continues at coordinate 37,142,122 of NC_047666.1, forward strand.
GCAACTATGTGACAATTATGACAAGGGACAAACTTGCCCTCTTGTTAGTTTTTGGTGGCAAAAAGGATGACCTAATTTACTCCTTATACTGCTTAGTGGATCAAAATTATGCACAGCAAGAACACGTGCCCTTTAGACTGTCTTCTGAAATTTTTAATAAGAAGCCAGGCTTTCTGCTGACTCATACGGAGCTATATTTATTGAAGCAAAGCATTTTACGTGAAGAGCTATAGGCATGGGACAGCAGGGACTGCTGTATAGTCCTGCATATCACTTACACTTGTCACCCAAATATTGTGATGGTGCTCTGAATCCTAGTCTTAAAAAGATTTGATTTCAGCCATTGAAGTTACCCACACAATGTTCATCACTGACTTCCTCTAGGAATTCCAAAGATTCATCCTTTCCATCTTGCTTCCCCAGTGCAAATAATTCCAGGCGAGAAACCATTAGGACATAGATGGTAAAGCCCATTTATTTTGTTCTTATTTTTATTTTAATCTCTTTTAAGTTTCCATGGGCTAAACCCAGCTATTCCTGATCTGGAGTCCGTCATGACATGCTGATCCCCACATGTTAGGGGAAATCTATTTAATCAGATCAACAGTTAGATTACTTTCCTAGTTCCCAGTAATATTTTAATCTTTCAGGACAATTTCTGGCACACACTTTAAAACAGTCTTCTTAACTTCGTGAGCCTCCTGGTTAAGCACTTTCACAGGAAGGGAGATGCTGTAAAACCACACAATGTGGTCTTGCAGTAGACTTCAACAATTCACTTAGGAACCAATTTCTAGAGGGTTCTATTAATAATTACAGGATCCAGGTAACATGCTTACCCCTTTGTAATTATACTCACAGAACAGAGATAACAATCTCTGACCCTTGTCCTTTAGACTCCTAGCCACAGTCCTTCTACATGCCCTCTGGTCCATCATCAGCTCTTATGTGGGAACAATTGTTTCCCTGTGAAACGTCTGAGAGTGTCTGGAGATATTTTGGGTTACATAACAGTCCAAGTAGGGAATGCCCTGCTGAAATCTGGGCAGTGGGAGACAGAGAGGTTTCTAACCATTCTCCATGGCATGCAACAGTTCTTTTATAACTCAGCCAAAATGCCCCAAATTGCCACTATTGAGGAATACTGATTCACGTTGTGTGTGCACACACATGTGCACATGTGTTTGTGCACGCACATGCATATGTGCATGTACATGCTTATGAAAGCAATAGGGCTACTTTAGTTGCCATTCCTCAGGATGCTGTGCATATCCATTTTAGTTTTGACACAGGGTCTCTCATTGGCCTAGAGCTCGGACCCATTAAGCTAAACTGGCTGGCCCAGGATCCCAAAGCATCTGCTTATCTCTGCCCCCTCAGTGTTGGTATTATGCTCGAGTATCAACAAGTCTGGCTTTTTTTTTTAAATATAGATCCTAAGGATTAAATTTAGGTCTTCATGCTTGCAATAACGAGTACTTTACTAATGCAGCCATTTACCCCAGACCCAAGTCTATTGTTTATAACACCAGCCTCAACTGAATCAAATGTATACCTGCCTGACAGTTTTTCAGCAGAGTATTTTAAAAACCAGATTAGACTTTACTTTCTTATCTTTTAAGGAGGTTAAAATATTAATGGGGAAATCAATTGTTTCTTCAGTTAAGCCTCCAAGCATTCAGACTCCATCCCTGAGCCCTCAACACTAGTCCTTTATTTAGGTCCTAGGGAAGTCCACGCAATTATAGAACTTCAAAGTTCCAGCGGAAGCCTCATTAAGGAAATCCTGAGCTGGAACCTTCTCTACGCCTTCGGAGAGAAAGGCTATTGATTTCCTATAGACTTTTATTATTTTGTAATGGTTTATATTTATGTTGTGGTTTTATTCAAAAAGTGACAAAAAATGTAAGTAAGTGGTGTCAGATGGCTTCACTGGGTTACTCCCAATGTGCCTGTAACACAAGGCAGCTTGCTGGGCAGTCAGATGTGATAATAACATTCTGGCCTCAGCTGCAAATGCTGACCTGATAATTTTCGTAAATTGAATTCTTCCAGACAGCCAGATCCAAGAATCAGATTCTCTCAGGAGAAACTGCCAAGAAACAAGAGCAGTGAGACAGGAAAGGGGATGGAATTTGATGTGGTAGAAGCTCCTTCAGGTCTAGTCCAGCTTTAATTCTGTAGGCGGCTTCATAGGGAAGGAACATCTCATGATTCTTCCTGGGGTAGCAACCTGTCATGAGCTTCCTGGGTAATATGCAAACTTCCTGGTACTTTTGGATTTCCATCCAGGAAAGAAGCAGTAGCTTGTAAATGTGTTCTGTCTTTTGAAGAAGGTTCCACGCAGGAAGATTGGCAGAAAAGCAACAAACACTGTTAGTAAGAAGAATCTGAGGACCCGTAACTCCTGCTACTTTATAGTCCAGAAGTGTGCTAACATAACTGAAGGCTCTGAGGTGTTTATTCAAGTATCCATTCACTCAGCAAATAATGATTGACTTTACACCACATACCATGACCGGTGCTATGAACTAGACTGGAATAGGTACACAGTCCGTGTGTTCAGAAAACAAACCCTTGTATGTACATGGTGCTGGAGTGAAGTCCCCTGCTGTAGGGACACCTCATCACCCTTCAAGAATGTTTCCTAAGTGGTAACACTGAGTTTGGGAGAGGGAAGGTAAGTAAGAGTTAGCCTGATGCAGAGTCTCCACTTAAGTAGAGCCATGAAGATGCCCCTACACATAAAGAGCAAGGTGGATGATAACCTGGAAGAAATGGGAGCAGAAATCACTGGAAGGGCTAGAGGGTAACTAGTAACATGCATTTAAATTGAGAGTCTGTAAGCCAGGATTCATGGGCTCCCCCTTCTTCTAATATTGCCATACCACTTCCTGGGACATTTTTTTTTTTTCAAATTTATTCCACCATCTTTACCTCCAAATACCAGCAGCTATTGCCTATGTATTGGAGGACAAAATTAGCCAAGTACTGTGAATTTCGCCATCACTGTGAAATATTGCCAGAGATAACATGTCTTAGGTAGAAATGAGACAAACACCAACAGCCATTGAACCTTAGTTTTAAGGTCTCAGGAGAAGATTCTGAGCCATTTGGGTACTCCAGGACACAAGAGTTGAGGACATTGATCGGCTTTGGATCAAGTTGTATATGACTGCTTCATTATTTTATAAGTTGGAACTGTCCCCCCAAGTGTCTGTCAGCCAAACATCACATGAATGAAGAAAAGATGAGCATAAGATGTTCCTTCAAGTGCCAAATCATGTAGTCATTTTGATTCCTTGCTTTGGATCAAGAACTGGAAATGCAGAACATTTTTATTTCTTCTCTTTATTATAGAAGGAATGACAAGTTTATAACAATGAAATAACACAATCATGTTGCATACACAGTAACATGCAGTTGTAACCAAAGCACAAATGGATGTAACATAAACAGAGGAAAGCAAAGCTCCAGGGATTGAAGGAAATGTGGTAGAGCAGAGATCAGCCTTTGACCTACTAGGAGTTTATCTGTTCAGCTACAGCTATGGGACTATGTGGGAAAAAAGGTCGCTTTGACCTACTAGGAGTTCATCTGCTCAATTACAGCTATGGGACTATGTGGGAACAAAGGTCTAGAATTGCCAAAATTTTTGACTTTTCAGAAGCCAGAAGCTCTGATTTTTAGAAGATAACCTCAGACTCAAAAGGTGGCAGCCAATTAAAAAAGCAATGTTAACCCTTTATGACCCAAACAAATCATGTCTGTGTGCTAGGTTTGCAAAGCCTTGTTTCTCCAGAGGTAAGTTCACATCTGTCTCACTGTCTTCCCGTCTCTCCCAAAGCTTTGCCCTCCCATTCTTGACAAGGCTGATGGATTGAAGCCCTGGCATTGATTTGATCCAGCATGTTTCATAATGGGAATGATGATGGAGAAATTTCTCAAGCACATTAAGTGATGGAGGTGCCATTCATGTTGACCAGGGCTAGTAGAGTTGTCAAAGATGAGCTTAGAAACAGCATAATTAAATAGGCTGATTCTTTACAAAATTGGAACATTTGGCATTTGGCATTACTGGCAATGATACAAAACAGTCAAATTAAACAAGATGGCTCAGTGGTCAAGAGCACTTGTTGCTAAGGACCTAGATTCTATTTCCCGTACCTACATTGTGGCTCACGACCATTCATAACTCCATTTCCAAGAGCTCTGACACCCTTTTCTGATCTCCAGAGGCATCAGTCACACACATATATGCAAACCAAACACTCAAATACATTAAACAAACAAACACATAAATAAATGCCAGATAAATGCCTTAGGCAAACATTAATGGCACTAGAGCTTGACTTATCAACCTTCTGTGTCAAGTAGTCTACTCTTTGAAGGAACTATGAGCATCTCAACTGTATGTTCAGAGGCTCAGCCTACTCTACAGTCAACATTCAAAGAAACAAGGTACTGGAGACGCAGCTCAGTTGATGCAGTACTTGCCCAGCAAGCAGGAAGGCCTGAGTTTGATTCCCAGTGCCAGGTAAACTACGTATGGTGGTATATTCCTGTAACCCTAGCACCCAAATGTGCCGCCATTGGCTATATTGTAAGTTTGAACTAGCCTGGAATACAATACTATAATGATGCTTACTGTCTTAGTTAGGGTTTCTATTGCCGTGATGAAACACCATGAACAAAAAAGTGAGTTGGGGAGGAAAGGGTTTACTTGGGTTACAGCTCCACACTGCAGTCCATCATTGAAGTGAGTCAGGACAGGAACTCAAACAGGATAGGAACCTGGAGGCAGGACCTGATGCAGAGAACATGGAGGGGATCTGCTTACTGACTTGCTTCTCATAGCTTACCCAGTCTGCTTTCTTATAGAACCCAGGACTCCAGAACCACTCACAATGGGTTGGGTCCTCCATCAATCAGTAATTAAGAAAATACCTTACAGCCAGATCTTATGAAGGCAATTTTTCAATTGAGGTTATCTTCCTTCAGATAAATATAGCTGGTGTCACGTTGGCATGAAATTGGCCATCACGCTTGGCAGTAACCAATAGCTGTCTAATTGGACTTAACACCTGATCAACACTAGGAAAAACATACCTGGTACTAGAAACCTAGCCAACTAACCATGAAATCACTGGTAGAAGAGAACCTACCATCGCCACTAATTCCTAACTGCATTTAAAATACTTATTCTTATACCCACAATAGTATAGCCCCTACTCCTCATCTAAGAAATGTCTTCTTGCAAGAGATAGAGACCATTGGAAAAGAAGCAAACTGGTCACAATGAAGGACAAACATGAGATACCTAACTTCAAATGATACATCTCCAACACATTTGCACCAAATGGCTCAGGAACATCTTAGAAGAAATATAATAGGAAAGAGGAAAAGAACCATTGGACAAGGAAATCTGCTGTGAGATAGTGTCTCTTAGAAATGAGAGGGAAGCTTCACCCATGATACCATAGCAATATGGTTGCCTAAACAAGAGCAGAATAAGAACAACACAAATAGACAGGCTAATATGGGAGATGGAATTCTCATGGGGTCCAACCCCATCTCTCACAAGATGACACTTATTGACAATTATTAAAATAATTGTAGTCATAAACAGCTTCCACTTGCCCCTAAAAAAAAAAAAAAACAACCAAAGCAAGCAAGCAAGCAAACAAACAAACAAAGAAAAAAAAAAGCAGGAGAATTAGTCTTCCAAGGGAAGATTCCCCCTCTAATTGGTTATCTAATATGAAGTAGCCAACTCTAAAACCATGTGCACATAAGCAACACTAACCTCTTAGTTTTATTTATTTATGCATATACATTGTCTTAGTTAAGCTTTCCACTGCTGTGTACAGACATCATGACCAAGGCAACTCTTAAAAAGGACAACATTTAATTGGGGCTGGCTTACAGATTCAGAGGTTTGGTCCATTATCATCAAGACAGGAAGCATGACAGCATCTAGGCAGGCATGGCACTAGGGAAGCTAAGAGTTCTACATCCTGTCCTGAGGGCAAAGAGGAGCAGACTGGCTCCTCCTCGGGCAGCTAGGAGGACGGTCTCAAAGTCCACCCGCACAATGACACACTTCCTCCAGCAAGGCCACACCTACTCTCTATGGGCCAAGCATAATCAAATCATTACACATATGCATAAATATATAAATTATATTATACATATATTAAAGAAAAAAGAGACCATGAATCTGAGAGGAATCAAGAAAAGGAAGACATGAGAAGTGTTGGAGGAAGAATGGGGAAGGAGGGAAATGAAGTGTTATATTTTAATTTCAGAATGGAAGAAAGAAAAAAAGACATGTGATATAGTGAAATCTTATGGGTGCTGACCACTCAGACTCAAATATGTGAGCTTGAGCAATAGGAACAGGCCCTCCCAAGCTGGCTTGCTGGCTCAGTGATGAAGTGCCTGTACATGGTCCTGGATTCCATCCCCAGGACAGCAAGGGGGAAAGCCCTTTAGTTTATTCACTGCATGTTTTCTCCTCCAACCTAGACTTCAGTCTCCATGCTTGACTCAGGAAACCATAGACAGATTGCACAAAGCAACAGAGTTAATCTTTGTTTCTTAGTCTTCCAGAAGACTGAGAACCTACAGGTGGTCAATAGATCTTCAAGAGAAATACTGGATGAGGGTATGTGCTCTTATTTCCTGGCTTTCAAAGATGACCCCTCAAAAGATAAAACTTAATGATAATTATTAAAATAATTGTAGTCATAAATAGCTACCATTGACTGTGTGTCAAACACTGAGCTAGCCACATCACAATTAAAATCTGCATGCATCCATGAAGCCTTCCAAAACATGAGTGAAGTGTGAAGATTAGCCTGGCTATGCTGGGTTTTAATATGGACGAGACCTACATACTTAGTCAAAACACATAATGGCAGCTGTAACCAGCTTGTGGGGGCTCTACGGCCAATACAGGTTCTCATCTCTTAGACCAATTGCAGTGCTAGAGTCTGCTCCTCAAGTAAAGAGCCTTCATTGACAAGTTAAGCTTCCAGCTAGTCAGACCTACTCACCCTTAATTGGCTCCCTGAGCTGGTTAGCAATTGTGAAGTCTGCGATTTTTAATATCTAATTGTTCTGATGTCATCTGTGAACTGCCTCTTGGGGCAGGATTTCCTAATACCCTCAACAGTTCAGCTACAGCCTCTGTTGCTGAGAAGGCTCTCAAGCATGAGGCAATCACGAAAGGATCCTAAGGCTACAGGTCCATGGCTCTGCTTTCTCTCTGGAGTCTGGCTTACAGGTTAACCAAATGGGGGAAGCCCAGCAGAAGGTGCCTCTGATGCCTTCCCATGGGTCTGCAAGCAACAGAGCTTACATTAGCACGAGCTAACAAGACAAAGACTGAATTTACAGAGAAGCATGAGGTTTTCCTGTTCTAAAAATCAGACACCTTGTGTTCATTTCCTTTCTGAAATTCCTGTGTTAAAATCCTATTCCCCAACCCAAGTGATGGTATTGGGGGTGAGGCCTTGAGAGGTGATCTATTCCTTTATAAAAGGAACTCCAGGGCTGGGGAGAGAGGGCACAGTGAATAAAAGTGCTTACCTTGCAAGACTGATAACCTGAGTTCAGATTACCAGAAGCTATGTAAACTCTAACTACAGTAGAACACGCATGTTAGAACATCCTAGAACATCACCACAGGGAGATGGGAAGCAGAGACAGGAGATTCTCCAGAAGCACATGGGCCATATAGACTGGCTAATGAAACAGCAAAGCTCTGTCTCAGACAAGTGGAAAGGAGGAAAAGCAATGTTGGAAAGTTGTTCACATGCCAGCTCTGGACATTCGCCCATTGTGGTACCTATGTACCCCATGCAGGAACGTGCACATATACACATATTACACACATGCACACACACACACACACAGAGAGAGAGAGAGAGAGAGAGAGAGAGAGAGAGAGAGATTGGCTAGATTATTTTTCTTCAAGCAAGAGTATAACTAAGAATTATCATTGTATTATAGATAGTAGTGGTAGCTTCTGGAGGTTTGGGGAGAGTCAGTTTTCTTTAAACATGTAGCAACTTATGGATCAATTAGACTGTAGTAGAAGGGCCTATAGTCCTGAATATACAGGTAGCAAAACCAGAATTGCTATGCTATAAAAGGAGAAAGAGAAAGAGAGAGAGAGAGAGAGAGAGAGAGAGAGAGAGAGAGAGAGAGAGAGAGAGAGACAGAGAGAGAGAGACAGAGAGAGAGAGAGAGAGAGGAAATTTGGAGAACCCAGGTAACAAAGTAGTGGTGTGTGTAGATCTAGAAGGAGTTGGGGAATTACATGATCAAAATAAATCGAATTTATTTTGCATAAACTTCTCAAAAGATAATAAAAATATTTTATTTTTAAAAGTATGTCCTTAGCAGCTCTCATTAGCCACGAACTTGGACTCCCCAGCCGTCACAACTGTAAGAAATCAATTTCTGTAGCCTGTAAGGCACTCAATCTGTTTATTTTGTTCTAGCGGCCTGAACAGGCACGACACTGGTCCAAGATGAGCAAAGATAAGCAACTCTTCAGTCTGACCTGAATTGTGATGAGTTTTCCCATACATTTTACAGACACTCTGGGTCTGCAAGGAGGAGCAGCAGGTGCTGCTAACATGCTCTGAGAAGACGGTTTCCTGGGAAGTGCGATCTCCGGGGAGACTGGCAGGCTTGTGCAGTAAAAATCCTTTCATAAGGATCTGCGAGCAGTACAATAAGGCATAGAAGATAGCCATGTTTGGGGCTTCAGCGTCACCCAGTCTCATAAAATGATCCTACTGAGTAATCAGGTGTCGTCTTAGCACATATTACATTGGCTGGATTCCTGTCTATTGACTCTCTCCCAGGCAACGCACAAAGAGATTTACGTCCACTGTCCCAAAGAAAGACAAACATACTGGAATTCAGGGTTCACAGCTGGGCATGACTGATGATTACTTTTCTTCTTCCGGAGCATGCGTAGCACCTTCAACACAACGGAAAGCGCTCACAGAAAAAGCTGACCATGGTGGAACTGGCTTAGCAATGGCAGAGTGGAGACAGGTAGTACCCTGGAGCTCCCTGGCCAGCCAGCCTAGACTGGCAGCCGAAAACTCAATAAGAGACGGAGTCAAACAATAAGGAGGAGAAGAACAGCCAAGGTTGACCTCTGGTCTTCACACCCATGTACAATGGTACCTCACACAGAGGCACATGGACACTTACACACTCAACACAAAAAAGAGTGTGAGTTTTCCATCAGTCTCAGTCTATCTTCTTGTTTTTTTTTTTAAATTTATTTATTTTATATATAAATACACACTGTCTCTGTCTTAGACAAACCAGAAGAGGGCACTGGATCCCATTACAGATGGTTGTGAGCCACCAGGTGGTTGCTGGGAATTGAACTCAGAACCCCTGGAAAAGTGATCAAAAAAAGTGGTTAAGATGGCTCTTAACCACTGAGCCATCTGAGCCATTTCTCCAGCCTCCTCAGCCTATCTTCTTTATTGCTTTATATTAAAACCCTTTACTCAAAGGTGTCATGGACATGTGTCACCTGGCATACTTTTTGCTTCTTTTGGTTCCGTGGTTTTCCGTGCTTCTCTTTCTTTCTCACTCCCCTGTACAATAATTTGAAAAGGTGATTTAAGGGTCCAGCTTATTTTTTTTTATTCTTCCTTCCTTTCTAGAACTTTGCAGTATGGCCAACTCACTCTGCTATCTTCAACACAATGAAATTCATTTTCTTTTCCTTCTTTCAAGGGCTGTGTTATATTTGAGCTATGAATTCTTTTCATTCATTATCTATTTTCTGAGGGTCTGAGATTCAGGTGCTGTTAACCCCTCCAAATACCAATTCTCTTCTAGCCGCATGACAAGCACTCAGTAATGTGACCTCACAGTTCAGACTTTTAATTAGTCCCATGAGGGTTTATTCCCACCTGACCTTTTCAGGGTTAAACTGAGCCCACGGTTCTGTATGAGGCTCATTCCTTATGAATTTTTCCCTTGCTAGTATCTTTATTTTGGCTCGTGGCGCTTAGTACATGAAAAAAAAAATGGTCTGCATGCAAACAAGCAAACTCCAAGCACTTGGTCAGGATGGAGAAAAAAACATTTGAGCAGTGCTCTTGTCTGGACATTCCTGTCTCTTGGAGGCAGTGTGGTTGGTGAAGCAAGAAGCCAAGAAACAAACACAGAGCAGAGATAGCACAAGACAAGATGGGAGAAAGTCATCCATTCTGAGAGCCAAGGCCTGTGTCCTCCCCCAGAAGGCTTTTTATGCACTTTTACACACCACTGTGGCACTGCGCTCTCCCCAACAAACTGCCTCCCCCACACCAACCCAAATGCCAGAAACGCATTATGAGAAAACATGGGGTTCTTTCTAATGCATCTAGCCTTAACCCCGCACATTACACAATGCTTTAAGTATTGTGTTTGTGTTTAAAGCTTACTGTTGTTGATAGTCTCATTAGGGTGGCTCAGGTTGGCATGGAACTCATTGGTATGCAGCTCAACCAGGCTTTGAACTTTCAATCCTCCCTGCTCAGCCTCCTGAGTGCCAAGGTCACAATTCTGCAGCACTCCACACAGCTCTTGTATGCAATGTAAATACTTAATTTTTAAAGTTTGTGAATGGGGCTTGCTATTTACATATGATACGCTCAAGAAGAGTTCCAGCATGACGAAACATAGTCTGGAGCTCTTGGGAGACAGGACTACTGAATCAGTTTGCTTTCCCTACAGCATGAGGTAGAAACTCTGGTGTTTCCTACTGTGTTATACATCCTGCATTCTTTGTGATGCTCTGACTTATGAGTTTAGGAAACAATAATGTTCTTCATTGCTACAACAAAACAACACAATATTCTCTTTCTAGACAGATTTTTAGGACTAAAAGAGGAAAAGTCAGTTCTATTTTCAAGTCCTGTCATGATTTGGATATAAAAGGTTCCCCAAAGACCCATGTGTTGGAGATTGGATCATGAGGGAGATTGGATCAATGACTTAATTCACTGATAAGATCATTGCTGAATGGGGTAATTAGAAGTCAGCTATAGGACGTGGGTCACTGGAGGCACCTTCATGGGGAGAGAAGAAGGCCCCAGATACATATCTTCAATATCCTTTATCCCAGGAGAAAGAGGGGAGGGGCTCTCTTACTGGTATGGAATTGTCTAACTCTAACTCGTGGGAAATTCAAAACCTGAGGGCAAGGGAGCTGACAAAGAAAAGAAAATCCCTTTAGCTTTGAAGAGCCAGAGCCCTAAGCATGAGCAAGCTGAAAAATAGGACGAAGAAGCCTGAAAAGATTACCACGGTAACTGAGAACAGCTGGTGAGTCTTTAACAGTTTGCTAGTTCTTCCCTGGTTGACTCCATCTTTCATCCTCTTTGTATATGTACAATCAGCTGGTCCTCAATACATTTGTCTGCCCTAGGGCTTTATAAATAGAAAGCTCAATGGTGAGAGCTCCTGGGGGGTGGCGCTAGTCCTCAGGTACCTTGCTCTTTGGAAGAACAAAGCCCAAAGATTTCAGAGTACATCTCATAGACTGCTTGGTCGTCTAAAACTCCTGGTTACTTGAGGCTTCTGACCCATGCCAGTAACTTACCTTCAGGTATATACCAGCTTCTGCAGGGAGAGGGACTAATGCTTACCTTGGCCATCAGAGACCTGCAACTCCAGCCTTTCCAACCTGCAAGACAGGGCACCTGCTGCTTCTGCTCTTCCTGTTGCTAACCTGTAAACTTGCCCTGCACAGGACTGCTCTGATTGACAATCCCAAGGTCCTCCCAAAGCTTTCAATCGACAACATCTGTTTTCTGAGGTTTTGATCTACAAAAGACTGGACTCACTAGGCACCCTGAGGCCAGCTGAGGGCTTTGGGGATACTATGTGGTAACATAGTATCTCCTAGCTGGTACCCTGAAGCCTGCTGAGAGCATGGGGCTGGAGCAACTGCAACCTCTTAGCTAGGCACACCAAAGCCCTCTGATAACGTCTAGGTGGGAACACTACCAGTCACTTTCAGTTGGCATCCTGTTGTCCTTACGGGTATCCAAGCTATTACTTTGCAATTCAAATTGTCATTTCTTGTGACAAATAAAGTTACTCTTATTTTCCTGTCAATGTCTGCCCACTCCATTCTTGGATGGAAGATAGGATCGTTGGAGACAGGACATAGTATCTATCTACTGAAGAACATGCCTTATCATGAATCTCTCTCTCCCTTCCTCCATCTGTCCCTTCTTTCCTCCCTCCCTTCCTTCTTCTACCTTTATCTTCTTCCTTCTTTTTCTCCCCTGTCTTCTTCTTTGCCCCTTCTATTTCTCTTCTTCCTTCCCCTCCCCATCTTCCCAGTTGGGGTGAGTGAGCCATTTTCCCACAGGCCTGAGAGAGACCTTCGAAATAGTGAGCTAAGGCAAACCTTTCTGCATTTACGTTGATGATCTCAGATGTTTTCTCATAGTAACATAAAGCTTACTAAATCAAACAGTTAATCCAGCTGTGCTAGCCAGTGATAGATGAAATCTCCTTAGTGTGGTTCTTTCTAAGGCGAAGTAAAATGGTAAGAGAACAGATGTTCTGTGACTTTTCCTAAAGACATGGGAACAAATGAGTACTTAACCAAGGTAGAGCACTGATGACAGACCACAAGAACAGTTCTAGCCTGGTCTAGTGAATCAGTGAGTTTACTGGGATTAACTACAGGAAAATGGATGTGGGGTCACTTTCAAGTGACTCAAAAACACCTATATAACCAACAGGCCTGCCCCAGTACAGGTGACAACTCAAACACTGCATCCCTGGGCCTCCCCTGCATGACCTGGAGACAACTCAAGGTCATAGAATCTCTTCTCCCCAGAACATCTTGTAGCTCCTGGAGAGCTACATATGCTTCCTGGGGCAGGTATGTTTTGCTTTTGTTCTCATCTTATCAGGTTTCTTTTGCCCTCCTGGAAGGAAATGGCTGCTACACAGCAGGACCAGAGTGATCCCTTGTGAACCCTAGAAGGAAAACAGAGGGAGGTAGCCTTGCCACCAAATGCCCCCCCCCCATAGTATGGGGCATTTGAACACTTTGTAGTCCAATTGATGGAACTGCTTGGGAGGTTTAAGAGGTATGGTCTTGTTGAATGATGTCCTAGAGGTAGGCTTGAGAATTTAAAGACTCCAGACATTTTGATGTCACTTTCTCTGCTTGCCACTTGCCCTTTAAGATGTCAGCCCTCAGCTTGCTTCTCCAGTCACCCTGCCTATCTCTAATCCTGCTGCTCTCCCACAATGGCAGTAATGAACTCCTCTCCCCCTGGAGTGGAAAGCCCAAATAGCATCTTTCTAGAAGTTGCCTTGGTCATGGCGTTTTATCATAGCAACAGCAAAGTGACTAATGTGCCTACAGAGGCTGTGTTTCTGACTTTAATCACTGCCCTTGAGCTCTGTGAGCAGCTCAACAAATTCTTTTTTATTTGTACACAGTAAAATTCTCCTGCTCTAACCCAAACAACCCATGACCAAGTCAATAGGCATATTTTGGAACACATAACAATTCTGTAATTTTTGGATTCTCTTAGCATGGATTACATTACATTCCCAAAGATCCCCCAGCTTACTCCACCAGTATGGATGAATGTAACTGCAAATGACAGAAACTTGAAATCAAAGCAGCGTTACAGAGAAGGAAAATCTCTTTGGTTATTTGTCACTAAAACATCCAGGACTTGCTTTTGGCATGACCTAATGATGCTATCAGCAAAGTACCTGGCATTTGTTTGTTTGTTTTTATTTTTCAAGACAGGGTTTCTCTGTGTAGCTCTGACTGTTCTGGAACTATCTTTGTAGACAAGGCTGGCCTTGAACTCACAGAGATCTGCCTGCTTTTGCTTCCCAAGTGCTGGGACTAAAGGCGTGCACCACCACTGCACAGTTTTTTGATTGTTCAGTTGGTTTTGTGTTTTTCTCTCAGCTCTGTTTCTCCTCCATCTCTAGGACCTTCATTCTCATGCAGCTACTGTTGGGCAAGCACAGTCACCAGCGACTCCTTTGGTGCTTCCTACTGGTTTAGGATCCTGATGGAAATAGAGAGTGTCTATGCTATGAGTGCCAGGGAAAGGCCCAAGCCCATCTCTTGCTGGCATGTGCTGGGATCCCAAAATATTCTAGTCTGGTTTCCATTGCTGTGATAAAACACTGATCAAAAGCAACTCAAGAAGAAAGGGTTTGTTTGGCTTATACTGCCATATCACAGCCCATCATTTAGAGAAGTCAGGGCAAGAACTCTAGGTAAGAACCAGGAAGCAGAAATGAAAGCAGAAGCCATGGAGGAATACTGCTTACTGACATTCTTCTCCTGGCCTGCTCCTACCTTACTTACACAGCTCAGCTCCACCAGATTATAGAGGGCACCACCCATGGGGCGGGGACTTCCCACAACAATCATTAATCAAGAAAATGTATAATAGATATGACCACAGCCCTTTCTTATAGAGGCAATACCTCAGTTGAGATCTTCTCTTCCAAGGTATACTTAGGTTTTGTCAAGTTGACAAAAACTAACTATGGCACAAACCCATCCCTGAATCACTGTGGTTCAGGAGCCAAGGGTCCTCTGGGATGGGAATTGGACACCACTGCCTGGTCCTACAAAAGTAGCAATTTCTCTTCAGTTGTGAGGCTAGAAAAAAATGCTCTCAAGGAGATGGTTTGGTTATTTCTGGATTTGATTTTTGTACAAATAAGAGAAAGTCTGTTTAAAAAATTCACCCACTTGTTAATTTCTGAATCTTATGTAATTAGAATAATAATTTTTCCACCTAGTTCACCATTGTACTGTGTGTGTGCACATATATGTGCCTTCATGTATATATGAATGCATGTGCATGCATGCATGTTACCTATGGAGACCAGAGGCCAATGCTGTGTGCATTTCTCTGGCACCATCCACTTTGTTTTTTGAGACAGGGTGTCTCAGAGACTTGAATCTTGCCACGTAGGCTGGGCTCACTGGCCAGTGAGCTCCAGGGACCTGCCATCTCCTCAGCCCTGGAATTATAAGCATGCACCACAGGTCTGGCTTTCATTATGGCATTCTTAATTTTTGTTGTCTCTTTGCTTTCTTCACTGCTGGTAATACTTATGTATAGCCTTCTTATTTCTGGCACCTAGTTCTTTGTTTTAGGGTAGCACCACCACAAAAATTATGCTTTACACAAATACTGTTGCTTTGTCTGAGGCGCTTGTTACATTTACTAGAATAAATACTTTTAGCATCAATCCCATTATAATTATTCAAGCCATTGAGTTGCTCACTAATCTGGATTGCTGAAGTGCTCTTTGTGGCATTATTGTTTGATCATTCCTTACAAATAGCAATGAATAAATCCCATGGATCTAGCAAGTGTGTGTGTGTGTGTGTGTGTGTGTGTGTGTGTGTGTGTGTGTGTGTGTGTGTTTAGAGCAACTTACAGGCTATGGCTCAAGCATTCCAACAATGGCTGTCTCCTGATGGACAGGCCAAGGATCTAGCAGTTGTTCAGTCCACCAGACTAGATGTCACAGCAGTCCTAATCTAGTGCTGGAGGCCCAGGGAAGTGGTAGAGAGCTGCTGGTCTTCAGTCTATCTTGCAATCCCAAAGAAGTAGGTTCTAATAGAAGCAAAGAAATGCCTCAGCAACAGGAGAAATGAACTTACCATCAAGGCGAGGGTGATCCTTTTATGTGGGCTACCACCAGAAGGTATAGTCCAGACTTAGTGGGGGGACTTCTGTTCTCAAAAGATCTAACCAAGAACATTCCTCAAAGGCCTACCTAGCTGCTTGGGTTTTGTTGATTCCCGATGCAGTCAAGTTCACACCCAAGGTCAGCCATCACAGCAAGCAATATTAACCATTCTTTCCTTCTTGATTCTTTGAAAAAATTGCAGGTTCTTCTTGCTCTCTGCCCAATAATTTCCTGCTTCCTTTGTGATTCCCTCACCTCCTTTAACAATTTTAAATACCATGACCCCCAAGATTCTGATCTTATTCCTCTGCCCTTCCTACCCCTCCCACACATTTATGAGCTCTTCGGAGGTGGGCAAGCACAAGACATGGCTTAGCAACCTGAGATTTTTCTGGGCTTAGGTTATGCATAATAACACACTGGGCAGCCTTGATCCTTTGTCTACATGTACTACATCCTCTCTCAACAATGTATCTAGCTACCTTGGCCTCTCCATCCGAATCATTCTAAAATCACAGTCCTCTATAAACACCGAGATAAGTTTCTCCTCTTCAGGCAACAATCAAATTTAGTGTTTTTTGAAGCATATCCCCAGAGTTTCTATCCATGTATGACAAATGGTGAAGTCAATAATTCCCAAATGAGTTTTGGGTACATATGTAACAAGGCAAAACTATATGGCCTTAAATGAATGATTCTCTAGTTTTCCACCTTCTCCTTATACATGTATATGATTAAAATCAGATGTATCATGGGAAGAAAATTTATTATATGACAATGTACCAATCAAAATACAGACTATTTTCTAGGCTACACTTCCTATAACTAAACTCCTCCTTTTCTTCAATGCCATAAAAGGAAGCCCCCAGTAATGCTTTGGCCTTTGAATATCATCATGTGTGGTGCAGTGCTCTACCATCATGTGTGGTACACCACTCTTCTCCTGGGTATGCCGATCATCCTATTGCTTTGTTTAAAACATTGTTTCTTTGCTACTTTTGAAAATCAATATGAACCTTTGTTTCAATTCCTTGAATAAGAAGCTAAGGACCAGCTGGGCAGTGATGGCACACACACCTTTAATTCCAGCACTAGGGAGGCAAAGACAGGTGGATCTCTAAGAGTTCAAGCCAACCTGGTCTACAGAGTGACTTCCAGGATTACCAGAGCTACACAGATAAACTCTGTCTTGGAAGAAAAAACAAGAGACCAAGAACCAGGAGACCCCCAGACCCTCACCATAGTAACACATCCACTTGCATATGTGCTGATGTCAAAGATGGCCCCTCTTCAGAGTATTCCAGATTTCCAGATACTACAACTGGCTGACTTCTGTATGCACATTTCTATGCATTCCCAAGATATCACCCAAATCTGAACTCAGAACTTTCCCCAGAAATCCTCCCCATCTCCCTACTGTCACCTCAATGCATTGCTTATGTCTGCTGAGCAGCCTTTCCAGCCATCCATAGGTACAGTCACATCTCTCAGGCTTATTCCAGATAGTCTTCTAGCATCTTTGGGCTGCATCTAGTTCAAAGTGAGCAAACGTCTTTCTTAAAGGGACAAATAGTAAATAGTTTAGGCTTTGTTAGTCAAGCAGGAAAAGTAAAGACACTCAGCAGGTACTTGTGTAAATGTATAAATGAGCTATTTAAACCAATGTGACATTTTCTGTTGGCTGCCCAAGATACATGTGCATCTGCATGAACAGCTCCCTCTCTATTGTCATTTCTTGCCTCTCTCTGCCTCCCGTTCTCTGCCCATCACACTCTCATCCCATTCTCTCCCGTCACATTCTATGCTGTTCCCTGCCTTTCAGCCTTGCTCCTTTTCTCCCTCCGCCTGGCATAGTTTCCCCCTTTTCCAGTATGCATCCATTTGCTACGCAACTCAAGGGCTCCTTGTCAAGAAACCTTCTATATAGTTTTGTATTGTCCAGGTTCCCTTCTGAGCTCCCACAATTCTTGTATCTGCTCCCTTCATCTTCAGCCTCACCTGGTAGCATAACTATTTGGTTTTGGTCTGTGGCCTGTGCTACATGTGAACTCCTTGATGAACAAACCTAGATCATACTTTTTCTAGACTCTCAATAACTAGCATGGGGCTTTGCCCAGAGCTCACATTCAAGAAGTGCTGGTTGGCATGTAATTACCACACTACTCACCCTCCTTACTATCAGAAGAGTATCATGTCCTAAATGGATGTTCTGAGATACCAGCATTCCCTCCTACCATCTACGGGGTCAATGACCCATTTCTAGCTAAGAGAAATCTTTTCTATTTAATAGTCTGGAGATATATATATATATATATATATATATATATATATATATATATCCTTCAGCCATTCCTTCAGGCAGTCTAATAATACAAAGGCTGATGATTTGCTAGCCATTGATCTGCTGTTGAATGGCAGGGTGTGTCTCCATCCCAGCTGGCTTTTTCTCAAACCCCTTCCATTTGTCACAGACTCTGTAGAGACCAGACACACCCATGTCTAAGGGAAAGTGTTCAACAAATAAGCCTGTAATGGGGAGATTGGGGACACACTCCGTAGCAAACATATAACACATGTAAAGGAAAATTTAACCTATGTAGTAGCATAGGAAATAAATACAAGGAAACTGAGAAAACAGTGTGTCCATTATGTCAACCACTAAAGGCAGCCACTGATTTTAACAAATATGGTAATGATTTTTCTACAATTTTCCTCATTGCTATGGTTCTGTTCATGCAACGCAATTTCTCATTTTTCCATACTACTTAACATCTGTCTACAGCATTCTTTTGGGCCCTTGAAAGTGTTTGCAAATGTTACTTTAAATGATTATTTAATGATCATTGAGTGCCTTTACACTGTGACAGACATTGTCACTACTCCTTCGGTGGAAGCATGGCATCCAAAATAAAAGAAAGTAACTTAAAAACCTTGAGTTTCTAACCCACTGATTCTGATTAATACATTAGTCAGACTTATTTCCCTTTGTATTGACATAAGCAAGAAACTGCATGTACAATTAGGTATAGGGCTGGAATAAATGAGGAGGCAATTTTGTTTATCCCTTTGTTTTTCCAGAGAGGAAAATGGAGACACAGAGAACTGCTGATGTCCTAGAGGTCACAGCCATGATTCCACTACAGTCAACACAGAGCTCTTTCCAAGACGTGCAGTCCAAGGCCATGCTGACTAAGGGACAGGAAGCAAGCTGCTGCTGTGCTGAGTGTCTTATTTTTCCAGTCTAGCTGCACCATTCGTGTCTGAGACTGTGGGGCCAGTTCAATGGCATCACCTGCGTGTCCTTTTTTGTGCTTGTACAGGAATACCAGTACAGGAATAACCCTCACATCTCCCTACAACCTCCACTAAATAGTGCACTCTATGAACAAACATGTGTACAAAAATGGGCACCATTTAACCTGTGTGTATAGGAGAAGAGATAGCCCTATTTAATCCAGTTCATTTGTGCATAGATT
Organism: Arvicanthis niloticus; assembly: GCF_011762505.2. Lineage (NCBI taxonomy): Eukaryota > Metazoa > Chordata > Mammalia > Rodentia > Muridae > Arvicanthis > Arvicanthis niloticus. Next base: position 37,161,339 of record NC_047666.1, read on the forward strand.
TCATTGTAGGTTACCCTTGAATAAAATGTTTATGTCTTTGTTTGTTTGTTTGTTTAGATAAGGCCTCTTGCAGCCCAGGCTAGCCTCTGACTTATGTATCCAGTCTGTCTTTGAACTCTTGCCTTCACTTCCAAAGTGCTGAGCTGACAGGCGGGCACTGCCATCTCATTGTTTGTTTGTTTGTTTTGTTTATTGTTTTTGTTTTGTTTTTTGATGTTGGGGCTCAGTCCCAGAGCCAAGTGCACTTAGACTAGAATACCTGTAAGCCAAAATGGAGACGTTTTGTGTGTGGATTCTATTTGAGAACAGGGATGTAAGGAAAAATAAATAACAGCCCCGATATAATACTAACAGGCATGATATTCACATTTATTTGTCATGGCCACCAAGTTTCCTGAGTGGCGATGTGACCATATGCTGCCTTTTGAGGGATGTAACCACTCGGGTTCAGTATGCTTACTGCAGTAGGTGGCTGTACAGCATATTAAGTTCTAATCTTGACTTTGAAGTGAAAATTGATGTTAATTTTGCCCACCCCATCAAGCTGTTTCCAAATGCTAAACTACTCTGACTTTGAGAAACCTCTCCCGCCTCATCTGTCAATGTCCTTTCATTATTCAAGAGCCGACATAACATCAAATAAACTTTTTCCTGGCACACCTGCAGCTCCCCACGGCAGAACTTTCTCAATTGTTGAGCACCTATGAACTCAGAGATCCTTGAAATAATCACCAGAGATGACAATGGTGGGCCCATGTTCCTGGGTAAATGTCCCAAAGAAAGAGAGAAACCCAGCTTACCTTTATCATCATCTCCCAAGGAAGACAGGCCAGGAATTAGTTATCCTGATAACAAGAACTCAGACATTTCAAACCAATAAACCCTACTCTCCATGGTTTCATGTCCCACTAAGGGATGCAAGAGCAGAAGAATGAGGGACACATATAAGAACCAAGCCAGGATAAAGACATACCAATGGTGCTAATTTACTGAGTAATTACTGTATGCCGTTTGCTGCCTAAATTCTTTACACTCACTGTCTCACTTGGAACCTCCTAAAACCTGAGGGTTAAGGCTATTGGCACCATGTTTACACTAGAAAACCAAAAGTCACAGGCTAAGATGTGTACGAAGGCAGTAAGTGATCCATATCACTTACTACTATCTATACTACATACACATTATTATTTAGCCATTCATTGAAGCAAACAGATTTACTATGTGTCTACTACATGCACTGCCCAGGGATGACAAGTAAAAAGGTGATGCAATTTGTCTTTCAAGGAGATTACAAGTATTTTACTCTTTGGGATAAAGAAAAAAGGGAATTGGTTGTTCAAGGTATAATTGAATAGATGCTAGAGGTATAACTCAGTTAGAAGATTGTCTAGTGCACTTGGGGTCCTGGGTTAATTTGCAGCAGTGCGTAAACAAGGTATGGTGGTTGCATCAGCCTTAGCTACATAGCACATCTGAGGTCAGCCTGGAATACATGAGGCTTAGTTCCCAGTACCCACATGGTGGCTCCCAACCCTCCGTCACTCCAGTTACAGGGTCCATTGCCCTCCTTCTGTCCTCCACAGGCACTGCACACATGTGGTACATATTCACGCTTGGCTAAAACATTCATACACACAAAATAAAATAACTAAGAAAAGAGCAGATACATCTAGAATAAATCTTAGGTGATCATGAAGTGCTGAGAGGTTACTAAAAAAAGGGATGTCTAGATAGTGAAGACAGGGTCAAGGAAGGTCTCTGAAGAGGTGACGTTTGAGTACAGCCTTTGAAGAAAGAGAAGGTAGCTATAGGAAGATCTTAGATCAGTGATTTTTCAGGTAAAGGGACCACATGGATTCTAAAACAAGAATCAGCTAGAACACCTGAAGAAAAAAAAAAAAAGAGAAAAAAGATATGTCTGACATTATTAATAATTTTTAATGAAGGTAATTTCATACAATGTTTCTAATAAATTTGTACAATGAAACAAAGTTGCATTTCTGGAAATTTCCATTTGCAGCTCCATATCAGTGCTCAAAATAAGCTTGGATTTTGAAGCTTTTTGGATGTAGTATGCTCAACGGGTACTCTTTATCTCAGCTGTTGAGCCGCTAGTCTGGAAAACTGTTCCTACATCATGAGCTGGTTAGCTTTTTGTCATTTTGACTGAGCTGAGGTCATCTGGGAAGAAGGAACCTTAAGTGAGAAATGACTCCAGTGACCTGTGAGCAAGCCTGTGGTACAATCTCTTCAGTGGCCTGTGAGCAAGCCTGTGGTACATTCTCTTCAGTGGCTTGTGAGCAAGCCTGTGGTACATTCTCTTCAGTGGCTTGTGAGCAAGCCTGTGGTACATTTTCTTTATTAAGAATTGATGTGGGAAGGCACGGGACAATGTGGGTGGTACCACCTCTGGGTGAGTTATCCTGGGTGGTATAAAAAAAGCAAACTGGGCAAATAATGAGAAGCCAGCCAGTAAGCAGTGTTCCGCCATGGCCACTACTTGACCTCCTGCCTTAAGTTCTTGCCCTGCCTTCCCTTTGTGATGGACTACAAATATAAGCTGAAATAAACTTTTTTAATCCCCAAGTTGTCTTTGGTTACTGTGTTTGTGACAGCGAGAGAAAGCAGCCTAAGCTACTTAGCTACAGTGGTTGTGGTTCCGAATCTGAGGAATAAATGGGTCAGGGAGCTGCCTTTCTGAAGGAGAGGCCTACAGCCTAGGGACAGCTTTTAAGGGTTCATGTGTCATGTGGAAGCACTTCCTTCCTCACCCCTGAGCCACCTGGTGATCCAGGACTTTCTCAGCACAGGGAGCTGCGGGAAGCCAATTATGGGAGACTTGTCTGAGGACCAGTGGAGGTGGCTTGCTCCATTACATTCATCGGGCTCTTGTTTGACAAATGTGAAAACCAGGTGTCCTTCCCAGCCCCACCCAGTCTAAGGCATCTGCCAAGTGTCACAGATTGTGGTGTTGTCACTTGAAGCTGGACTCCCAAGCGTTTTCCTCATTGTGTTGTACCCACTATTTCAGAGTAATGAACCATACTTCTTTGTACTCCTATGACAAAGAACTCCCTGCACTGTTCAGGGCCTTTGCCACCAGCTGTGTGTAGTCACTGGGTCCTTACAATGTATTAGAGAGCTGTAAGGACTGAATTTTTAATTCAACTTAAAAAATTTAAAGATAGTCACATGTGACTAGTGGCTATTGCCTCGGACCACTTAATTCTATAGCATAGCAAGTGACACATTTTATGTGTGTATTTATGCACACACATATGTATATGAGTGCCGTGAATCACTTGTCAAGGTCAGGAGATGACCTCAGTTCTTGCCTTCTTGGAGACAGGGTTTCTTCTTTGTTTTTCCGTTTTTTACTATGAAGTACAATAGGCTAGCTTGTCCTTATGCTTCTGGTGATTCACCTGCCTCCACCTCCCATCTCACTATAGGAGCATTAAGATTGCTGATGTGTGCTACCATGCATGACTTTTAACTTGGTCTTGGGGGATTTGAACTCAGGTCCTAAAGTGTGTGCAGCTAGCACCTTACCCACTGAGCTACCTTTACAACCTGGGTTATATATTTCTCATCATATGTTTCAATTCCTTTCTGCCACTCTTAACATTTGAACAACTTTCCCAGCTTTGGTTAGTTTGGATCTTCCCAAATTAAAAGCCAGAGGGCACCTTCTTAGCCTCTATCATAACTAAACACAGACATGTGAGATGCAAGCACCTGCTGGGCTCCATCCTAGTGATATTTATGACATATTCCTTTAGTTTTCCAAAGCCAGAAGTCTTGGAGGATGAGTCAAAGGCTCTAGACCAGACCGAAATGTGGGTGATGCAATCTACAAAGCCTGACCCCAGGGACAGTAACAGTCATGGGCCCACTGGAGAAGACTCACAAAATAACTGATCATTATTTTTAACTAAAGTTAAAACTTCACTTGAGCTATTAAAACATATAGCATGTAACTGAATATCCTTTGATAAACCATATCTTTGCTTAAAGTAGATAGAGATACTCCTGATGTTCACAACCAAAGAGTCTGGCAATAGCAAAACACCCACCCTGAGCTTTATTCGAAGAGGGGGACAATTATATATCAGTCAGATAGGCTAGGTTTAGCTGCAGTAACAAACAGTCCAGAATCTCAATGCCTTATACTCTCAAAGTTTGTTTTCCACCTGTGCCCCATATCCTAGCTGTTTTATACTGGCTACATTATTCAGTGCCCATCTTTACTCCAAGATCCAAACTCTTAGAGCAGCCCTACCTGTCACATGAATGGTGTCACAGAAGATAGCAAAGAGAATTGCAGTGACCTATAGTCTGGCTCTTCAATATCTTCTGGGACTTAGGGTAGAAGTGGGTCATTTGGCTACTGTTAAGTTCAACAGAGCGGGGATAGTGTATAGGTTACTTTGAACATCACATCCTACATACTATTCTACAACCTTAACAAGCAGCTGCCATCACTTCTGGGCTTGTTTTCTAACAGCCAGTAGGCAGAGGACTTTATGTACATTCTCTCAGCTGAGACTAACATTCTCTCAGTTTTGTTTAGCTTCTTGTTTTACATGAGAGAATAAGAAGAAGGCTTAGTAAGGCTGAGTGTGTTGTAGTGGTGCCACTGTTGGTCTGTGGTAGAGACAGAATTTAGGAATACTTCTCTTTCATTTATGCATGCTTAAGATATGAGGGGAGTCTTCCTGGAAAGGGTCAGAACAATAACCCAAATGTCAGCAAGAATCCCAAACAATACAAAACTAACCCAGCCAAATCCTCTTTAAGTCTACAGTTAAACATCCTGAAGACCAAATACCTCCATCTGCAGTTTTCCAAAGTCATGAAACCCAAGTCACTTTTCATTACAACTCTTTTAGGGCTCTTGCTTAGCTGCCACAATATGCTTATTAATAACAAAACTTTTACTCTAATTAAAACATTGATTCATCCATATACTTGTGCTTTACTCTTTTTTTTAATAAAAGTTTTCTCTCTTCTCTGCTCAAATCAATTGATTCCCCAGGGCAAACACCAAAATATTTGGATATATTACTCCTCTGCATACATACACATAGACATATTAACTCCATGCAGAGTTCAGATGAAGTTTTCTGAACTGGAGTTTATACCAATGGGTCTCAGTCTGCTAGCTGCCATGCTTCTTCTTCATTTTTTAATCTTACCACGGTGGCTTCTGAGTGATGTTTTTTTTATTCCTGCAGTTTCTTCTGTCCAGCATAGTTTAAAGTGTAATTGTGATGTATTCTCTCCATTCCCCTCCGCTTTCCCAAGAGCTCAAAGCACACTTAGAAAAAGGACACAAGGCTTACAGTGCTTGAAAATGAACTCTGGTCTATTTCCTCTCCTGCCATTGCTCCAGCAGAAGTCATTTTTCTCTTGCATATGTTTTATTATCCGGAGGCTGTATTTATTTCTACCTGGGGGTAGTCTTCAGAAAGAAGGGAACTTTTTTTTGCTCTGACTCTTCTGTTCCAATAAAATAAAAGCAGGGAAAAGAGGACCCCAAAGGAGTAGATTAGCAATATCTCCTTCCAAATGACCACTAGAGCAATGGTGTTCCTAATAGGAGTGTCACATGACAAGGACACTTTCATATAGGTTGTGGCCTCTCAGCTGCCCATTTGAGTGTGAAGTTGAATGCAACAAAGATTAGTGTTCCATGCACTGACGTGTACAACACTCCACAGTAAAGCTTTGCTTATCTAGACTATCTTGAAGGCAAACAATGGTCTCAATCCAGCACACAGGCAAATATACCAAGCACCAGAACTAGAACTAGAGAGCATACTAGTCAAAGAGTCCAGACCAATAGGTCCTCCAGGAGGCAACTTGATTTCCAACTTTGTGCCTGGAGCTTGCAAGGGCAAGAGACCTTCAAGTATTATTTGCTGCCCAAGCATTCATTTCAGAGGTCCCCATGGAGCCTGGCCTCACTGAGCCTGATTAAACAGAAACGCTGGGGTTCAAGGAGGGGGAGAGGTGTGGGGGAGGGGTTGTAAACTCAGCTTCTGAAAAGCCCTCAGGGTGTGTCCCCAGAGACCACCCAGCTGAGGCTTTCTGTCAAGTTTCCAGAGCAGAATAACTCACACAACTAATTAAGAATAGTCACGAATAATTAACATCTGTGCTACCAGACAGCTCTGCCTGGGGACCATTAAGAAGCACAGCCAGAGTGAATGGTATACAATGAACCCTGGGTGCAGGGAGGAGGAAAGAGTCCTGCTTTTGTCTCCCTGGCAGACTGGATTGTGAGATGCATTTCAAAAGCCCTGGGGAAGGTCTGGGTCAAGGGGTGGGCAGTCTTGTCCTGGTCACCCTGGAAGTAGGGGGCAGCTCCATTTGTGGCTTTATGATGCTTGTACCATCTGCCCCTTGTCTCTCCTACTGTCTCCTTCCTGTTTCTTTCCTTTTGATCTCTAACCAAGGGAACAAGCTGCAGGCTAGATACACACACACACACACACACACACACACCACTTACACTCACACATGACATATACACACACTACATACACTCATACATACATACACACATACCATACTCACACACATATCACATACTAAACTCATGCATACTGCATACACACATCACACACACACACAGGGCATATACACACACCACACACACTCATACACATCATACTCACAACCTCTCACACACACTCATGCACACACATATACACATGCAACATTCTCAAACACCAAGCTCACTCTAATACATTCACACATACCACATTCACATATAAAGTCGAGCACACACACACCACACTCACACACATGCACACACACACCACACTCACACACATGCACACACACACATACACACACACACACACACACACACATACACACACACACACATTGGTGCACCCACACTAGTGAAGGGCATGACTTATAAGCACAGATGAGACAAGTTCTACTTTGGGAAGAACCGGATAGAAAGTACAAGACTGGAAAGTTCTTTTATAATCTATGAACACCAAGAGAGTTGAAATTCAAGAGAACTGCAGCAAAACTGGAATCAGTCTGAAGTTTCCTTGTAGTGTAGAGTCTGTATTTAACAGTCAATTAGAATAATCTTCCCTCCCCACATTAAGAGACAAACAGCAGCAGCAGCAGCAGCAGCAACAACAACAACTCTGGGTCTAAGTAGCCCTGGCTGACCTGGAACTAATTAACACAGAGAAACTGACCTGCCTCTGCCTCCCCAACGTCGAAGTTAAAGTCATATCCCTTCATGCTCAGCTCAATAATCTCCAATTTAACTCAGTTTAAATTTTAAGGTATTCCTATTTTATCTCCTGTTTGTTTCAAAGTTATCTCTCTTCTTTTCTGTTTGTATGAACCATAGGCATATTAACTCATGTTTCATATTTTATAATACAAAACAAGGAAATAAAATATAACATATAAAAGTACAAAGAATGATATAGTGTATAAATTTTAGCATAAATGTGGAAAGAATAAACAGGAAGAAGGTAGCAGATTGTAATGGTGAAGCCAGAAAGAGCATTGTTTCCTTTGCATCTTTTCCATTTTGTACCATACCCATCTGTTACTTAAGCAAACAAAAACCAGTTTAAAATTATTGTAATAATAGCCTAGAAACATATGACAGCGGTTGGCCAACCATTCCTCCTTTCAGGCCCTATCACCATGGCTAGTTGGGATGTAATCTGAATCAGTATTCCCTGGCCTGACTATGTGGGGGAGTTATAGAATACACACACATATAAACACATGTACACATGTCCACCCACACACTCCTTGAATAAGTGTTTGTGGATGCTTTGCTCATTATTCAGGTTGACCTTATTGACTTCTTTCAGCTAATGAGAGATAGATGTTAGATTTGATCTATGATGAATTAGCACTACTGATTTTAATTTTCCCTCCCCATAGTGGTTCACAATAAGTGTGCATTGACTTATGTCTTCCTCTTTGGGGGAGGTAGCTTTGAATCAGGCAGGAATAGGGGGTAGTTTAGCAACCTAGGACTCCACTTGGCCACACACATTCCTCTCCTAACTGTATCTAGCAACTTAGGACCTTACCTGCATGGAGCTGCACAGCAGCTATTCAAGTGTCTATTCAAGCATATTCCCAGTTATATCTACACAGGAGAGCAGCAGAGATGACCCAGTCTGAACTCGTTTCATGTTCATGTGCAGTAAGGTACACAGTGTCCTATAGGTAAACTTTTAGGGAAGGGCATATTTGAGAAGGCATAGTGCATATTATTAAAAGAAGATGCTTCATGGGAAGAGACACATACAGTAAATAAAAGATTGCATGGCTCAAGTCTGCTCAATCAAAATAGGGCGCCATACATGTTAGAGTCTTTAGCAAACAAAACTCTCTTTCTTTTAGATGCCATAAAAGAAGCCCCGAGCAATAATAACAAGGGACTCTTGAGTACTCTTACTAATACGGCCTACTGTCACTTTTGAAAGTATATATTTCTGATCTCTCTGGTTTTTAAATAAAGTATGTTTGTTGTTTTATAATCTGCATTAATTTATTTTCTTGAATCAAACATCAAGAACCTAGAAACACCCAGTCTAGATAGCTACCTTTATTAATACTTCATCATTTTTTTCCTTTATAGACTTATACATATTGTGTATGTTTGTATGGGGGCATGCATGTGTGTGTTTCTGTACATGTGAACATTATGTTTCCTCAAAATCAGTTGTATAAAGTACAGTTCATGGCTTTCCCTTCATTTTCAGTAGCTAACTTATTTATGGCTATTTTAGTAGTAAACAATTTAGATATGTTTCAAATTAATGCAAGCTAAAAATGATATTTTTTTAAAAAAATATTGAGCTGTTTTTTAGTTAAGGTTAACTGTTTAAATGAACATGTAACTCCCAATGGCCTGATAAGACAAAGGTTTGCCTCTGACTCCTTTCATAGGCAAACCTAGTTTTCACCAGGTGGCCTTCCATAAAGTGAGTCCTGTTTTTTTAGCAAATGGTTGCTCTGGGTCTTGAATCCTCTGCTGGATGCTGTTCCATTGGGCAGTCAACAAATCAAGAATGAGAGTCTGCAATAGACCATGGGAGAATAACAAGCATGTCTGGTAGTAACTCCTTCTGTGCATATTCCATTTGACAGGACTCAGTCACATGTAAAAAAGTATCTTTTAGTCACATGACGTGATTGTCATCTCTGAGGCTTACTTCTGAATGAGCTCACCCTTTCTAGTTCTTTCTGAACTCTGGTTGGCTGGTTCGACTCATCTATTCTAGCTCAAACTCCTCTTCAAGCTGACTGATTCACTCTGGCTTCTCTCAGCTTCTCACTGAATTGCTCTGCTTGACCTCAAACTAGCTCTGGCAATGTGTTCTAAACTTCTGGTTCCTTCTTATTCTCTAGCTTCAGATGTCTCTGCTGACCTGCACTGAACGGCGTGAATTCTTTGACTCATTTTGCCAAATCTTTCTCTGATTTGTCAGTTTGTCTGCCTCTCAATTAGATGTCACTTTCAAACATGGCTGCTTCCCTCCACAAACTAACTTTACCTTCATTATTTGGGATTAAAGGTGTGCACTAAAGATATGTCTGCATTCCAGTCAGAGCAACCACATTGCTAGATTAAAATTTTTCTATACACATGACACTACTTTCCTGCAGAGGAAGCTGGGAATGATAAAGGAAGAAGAGGAAATTACAGGAATAGTGAAGTATTACCAGTAACCTCTGTTATAGCAGGAAATACAGAAATAAAGGCTGTGTTAAAGATGTGGGTAACAATTAAGAACTATAGTGTCTTGGCAAGGATCTCTCTCTCTCTCTCTCTCTCTCTCTCTCTCTCTCTCTCTCTCTCTTGCCCCTCCCCACTCCTTTCTTGTACATGTGCACATGGGCACATGCTGGACCACACTATCCATCTTGGATATTTTTTGAGTAACTAAACCATTTTTTTTTCTTCTTAAATCTACTCTCTTAGTAGATTTAAGATAGACTTTGTTATTTTGTTTGTCAGGTGGAACAGAGTACCTGCTCTCAAATTAACTATCTAATTCTAGTTATAAATGCACTGAGTAAGAGGTCAGCTTTCAGAGTCTCTGATGAGTCTTGACTTAGCTAACACGATTCCTTTAAAGGGTAACACTTAGGCTGAAATCTCATGGAAGACAGCATAGCAGGCAACAAAGACAGAGAACTCTGTGCAGAACAAACAGCTTGTTTACTCTGGTTGTCATGGAGAAGGGAATGGTATTAACCAGACAAAATGTCACAGGGATATACTCAAGAAGAAACTTAGCAGACTTTGATAAGAATTTTCTAGTCTTTTTTTGTGATGGTAGAGTTCATTTCTATTCTTCACATATTTATTCCTTAGAATAAGGATCAACTTAAAGCTTGGCTTTTTGCTGTAGAAATGAGCTAGGGTAACACAATTTCAAAGGAAAAGTTGTTCTTGCCACATTTGACTATACACACAGGAGTGGAAAAGCCTAGCCAAGGCTAAGCTATGTGTTAATACTCAGCAACCACACAGCCCTCTCTTCTTTCATTAGTTCATTTGTACTGTCAGAGGAGCAAAATGAAGTCATTCAGGGAGATTTTTTAATAAGGCATAGTTGCATTGAAATAGTTGAAATTGATAAATGCTGCAATTACTAGGCAGAGACTGAACTGAGACATACCCATTTAGTCTACAGAAAGGTTCTGTTCATGGTATGTTTGTTATGGCCAGTCACTTGTTTACACATGGTCAGCACTCATTCTCTCTGTCCCCTTGATGTCATCCCCACAATGGACTTCTCTGTTATGGACGGAAAGTCAGCAGGCAGAAATGTGTTGCTAACAATGTGTTGGCATGGCATTTTCTTCGTCACAAAACTCATTCTGGATAGTATCAGGTCCCCTTATCAAGTACAAAGCTCAGTGCTTTAAAATATGTTCTACTAAATGGGGCTAAATTTTTCAACCCCAATAACAATGATTCAAACTTAAATACAAAATCAAGGAGATAAAAAATAAATGCTCACTGTATGTTCCTCTGGCTAATGGGAATTGCGAAAAAGACACATAGCCATTAGAATTCTCATTGGCTGAGGACTGAAGTGAGGACAAACATATTGCAAGCTAACAAGTGCTGTGAATATTATGCAAGCCACACTGCACAGTCCTGCAAACCATACTTCATAGTCCTACAAGCCACACTGCATAGTCCTGCAAAGCATACTTCATAGTCCTACAAGCCACACTGCATAGTCCTGCAAGCCACACTTCATAGTCCTACAAGCCACACTGCATAGTCCTGCTTTGGGCCATCCATCAGTCAGCTTTTCATATGCAGACTCGGACCTAGGACTTACAATGCATATGATGTTAAGCAACTTATTTTATTTATCTGGGTCTCAGTTTCCCCTTCTGTTGGTAAATGTCTTATTTATGTCAGCTTATTTTGTAATTGAGGAACTCCAAAGTGTTTAGCATAGTATCTAGCTCTTAATAAAAGTCTCCCAGGATGCCTTACCTCTTTCTGCTGAGCCATTTCCTATGAGTAGGTTCAGGGAATGATAGAATCATTGCCTTCAGTTTGGGACTTACAGGTGACTCCGTTGGGCTCTAACTGGTAGTCCCAATCTGGTGATCAAGCAGATGGCCCTGATTAAATAAAACGGGTGAAATCTAAAACCTAAAGTCATGAATCTGGAAACCAGACAAGGAGGAGGAGGGTAGATGAGGAGAGGGGTGTTAAAACACTCGCCCGAGCGCGCGCGCGCGCACACACACACACACACATACACGGCTAGTTTTATGCCAACTTGACATAAGTCAAGGTAACTTAGAGTCATGAGAGTGGAGGGAGCCTCAATTGAGAAGATAGCTCCTTAAGATCTGGCTATAGGCAGGCCTCTAGGGCATTTTCATAATTAATGACTGATGAAGGAAGGCCCAGCCCATTGTGCCTACTGTTCATGGCACCATCCCTGGGCTGGTGGTCCTGGGTTCTATAGGAACAAGCCATGGGAGCAAGCTGGCAGGCAGCACTCCTCCATGGCTTGTGCATTGGTGCCTGCCTTCAGATTTCTGCCCTGCTTGTGTTCGTGTCCTGACTCCCTTTGATGATGAACTGTGATGTCGAAGCATGGGCCAAATGGACCCTTTCCTCCCAAAGTCTCTTTAGTCATGATGTTTCATCACAGCAATACACCCCAACACCCTGACACACACACACACATCATGAAATTGTACAAGAGCTAACAATACAAAAACCAATAAAGTTATGATTTATAACAGAATTTCCTAACAAAACAAAGATTCCAGGTATCCACACAATGACATACAGTTTTGAAATAGTAATAAATACATGGAAGTATACATACAAAAGAAACAAGTGTCATAGTTCCTGCCTTTGAATAATTTATCACACTTCCTGGGGCACATAGCCTAGTGGAGGTAAGTGCCACAGAAAGAAGTACGTGTCTAAGTGACAAATTGATGATATAGTGTATTTTTCTTGAAATTTAGATCTTACTTAAAGGTGTTCCCTCAGCCTCCAAGAATCAACTTGACTTATTTGTATTATCATGCTGATTAAACATTATAATACAAACAAAAAAGCATCTCCAAAACAAAAGCAAATAAAGAAATAAAGTATAAGTTACCCAAAAAAATCAACAAACTCAAATACATAGAACTCACTGTATTCAATAACATTGCTTGCTGAAACCAAAGGGTCCTTTAGAAGGTTTGGTATGGGGAGGTAGGGAGGGATCCTTGGTAGACAAGGCTTTCTGATAGAGGAAACACTAAGTTCTCTATATTTGAGTTTGTTGAGTTTGAAGGAGGCTATGTGACATGTAACTTGAAATATAAAATGCAACAAGAGTAACTTGACTATCTGGGAACCAAAGTGGATGGCTCCTAAGAGCCTTTTCATAGGAGGGGAAGTTTTTGAAAGAGGATTGCAAAGCTAAGAGAAGCTTCTTTCAAACTAGGGTGTATCTTATTGGAAGACATATAAGTAGAGCTCGCTTAAAAGAGAGAAGAGACTGCCACAGGAAGGAGAGAGAAAGCTGACTCACCACCAGTGCCTTACCTCCTCCATCAGGTGGGTCCCCTATCCTTTCTTACTCTACAGTGAGGCAGATGCTGAACTTCATTTAGCCAATCACACTGTTACAGGAGTCTGCCATTGTAACTTTATGATATTATCCTCAAGGAAAAAAAGTCCCAGTTTGTACTGCCAAGGCAAAACCTAAACTTGTTTTGAGTTTTACTCTGGTAAAAATCAACTTACCCCGAACCAGCCACAAATACACTGAATTTAAAAAATAGAATTTTAAGTAGTACATTACATAAGTGAAGGTTCTACATGCCCTTGGAAAGGAATTGGATCTGGTGAGTCCTGAAAAGAGTCTCTGAAGGACAGTCACAGCGCTGAGCCCGATTGGGAGGAAATGTGAAGATGCCACTGACCAACCAAAGTGAGATCTTGATGAATTTAGAAGTTAGTAATGGCTAAGTGGAGTGTGGGAAACAGAGGCTTTCATCCTGGGTGTGAACTAGGCATTATAAGAGAAATAAGCTCCAGTGACAAGTGAGGTGACTGTAGTAAAGAAAAATGTGTTTGTTATTTGAAATTTGCTAAGAGTAGACCTTAAGTGTTCCTATTACAAAAAGTAATTACATAAAGTATCAAATATGCTAGTTAGCTTGACTGTGCCAATCATCTCCTAATATATACAGATATCAAAACATTGTGTCAGGATTGGAAAGATGGGTGTTGTCTTAGTTGGGGTTTTATTGCTGTGAAGAGGCAACCATGATCAAGGCAACTCTTACGAAAACAACATTTAATTGGGGCTGGCTTACAGGTTCAGAGGTTCAGTCTATTATCATCAAGGTCGGAGCATGGCAGCATCTGGGTAGGCACAGTGCAGGAGGAATTGAGAGTTCTACATCTTCATCTGAAGGTCATTAGGAGTAGACTGGTTTCCAGGGAGCTAGGAGGAGGGTCTTAAAGCCTATACCCACATCCACAATGACACACTTCCTCCACCAAGGCCACACATTCTAATAGTACCACTCCATGGACCAAGCATTTTCAAACCACTACAGGTGTCTCGAAAAATAAGATGGAGAAAAATTGTGTAAGGCATTCTTTCAACATAGACCTCTGGCCTCTTCTTCCTCATTCTACATTCATGTTTGCATGCATGTATGCACCCACACCCATAAACACCAAAACACCCATATTAAGTTTTACAGCTTGAGAATACACAACTTTTATTTGTCAATTATACTTCAGTAAAGGTGGAAATTTGAAGATATATTTATTTTAGATAGTATTTAGTTTTGCTAAGCGGTACATGACTTTAAAATGGGTACCAGAAGTACTCCCTGCTGTTGTGTATATAACTGTTAGACTACTCTTTCGTGATTAGGAAGAGGGGACCTTCATTCACACAAGCAAAGCAGGGAAGGGTAAACAAAGTCGAGGAAATGGCTGCTCCCAGGCAGCCTATCCAGACATACTGAAGAAGCAGCAAGAAACAAGAAAATGTTTTTAAGTGAGAATAAAAATGAGTTGCTGGTATTTTAGGGATCGTGTGGAAAAGTGCCAGGGTTTGGGAAACCTAGATGCACAATACAGGAAGAAGGGAGAAGAGAAAGAGTAAGAAGAGACATTAAAGTTGTGGAGATGGCTTAGATTCTGTCTGGGAAGGATGTAAAAGGTCAATACATTCTCGTTAAAAATTGGCTATAAAATTGGACAAAGTTGGCAAAAGCAACTTTGGGAGGAGTACAAATCAACTAGATGAAAACAAGAAAGCAAGAAGCCCGTGTTAAAAGTAAAGTGCCAGCCTGTGGGAGGAGGAGCAGGAGCCTTCCACTCTCCTGCCAGTGGCTTCTCCACCTGAGTCGGTAAGGGTGGACAGAAGAAATGAGCAGCTTTGAGCATAAATGAGAATCCTGACTTGATTCAGAGTGGAGAGTGAAAAATCTGTGCCAGTGGGCAAATGTTTAAACCCACAAATAACCCACGCATGTGATATTGTGGTTCCCAATGCATTAGAAGCAGGTGGAAAGACTGGTGAGAGTTTAATGGGGAAATGAGTCTACCTCTGCAATGTTTCCTAAATACTCTGCAGATAAATTCAGGGCTATGACTATGTGGCCAGCATCTTATGTGTATCTATGATGGAGAATTGAGAGAGCTGGGTACAAGCTCTACATTGGGGTGGTTTCCGACCAAACGAACATTGACTTCTTTTCTTATACACAAATTCACCAGCAGAGGATATAAGCCCTATTGACCATGAGTGTTTTAGCACAAGCAGGGATCAGTCACTGGTGACTACAAAGTATAAAACAACAGGTGCTAAATTAAAGAAAAACTGAGCAAATCATTACAGGCTGACCACTAGTGTCTGACCATCTGTTTATGCAGCTTGCCTACTGATAAATTTCAAGAGCAACAAAGAAACAAAAATAAAAACCCATGTGGGAGAAACATAACCCAGAGTTGATGGAAGGTAGTACCTCAAATGGCCCGTTTTAAACAAGAACAATCCAAAAGTTCCATGAGCTGGAAGATCAGGAGAGTCCTTATTTTCACAAAAATAAGGAGTCAACAAAACCCATCTCTGGATGTTTGAGATTCATGGTGACGATTTCAAGAAACCACAATAAATAGGTTCCTAATGCCTAAAATCAGGCACTTAAAAAAATTAAGAAGGACTACTAAAGAATTGAAGTCTGTTAAAAAAAAAAAAAAAAGAAGAAGCAAACACAAATGCCAAGGTTGATAAAGACATTTGAACGAGGATGAGCTTAAGAGCTGAACAGAGGTGACATAAGATACAGAAAGCTTGAAGGTAGAACAATAGAGCAAGTCCAAGACAAAATGGATTGCCAAGACAAAACATGATTGAAGGAGAAACCAGTATGAGGACGGCCATGTGACTCAGCAGTTCTACTTCTGTGTGAACACACAAAAGGCATGGAACCATCATGTCAGAAACGTCTGCACCCCATGTTCACTGCAGCATTAACACGGAGCCAAGACATGGAATGAATCCTTCGACAAGTGAGTGGATGAAGGAAATGTGGTATGGGGTCAACATCAGAATGCTATTCAAACAAGAAGGACACCTCATCTGTAACAATGCAGGAGAACACAGAGGATACTCTGCTAAGTAAAATAAGCTGGATGATTGAAGACAAATATTTCAGGCACTTAATTCTTTGTGATATCTAAATAAGCCAACCTAATAAAAACAGAGTGGGATGACGGTTAGCAAGAGGATGAAGCCAGTGTGTGTGTGTGGCGTGGGGGGAGTTCAATATGGATTGGTAGAAACAAAATTTCAGTTAAGAAGAATGACACCAAGTTCACGAAATATCTTATACTGCACAGCCGTAATTCATAGCAAAGTATTGTACTCTTGCAAATTATAAAACTAGGTAAGAGAATGGGATTCAATAATATATCAAAGTCATCACACAATACAGTCAAGTGGGATTTACCACAGGAATGCAAGGCTAGTTTAACTTCAGAGTGCAATCCTCAATTGTATTGAGGCTCAGATTAGTTTGAACTTCTGAATCTATCAGTACTCTTGGTGGCAAATAAGAAGAACCAGGTATAGTTTTCTTGGCTAAAGGAAACTCACCAGAGATATAGACAGCTAACTAAATTAATTAGACACAGGAAATTAACTCAGAAAGCTGGGGGATTGTGTGGCACAATCAAAATCAGGCCATTGAACCAACTTGATTAGCCTGCTGCTATGCTATCAGTTAAAATTGATCTAGCTTGGCAGCTTCCTGGATTTCACCGTTGCTCTCATCAGGACCAATATTAGTTAGCTATCACATCACTGAATCCGAAGTTGAAGGTCAAAGAATAGATAAACGGGAGTTAGTTTATGTTTAGGCTATCAGCACAGGATGGTACCAAGTCCCAGATCTTCATGCTAAAAATACTGGAATAGCAGAAACCATTCTTAATAGATTGTACAGTCAAAAATAAGAAACATCTTTTCCCAGTCGCTTGCTGAACAGGTCACTGGAAAAACCGGGAAGCCTTTTGCTCTTCATGTTTTTTTCTTTCATATTTCTCCTTCTGGGAAAGTTTGAACATTTCTCAGAAACAACATATCTCATCTATTTATTCCTAAAGTCACTGGGACAAATTGAATGAACTCTTTTAAAAGGAGGTCTGGTTTTCCTTAAGGACCAATTTTGCATCAGATGCTTTCCTCATGAATAAAACTTTGTGTTTACCTCCTTCCTGCTTCTTTATTCTTAAATTTTCTTCCCTGTTCCTAATCTCTTCTACACTCCAGACCACTTAGAATACATATATTTATTTGAACAAATCCTAAAGTCTTGCAGGATGTCATAATTCAATCACAAGATGTTCTCCATAGGCTTGTATGTTGAACATTTGGTACTCAGGTAGTGAAGCTGTTTTGAGAGGTTCTGGGAATTTAGAAGGTAGGCCAAGCTGGAAGAAGTGGGTCACTATGTCTTCGGTATTATTTTGTTCCAGGCTCCTTCCTGACTTCTAGGATTAGATTTTTTAAAACCTACTTTAATCAGGTTAAACACTTTAACCTCCCTTCAGTCCCACCAACCAGAGGTAGCAGAAGAAGATGGTTAATAGAACAAGGAGAATGTGGACATGTCTACAAGTAGTTCTTTGGGGGCGACTCCAATCTTCATTATCAGGATACCAGTAGTCAAACACAAATCAATACTGGCAATCCAGCCTAATCAGCAAGCACCAAACATGAGTCAGTATCAGTGGCTCAATCCAGAAGAAACCACAAGACTCTGCCAAGTCAGAACTAGTCCATGGAAGCAGCAGGAAGCAGCTGGAACACCATAAGACACATTTCTCTTTATGAAGTCACAAGAGAATATCAGTGCAGACTAGTGAAAGCATTGCAAGGTGAACCAGTGCAAGAGCATCCTCTCACTCTCTGTAGGGTTATATTTATATTCTTTCTAAACATCATGTACCCTCTCAAGCATCTGCTTCAGCAAAACACATTCCCTCTCACAAGATGGCTTCCAGAAAAACACCATGTGTCTGTTCTCAGCAAAACATCCTCTCTTAAGACAGCTTCTAGAAACGTCACATGACACTACTGAATCTTCAAAGAAACCAGAAACTTCCACTTCACTGACTCTTTCTCTACTTCCTAATAACAATGAGGTGGAGATATTCCTGTGTTTCAAGCTCCTGTCACATGACTGTCTACCCAACTGCACAGGCACATGATTATGAGGCCCCTGAAAGAATGAGCCAAAATAAAATATTTTATCACAATAATGGAGTAATTATGATTTTTATGATCACCTTGAACAATGGTGATCCCTTTCCTAGCTGTGCACACAGGTATCTTAGTTAGGGTTTTATTGATGTGAAGAGACACCATGACCATGATAATTCTTATAAATAAAAACATTTAATTGGGTCTAGCTTGCAGTTTCAGAAATTTAGTCTGTTATTATCATGGTGGGAAACATGGTGGTATGCACGCAGACATTACAGAAGAAGCTAAAAAGTTTTACAACTTGATCCACAGGCAATAGGAGACTGTTTCCACACTGGGCATAGCTTGAGCATAGGAAACCTGAAAGCCTGTACCAACAGTGACATGCTTCCTCTAACAAGGTCATACCTACTCCAACAAGGCCACATCTCCTAATAGTGCCACTTCCTTTGACCAGGCATTTAAACACATAACTCTATGGGGGGCAGTTCTATTCGAACCACCCCATAGGTTTTCATAGACTCTTTACTCCACTGTCTTTACTTCTGTTCAAAAAGCTCTGATGTTTCTTTAGCAGTTTGTATGCATGACTAAGTATAACCTCCACTTCAAACCCACTGAATTAGCTTACTGCTCTCACTACTGCAAATGGAAGAATATCCCAACTTCACTTCCAAGGCTTACGTTGCTAGGTTTGTGAACCTGACCGGGGATAATTGGAAACAATAGGAGAGGAAGAAAGAAAGAAAGAAAGAAAGAAAGAAAGAAAGAAAGAAAGAAAGAAAGAAAGAAAGAAGAAAGGCAAAGGGAAGGAAAGGGAAAAAAGGAAGAAAAGAGAGGGGAAGGGGAGGGGAGGGGAGGGGAGGGGAGGGGAGGGGAGGGGAGGGGAGGGGAGGGGAGGGGAGGGGAGGGGAGGGGAGGGGAGGGGAGGGGAGGGGAGGGGAGGGGAGGGAAGGGAAGGGAAGTAACACAAGCGTAGTTGGAATCAAGAGAATCATTGCTATGTTGTTGCTGCTGCACTGGCAGCCTGTCTTGGTAGTGGATTTCTGTAGGGCAGCAGTCTCAGGCTTCCATCATCCAGAATGAGGAACTGTGGTCCATACTTTCTCCATATACTGTCAACAACCTTACTCTGACCAGCAAAGGCTTTGCCATTCCCGTGGGCCTAAGACATTGGCACTGTGACATAGCTGCACTCATGTTAGCCGTGTACATTCACCCAAGACGTCATCCACTCTCCGCACATTCATCATTAGGGATTTGGTTTCCAGCACTGGCTAGTCATCCTCTTTGTTAATCGCATGTAAAAATGTTAGTCTTCCCATTCATATTTTGATTTTCCTATTATTCCTCCTGTCTATTAATCTCGTTTTTCATTTAATGCAATCTTTATTTCTTTTCCCTTTGGTTTGTTAAAGGCAGCCTTTAGTTACACAGAACTCATATCTTCCTAAAGTCAATTAACATGCCAAATAGTTTTCTCTATTGTCTTTGTTTCTTTGTGATTAATTCTTTTCAGAGTCTGGTTCTTCTGAACTTTCAATGGAATTCTTTCTCCAGTTTCTGTGTTCATTCTTTATGTATTGTTTTTAATCCATGTAGAAGGATGGCACTCTATATGGCCTCTTGTTTGGCAATCATCAGGGTGTCAATTGGCAGTGATTCCATTGTTGGGCTACTTTGTTTCCTATGTTATTGATCCATATGTTGATGTCTCATTTGTGGCATATGCTGTATCTTCCAATGCACAAAGCAACCTTGACAAAGTACAGAGGTACACACTTGGAAGTAACTTCATGTGCCCATCTCTGACTGCTGCCCTTAGCGTCTTGCAAGGATTTATTCATCTGGTGCAATTCTTTTGATCTCATGGGATCCCATTACCACTATCTAGTATTTAATGAAACACATAGAAAACTACAGTTCTAGCTAGTACCATGGGCATATCCTGTGTCTTTTCTTATCCTACATGTCAGTTGGCTGTCCATTTGATTTCCAGGATTTTTGGCCCCTGTTAGAGCTTGCTGAGATAGGACAGGAATGAGGATGGACATAATTAGAATGCTTTGTGTGAACGGTTCAACCAGAAACACTTAGAGCAAGGAGACACGTGTGATTTACTAGAAAGTTTATTGGGATTGCAGAGAAAGTAACAGCTAGAGACCATCCTACTTCATGTTAAACAGCTAACACCTAAGTGAAAATTTATGTAGCATATTGGCTGTACATTGGCCACCAGTACTTGTTTAGTTTTTGCTTAAATTTCTCATATATCTTCATAGGAACTTGAGGGTATAACTGAGGGCAGGTAGTCAGATGTTATTCTACATCAGAGCCACAGGGGGAGACTCTCTCTGAGCTCTTCCCCCAAATGATGATGAATGTCAAGTCTTGGGAATCTGAAAGACAGCGAGCCATTGTTTAAAGGTAGAAAAATGGTCTCTAATTAGCAGGGCCTCAGCTTCATCACACATATTGCCTTCCCTTTGTTAGAGAAGAAACAAAAATGCAGTCTATGGTGAGTTCAGCGGTGCCTCAAAATGAACCATTGGGTTTAAGTTTTATATACTTCAGCTCTCCTATCGATTTAAAATGATAAAGACATTACAGGAAGTTATTGACACCACAGAGACAGAGAAATTATTCTCGAAGTAGAGAGACTCAATTCTCTATTCCAAATGCTTTACCTGCCACATATTGAATTCACTGAAAGAGCCTTTGTCTTGTATTTTAACAAATCTATTGATATACTTTTTTTTTTTTAAAACCTCCCAATGTTTCTTTCATACAATAAACTCAGGTATATTCTTGATTACAGATAAAGCATCCTCTATCCTTGAATGTTTGAAACTTTCATGATCTTAACAGAAATAGTATTTATATAGTATATGTTTCAAAGCCAGGAGAATAAATGGGGTCTGTCACCAAACAAAAACAACAAACCAGGTTTTTTTCTTGAATTGTGTGAAGATGACTGGGTTAAACATGCTTTCAACATGTGAGCTCCATAAAGGTCCCCCCCTTTGTATTTAACGGGCTGTCTCAAGAAAGTATGTGCTGCCACTGCTAAAATAACAGCATTTACCCTTGTCAGAAAAAAATAAAGAGGCACCAGGCTGCCATTTTTCAAATTATGCCACATCGATTTAGTGTAGACTGCCAAGAAACTGTCTTTATAAAACCTGCTATGTAAATATATTAAGTCCTTAATTCAATACTTTTCTCTAAGCCCCTCCCACTCCTGCTTTGTCTTCATGGCTCCAGCTCCTTACAGATTAGGGAACTCATTATTCATGGGTGGAATGGAACCCAACGAGTCATGAAAAGGTAATTTATGAAGGCAAGTCACTCTTATCTTCGATGTGCATAAATAATAATAATTTATTGTCGTGATACAATGACCTGTTTTCTATTTAGAGCTCCGGTCTCAAGAAAAATTAAGTGCAACATAATTTCCATGTAAAAAGATCAAGTTATGAGCCACCTGGCTGTCAGAAGCAGACCTTATTTCGAAGCAAAGAGCATGCCAATAAATTTCATCTTTTTTCTTTTGGGAAACAATACAAACTCAAAGTTGTGACATTCACTTTTGCTCTTTGACAGAGAAGAAAGGATGGTTTCAGGGGAGATCATTGAATTTTTTTGTTTCAACACAGGGTTCTACATATATATTATATTTTAATGTGACTGAAGAATGTTTCTAAAATCTTATTTAATTTTTTCCAAGTCCTTGGTCTAAATCATATGCTATTCTATATGAAAACTCTCATGCCAGGAAGGCAATCAATGACAAGACTTCTAGCTAAACTTGTATAAAGCAGTTACTTCTGTTGTGCTTAGATGCAGTAGCATTAACGTTGGCCATGGTTTACCAACTTAGCAAAATGAGTTTAAATGCTTTTATACATGCGCACATGCACACACCGGCATGGATTCTCAGCAGACAGAGTAATGAGTAGGTATGCATGCACTCAACCATGGAACCACAAAAAGACATTCTAAGACATCCAGAAGTTTCTTTGATGCTTCTACCCAAGATGGTACCTCACTCCCAAGTTGTAATGTACACTCCCCAAGTGTAACATACACTCTCAGAAACTGTTAGTCTCGCCTTCTGAACCCATACATTGAATGTGAATTATGTTCCCACTATTGTGGTCTGAGTATGTCTGTCACCATGGTGTCACTACCAGTAGAACTTCGAGCCACTATCCTCAGAGCATAACCTTTGGCTTAAGAAAGAATTTGTCTTCTCTGTTTCATGAAAGAAAGCTTCTCTCGCCAGTTTCTGGACCACATACTTTCTTCCTGTATCCGTTTCTGAATCACTCCCCTCCCCGTGGGGAAAACAGATTTATTCAAAGGCAATCGGAGCCCATTTGCAGAATTCAGGGTGAAGTCAATCCAATCCCATTCATATGACAACCCCATTCAATGTGAGATACTAGTCCTCCCAAAGCGGGAAAATGGATGCTTTTAATGGTCAAAGGAAGAAAGAGATGCTGGGAGAAAGCAAAAGCCATGGTTGTATGTCTAGTCCACTAGGTAATCACTGTGTAGCAGCACACATACCCTGCTTTCTTCAATTTGAGAGTTCTTTCGTAGTTCTCACCAGTGGGATCCCTCCTTAGATGAACAGTAGGAAGAGATCTCTCATTTAATGGTAGGGGAGGGAGTTGTGAAGGCAACATTTGACTAAATCACACCAGTCAGCAATCCCTATTCCCAGAGATGTCAATCTTAATAACCATCTATCTTTCCCTGCTCCAAGGCATCCTGCAGCATCCTGGTACTGAGAGGACTACAGAGAACTTTAAAAAGAAAGGTACAAGCCACATACAAGGAGGACAAACAGCTTGTGAGGGCAGGGTGTGGGAGATGTGCCTTCAGATGCTTTGTATGCGAAGCTGAGATTCTGACACTCAGACTCTGAAGAATTCTGGGGTTCAACTCCCACAAATGAGCTGGGGCTCCAGGGAAGATAGCAGGATGCCACAATCAAAGAAGACAGAATTTCCATTCAGTTATTCTGTTCCCATAAACATTCCTGACTGAGTTGTTCTTTGATAAAGTAGTGTTCATTGTGGTGCCAAGCTTTGAAGCCTTAAAAGGAACATGCCAGTGAGTGGTACCATTTTAACCCATCACAAGTACGGGAGTTATAGAACATCAGAGAGATCGGCCTTGCTATCACAAACCTGTTATTATACATCCACAAGTAGAAAGAGGTGTGTGTGGCCTCTTGCTGCGTTTTGCTTCTCAAGTATATTTTAGGAATTTTATGGTAGCAACCCCAACCTTTCTCTGCTTGCCAACAGTTTTATTTATAGTCTAGCACATTCTGTTTCACTTAAAGGATGAGAGCCCGAAGAAGAATTTATTAGAGCCAAGTGAAAAGTTGGCTGGGTTGGAATGCTCCCTTCTCCCTGCGGATGGCTCCTAGCCTTACTGGCTGTGCCAGACAGCCATAAGCAGCTAGTATACTGGGATATCTAAGAGAGGTCTAGAGAACTACCCAGACCTCTATTGTCTGAGTCAACAAAATTGGAGAAACTTTTCTGAATGAGGATTTTTTTTTTTAAGTATCACATCTTCACTATAGAAAATTAGGGAGTGATCTATGGTTTCAATTATATAGTTCCCCATATGTTTGCAAATGGAGATAACCACCATTCTTATTAAATATGGTTCTGTCCCGATTCTCTCAGTGCATTATAAATGTTTACTTGTTTCAATTAAAAATGCCTAAGAAAACCAGTGAAAGTCAAGTTGGGCATGGTGGTGCACACCTATAATCTCAACACTTGGGAATCTGAGGCAGGAGAACTGTGATTTCCAGGCCACCTTAAACTACAACAGTCAGATCCTGTCTCAAAAAAAATGTTAAGTAAGAAGGCCAGTAGAAATATAAACTATAAGCCCCCAAATGACTAGAGATCTAATAGTCTTCTGAGAATTGTCAGTTTAAGGGAAAGGGGGATTAAATATTTGTCCCATTTTCTATAACACAGCACCATTCACCCATAGAATAAGTCACTAATATCGAGACAGGCTAAAATGGGAAAGATCAGCTTTACAAAGTGTCAGTGGAATCATGAAACGTCTACAGCTCTCCTCGTTCTGATGTTGGAATGACCAAACACTGGGAAACAGCATGGCAGCTATCTGTAGTTCACAATGGATGCTAACACAGAGACTAGCAATTTCATTAGGCTTACTCATACAAACAACACACACCTATACTGAACAAACATCTGTCTAAAATATTCTTTTAAAAAGATTTAGATAGGTTTTGAGCATGGGTGTGTGTGTGTGTGTGTGTGTGTGTGTGTGTGTGTGTGTATGCCTATGGTTAGATGAAGGTAATGGATCCCTTGGAGTAACAGAAGGTTGTGAGCCAACATGTGCATGCTGGGACTCGAACCCAGTCCTCTGGAAGGTCAACGAGTTCTCTTACCTTTTGAGCTACCACTGTAGCCCCCTAAAACTGTTCTCAACAGCTTTACCTAGAGCGGCTGAGAACAGAAAACAGCTGAAACACACAAAAGTCCACGAAAACAATACAGGGTAAGATACGTGACTATCCGAAGCATTGTACTAGAAGATAGAAGCCTGCAAGGAAAGGCAACGTGATACACAATCCCATCAAAGAAAATTCTAGAACTTCTAGAATATTTGCAGCAATGTACTTAGTCTTCGGCAATGTGTAGAAAATCCTGGTCTTGGGGAACTCATCTCACTGAGGAATATTAGTTCCCAAAAGTCATTAATCTGCTAAGCTGAATAAATTTACTCTGTTTTAGTTTTGAATTCTGTTTCCTAGTAATAATGAGTCTTTTTTATTTTTTTAATTTTAAGAGGTGTTTTTATTTTGTTTTCAATAACATTTGTCTTGGTAATTACCATTGAACTACTTTATATTTCTCTCACTGCCATATTTTTTGGGGGGCTTAATGTGATGATGTTTTTGTCGCAAGTGTCTTTTTTTTTTTCCTAATTTGTTTTCTTTTTGCCTTAGGATTAAAGAACCAAATCTCTTTGGTGTAATAGTCAAATTTGTTGCTTTTTTCCTTCGATACTTATTCCACACTTTCTCTCCACAGGTTAAGCTTCAGAAATCTTTGCTTAACTTTTCTTTCTTAATTTGCTTTTTTGGATTTAAAAAAGACACACATTAATCCAAACGTACTTCTTTATTCTTTCTGAATGTTGGCAATCTTGCAAGATCTTTGCATTAAACATTCTTCCTTGTTCATTCTGCGGTTCCTCTTAAGTCAGAATCTTATGTATTATGTAGTTGGGTCTGTCATGGACTTAGTTGTTTACTACACTGAGCCATGTATCTATTACACAAGCAGCCCATGGGCCAAGCTCTTGTTGCTATGAGTCTTAAAATTTAACATGGCTTATTTTAGTCACCCATTTAGTTTTGAGATAAACCTTTAGATTTTATGGTTGACTTGATTCCCCAAACCGTGGAGTTGATGGTCAGGTAGTGTGTGATAAGAAAAGAGATTTTAAAAAATCTAAAGCAATGAACAGCTTTAGGATTTTTATGCAGAAATATTCAAGGGCTACTATAGAAGCAAATTACTAACTTAGCTAATATTTAGAGGTTTATATAGGCAGGAGCTATTAAATCTTTTGCACAGACAGTTATATTTAATTCTCCCTGAAGCTTACATTAAGTAGGTACTACTCCACTTACTTATAGTAAGAAATTTGAGGCTTTGGAAGGCAGAGCCTAGCTGGCAAAATTGGTTCTCTGGGGAAGGCTTTGGAAAGTTACCCACCTAGGCTCTTTCTGCTCTGCTCTGCTCTGGTAAGAAATGTAGCTGATACACCACTCCAAAGTGATCAAATCTGCACTCGGACATATGCTTGCACAGGCAGGAGCCTAGGGGTGTTGTTCTCACTAGTCAGTGATGGAAACAACCCAAATGCCCATCAGCTGAGGATTATGTGACCAAAGATTACTCATTGCTTTTGCTGAAATCCCTGGTTTGTTTCCTAGCACCCATGTGATGGTTCACAACTTTTAGTTTTTCCAGTTCCTTCTGGGGGATCCAGCATTCTCTTTCGGCTTCTGTGGGCACCAGGTATACATGTAATTCACATGTACATATGCAGGCAAAACATCCACACAATGCAATTAAATAAATAAATCTTGCAAATAAAAAGTAAGGGGCTGGAGTGCTGGATCTGAGGTTAATACCACTGGTTGATCTTCTAGAGGACCTAAGTTCAAGACCTGAAAGAGATAGCTTGTAACTCCAGTCCCAGGGGATCTGATGCTCTCTTCTGGCCTCTGCTGATGTTGCACATACGTGATGCACAGACATGGAAGCAGCCACATGCTCAGATGCACAAATATTAATAAGATATAAAAATTTAAATAAATAATAAGAAAAGGATATCAATGAAACTTGTAAACATACCCACTTAAAGAAGCCACACAGCAGTAAGGTACAGACTGATGGAACTCTGTGTGGAATATCTAGAATAGTCAAGTTCTCATAGAGACCAGAAACTGCAATAGTTGCCCAGGGCTGAGGAGAAGAGGACTTTCTTGCATAGTGTTTTAAGCTGGAACTAAATACAGATGTTGGTTGCTGAGAACATACTAGATCCACTAAATTGAACACCTCAAAACACTGGGTTTTATGCTATGTAAGTTTTGCCTCAGACAGTGATGGAGGATACTTTACTTACAGAGTCTCTGCTTTAACCAGCTCACTATACCATCTGTAAGATGACTAAGTAACCACTGCTTATCCAATCCTTTAGATGAGAAGTGACTTTTGAAGAGCATCTAACAACCAAAGAGGGTATGAAAGAATGACCAGAAGGTCACAAGACAGGAGTGTGTACACATGAAGTATGGGCATTCACCTTGGGTAGACAGAAATGTTGGTAAGAAAGCATCGTCTCTGGAGATATGGCTAGAGAAGTGGCTCAGAGCTTTAGAGTGCACATTGCTCTTACAGAAGACCCAAGTTTGGTTCCTAGGATCCAAGTGAAGAAGCTCACAAACACCTATTGCTCCACCTCCGGGGGTTTCAATACTCTTCTCTCATCCTCGGGCATCTGCACTCATGTGTACATACCCAGACATCGGGACAGACACATACACATGATTAAAATAAACCTTATTTTAAAAAAGAAAACTCATGAGCATGAAAGAGAGGAATATACTTTTATTTATGTATACATGTATGGGTTTATATGTGCACGTGTTAATGAGTACCTGAAATTGTCAGAAAATGGCTTTTGATCCCTTTGAACTGGAATTGGTGGGAAAGAGAGGAGTGTCACAGTTAAAATGAAAGAATGATATTAACTCAACACATGTGTACCGATTCACGTTTGCAAATACCAAGGACTTGAATCTCAGGGAACATTTATAGGTAGCAATATAAACTCAGGCTGGCTTAGACATTCGCTATTTCAGTGAAATTCAAGCATCCTCAGTCTTTCACAGGGAGTTGCTTATGTACCTCTAGTCACAGTCTTGAGCCAACTTGGGCAACCTTATACATATTTCCACATAGACTCACGTTTAATTGGTCTTCACTGACCTACTGCTGTCATTGACACTGCTCTGCTCATGTCCTTTTGGCTCTGGCAAAATACCAATAGCTGAGTAGCCTTCCTGTTGTCTTCTTTTGCTATAAAAGTCCATGCCCCCCCCCCCCCCCGTCACATATACAAACACACAAGTGCACACACACAAATTTCGAGTTGCATTTTCAATACATTGTCCCACAGTCCCAGGCAGAATGCAGCTCCAGAGACTCATGGTCTGACTCCCAGTGACCTGCTGACTGGCCTCCTCCCTGTGATTGCTATACTTCCTTTATTCTTGGCTTGTCCTTATGTCTTGTCTCAAGTTCTGCTTTGAGAGAAATAACAAGACAGACAGATACTCATATTTCAACTGAAGTCATGTTCTTAGTATTTCAATGAGAATCTAGTCAGGAAAAGAGAACTCACCAAAGGTATTTCAAAGATAAGAGACTATTAGGAATTAGTTACCAAGAAAGAAAGGAAAATTTTCTGGGCCCATAGACAACCTTCTAAGAAGGTGAAAACCTTCTAATCTCTTCTTTCCAGTTCACTTAAGCATTGGTTTAATTTTTATTTAGATTTATTTGACTTTTATTTATGTATACATGTATGGGTTTATATGTGCACGTGTTAATGAGTACCTGAAATTGTCAGAAAATGGCTTTTGATCCCTTTGAACTGGAATTAAATGCACTTAAAAGTCACCTGATATGGGTGCTTAGAACCAACCCCAATTCTCTGAAAGAGCAGGGAACATTCTTAACAGTAGGGTCATCTGATTTTTATTTCTGTGATTATTCAACTGTTGCCCATTTTTTCTTACTAGATTATAAATTCAAGAGAGATTTGGCAGTGATACCATCTCTTTTTTGCCCTCTCTTGTAACCCTATTGTGTACTGCAATACAGATCACAGAGCAGGAGCCCACAAAATACCTGATGGCAGAAATGACGGCCTGACCATGTGCCAGAGCCTGCCTGCATGAGCTCACGAATGCCAGCAACAAGGCTCTCTTCCCAAGTCTATATTTGGTGATGTCAGAAAGTGGAAACTTCTACTTTCTTTGGAAAGTTAGTTTTGTCAAATGATGCTTTACTGCAACACGCAGGTGAAAGAAGGTCTTCCTAAATCAAACACATGAAAGACTATTTTTGTGACGCAGACACAGGTGAAAGGATGTTCAGATATAGCAAGCACATGAAAGGACCTGTGATGAAGGAGTATAAATATGATTCTACAGACAGTGGGAGATGAGCACTGAGTGTTGGTTTGGTTTGCTCCACCTTGCTAGTCTTTGCCATTCTTCACTAAGGACACACATGTATTGGTTCGCCTTACATAACATTATTGAGCTCAACTTGTAGTAACGCTGCCATTGAGAGAAGTTCACCCCAGAACTGCTCATGAGGTTCCTGTGGCAGCTTGCCACTTCTGTGGCCTCACCTCAGGCTGGTTGGTAAGCCTGGGAGTTTCTTCGGGATTGAATTGAAGCTGCTGGTTCATGCCTGGTATCTGCCTGCCTAGAAGGACTGGTCTACAGCTGCTGAATTAGATTTGGTGTTTGCTATGGAACTGAACTGCTGGGAAAGAAAGTTGAACTTGCCCTCAAAGAACTATTGCTGAACAGGCCCACTTCCCCAATATCCTAATAACTTTTTTCTTCCACTATCTCTGTTGGGTGGTGGGCTAGAGGC
This sequence comes from Arvicanthis niloticus, assembly GCF_011762505.2. Taxonomy (NCBI): domain Eukaryota; kingdom Metazoa; phylum Chordata; class Mammalia; order Rodentia; family Muridae; genus Arvicanthis; species Arvicanthis niloticus. Next base: position 37,190,890 of record NC_047666.1, read on the forward strand.
GAGGTTAAACTCTTATTAAAAGTAAACTGCAAATTTTTTCACCTACAATGTCGTTTGTAGTTAAAAATTGACCACTATGAAAGTATTTACAGCACAGAAATTAGCAGACAACACATAGTTTTTTTGTGATTTGGAGGACTTGGTATCAAACTTTCACTTGCAGTCCATCCCTGAAGTCCATTACACCAACACCCCACTCTTGCTACCAATTTCTTTTCTTAGCATTGCAAGTGTTGTGATAAAGTCCATGACCAAAAATAACTTGGGAAGAAAAGGGTTTATTTAGCTTAAACTTCCTCAACATAGCTCATCATCAAAGGAAGTCAGAGCAAAGGACACAAGCAGGAATCTAGAGACCACTGTTTATTGGTTTGCTTCTTGTGGCTTGCCCAGTTGCTTTTTATACAACTAAGAAGAACCTACTCAAGGGTGACACCACCCACAGTTTGCTGGGCCTTCACACATCAATTGCTAACTAAGAAAATGTCCCCAAATGTCATTCTGGTGGAGGTGGCTTCCCAATTGAGGTGTTTTCTTCTCAAATTACTGTAGCTTGTATCAGGTTGGGATTAGGGGGTGAGGGGCAGGGATAGCCACCGCACCAGCATATCACGAACTAATTAATAGCACTTGACACAGGATTGATATGCATTTATTTCCTTATCTATGTCAGTCGTGATTACGCTCATTAATAGTCTCTGTAGCATCTATATTTGCATAAAGAAAAGAAGATGTTTTCTTGTAGTCTCTCCCTGGTGTGGTTGGCTCATACAGCTTCAAGGATACGTGACAACAACTTTCTCTATTCCACGGTTTAGCAGACAGAACAAAGCAGGATTGGGAACTTGCTTCTCCCTTCCAGCATTCACAAATCCACATAATGCCTGTGGACTGCACAACAACAGGCTTCACACAAAGACCTTCAATGTAGCCTCTTGCAAATGACTGCAGCCCTGATGCATGTTATGATCACCATTCTCCAATCCAATGGCTCTCAACCTTCTTGATGCTGAAACCCTTTAATACAGTTCCTCATGCTGTGATGGCCCTCAGCCATAAAACTATTTTGTTGCTACTTCATAACTGTAATTTTGCTCATATTGTGAATCATAATGCAAACAGCTGTGTTTTCCAATCGTCTAAGTTGACCCCTGTGAAAGAGTTGTGTGTCCTCAAGTGGGATGGTGACCCACAGTTTGAGAATCACTGTTCCAGAGTCCGCATGCTGATGAGTGTTTGTTCCTGTGCATAGGACAGTAAAAACTTCCCAGGAGACTTTCTGGTTCAGCTTTCTTCCCTTCTCTAGCCACCCATCTACACTGCAGAGACAATCCTATCTTCACCTGCAAGAAAATGTAAATGGAACTCATGGAAGAGGAAGATCTGCAATTATCCAACCATTGCCTAAGATATCTTTGAACTGGCCACTTCAGTTAGCTTACTAAAGACTTCAGTAGCATGTGAGCAAACTGTTTAATATTTATCAGTGGTAAAGCATGTGTTTCATTGTTGCTTCCTATCAAAGTCTTTCAATTTTATTGCTTCATGGCTCAAAAGAAATCAGGGAGATTAGTGTAAGCTTCTCAAGGCAGCAGCACCAATCTATCCTAGTAATTATTGTAGTCTTTGCTAACATGTATTCTTGGGTGCAAATAATGATTAGCAAAAAGGCAATGAGTGATGATTTCACTGATAGGTCCACGATTTAGGAAATCCTGTAGCGGTGTGATGAGTCTTACTTCACTATACCCACCCAGAAAAAAGTGGCAAAACTGGACACATTCACCTGTTGACATCCTGTAAAGTCACACTGTGCAGGAAACCTTCAGTCACCAATAGATTTTAGGACATGTACTCAGCTAATCTAAAAGTTGACTTTGCCAAGAGAAAACCCTAACTTGAGCTAGAGACAATACAGATCCAAGAGACAATAGCAGCCAGCATTGCCAGACTGAGGGATCTGGAGGCCAGAGATAAATATGGTTATTAGAGGTGTGTGCTGAAGAGCTATAGTTACAGAAGGGAAGAAGAGTGTGTGCCAATTACAACCTACAATGCTTTAAAAAATGTATTTTTTTAATTATTTAAGAATGTCTTACATGAATAAAATGTATTTTATTTAAATTTTATTAAAATTTAAATTTAAAATTCACTCCCATTTCTCCCCATAACTCCTCCTAGACCCTCCTCCAGTTTATCCTTCTCAATATCATGTCCTTTTTATTAAAAAATGTATTTTATATTTAATTTAAATTTTTTAGACTGCTTTTGCTTCAACATATAACTGGGAAATATCTTTTGTAGGCACATAAGAAATAACAACAAAAGAGGCTAAGCACTTTATAAGTTACATACAAGGAACTACATTAAGAAAAGTGGATTATTTAAGCATAGACAGCACCAATCTGAACCACTAAACTTAAACTAAACAACCATTTATTTGCTTGGAGCCTATCTCACCAGGCACTATGTCTGGTCTTAGAAAAACTAAAATTTATAAAATTTTCTCCATGTCTCCTGATTCCTCATAGTTAAAGACTGAAAAGTTTTACTGGTTTTTGTAATGGGCTAACCCTGGTCTTAGAGAAGTTTTAAAGGCCACTATGTGGGTCATTAATGCTAAACAATGAAGCTGACCTGATAAAGAATATCAGAATAAATGAATATAGTTTTCATAAAATGAAATCCTAACCCCAAAGCAGCATTTTAATGCCCACAATAATTGCTCCCAGACTATACGTTTTTGGCATGGGCTCAGAGCGGAAGTGTTTATACACATACGATTATCTTCATAGGTCCAAATTCTCCTCAGCTGTCCTCTCTAATGAGGAGACAACGTATGTTTGCTTGTCTGAACTGAGACCCATTATCCTTTCTAGCTGCAATAGAGCTGAGTGGCTTAGCATCCACTCTGAAGCTGTGACAGCTCTTATGCTTCTGTTTTGACATGTCTCACGCCTGCACATGGTAAACAGAAGGCGTACCCATGGTAGTCTTCACGCCATTTGTGCAGGGTGTGCTGGGCGGCTTCTACACTGTAATATTCTGGATCCTCGCTCATTGGTTTGGTTGGAATTTGACAATTGAGTTCCGACTGTGTGGCTTCATCACAGAGCAACAGAATGCTTATTCTTCAGTTGGTCCTGATGGCTATGTCCATCCCTTGATGGACATCCAGGTTGTTTCCAATTTTTGGCTGTTATAAGTAGAGTAGCAGTAAATATAGTTGAGTGTCTGTGGAGAAGGATGAAGCATCCTTAGGTCACACATTCGAGAGTGGTGTAAATGGATTTTTCAAAAAGATCTACTTATTTGTTTTATGTATGTGAGTGCACTATCTGCATATAAAGCCTGTATGCCAGAAGAGGGCATCAGATTACATTATATAGATGGCGTGATCCACCATGTGGTTGCTGGGAATTAAACTCATGACCTCTGGAAGAGCAGCCAGTGCTCTTAACCACTGAGCCATCTCTCCAGCCCCTGTAAATGGATCTTGAGGTAAATGAATTCCCACCCTGTGCAGGAAACCTTCAGTCTCCAGTGGATTTTCGGACGGGCACTTAGCTAATCTAAACCTTAACCTCCCTGGTTCCGGTTGTTATATGTGCCTCTGTACCACTCTCCCTAGCCATCCTCTTCAAAATACTAAACAAACCTAACACTGTTTCCAGAATATTCTCAATGGAACTGGCTGCATTTTTGTTTGTATCATTGTTGTTTAGGTATCACAAAGCAGGTATACAAATAATATGTAAGAAAGAGAGTCTGCTGAACTCTTGTGTTTTCTGCTAAAATTTTTCCAGTGATTTTGTGTATGTTTAGGGTTTTATAGACAAACAAATGCAGAGTCAAATATTAGTTTCTCATTCACTAGTTGATCTTTCACACAGGATTCTTAAAACAAAAACGTTTGTAAGAGAAGGTTTTGCATAGCCAAGGCTGGCCTTGATTTTTCTATGTAGCCATGGATGACCTACACTTTCTGGTTCTCTTGCATCTGCCTGTGGAGTACAGAGTTACAGGTGTATAATATGAAGTGCTTTGGCTCAAACTCAGGACTTTGCAGAGGCTAGGAAGGGATCCTGCTAACGGAGTCATATCCTCAGCTTCATGGATTTCTATACCTTCAGCCTCCTAGTTCCTCACATACTAAATGGTGATGGTGATGATCATCTCACAGTGTTGGTGGTAAGGTTCAATTATATATAAGATTATAGCCGGGCAGTGGTGGTGCACGCCTTTAATCCCAGCAATTGGGAGGCAGAGGCAGGTGGATTTCTGAGTTCCAGGACAGCCTGGTCTACAGAGTAAGTTCCAGGACAGCCAGGCTTACACAGAGAAACCCTGTCTCGAACCTGCCCCCTCCCCCCCCCCAAAAAAATCATATACATTTGGCATCACACTGTACTCCATAGATGTTTTTCTCCTTCCTCTTGAAGCTAGATCAGGTCATAGACTTGCACATTAAGAGACATATTTGTTAGCTTCCAACTTTTTATAGATTCTTTAACACATTAAATAACTTAAGACTGGCTGTTTCCGGTGCAAGTACTCAGCAAGACAAGGAAGTGGAACACTTAAATGTTCTACTGTCTTTCAAAACATGCTACCTCTGATGAAACAGGACCCTCCCTGTCTCTTGCTGTTCTATGCTCTTTTATGAAGACAAGCACTCAAGCAGAATGTTTCTCTCTCACATTTGCTGCTGGTAAGGTGACTAGTTTCCAAATAACTGAGGCTGAGAAAATCATGACCCCTCTCCTGCCACCTGGTTTAATCTTCCCAACCCTGATGCCAGTTGCTGCTTCTGAGTGGCTTCTGGGCAGAGCAACCATGGTTTTAGAACCTATACAGGAAATGAATCTCATCAATGCTCCTCCAATAGATCATTGTTCCAATAATCAAAGGACTCAGGAGATATGGTTGAATGTCTGAGTATGACCATGGACTACCCCGATGAATAAAAAGACTTTAGATGGTGTTTTTAATACAGAACCATAGCATCCAGTGTCCAGAGGGGTGTCAACTGGCTGTGCTGCTTGCTGTTTCACAAAAAGTGTTTAGGAGACAGTAGGGCACCAGGGTCCTTGGAAAGGAGCCAATGACAACCTACCTGAACTGGGTGGTCAGATGCTGTTGTTGAAGGTAGCACACATCTTGGTTGCACAATACAGAGAGATAATGCTGGAGCTGAGCTAGAAGATTCCCCATTGCTGATTAGACTTCATAGTGTGTGTGTGTGTGTGTGTGTGTGTGTGTGTGTGTATGTTATCTATGTATGTGTGTGTGCATGATGAGTCTGTGTGTTTGTGTATGTATGTGTGCATGCATCTCTGTGTGTGCGTGTGTGTGAGTGTCTGTGTGTTTGTGTGCATGTCATCTGTGTATGTGTGTGTGCATGCATCTCTGTGTGTGCATGTGTGTGTCTGTGTGTTTGTGTGCATGCCATCTGTATATTGTGTGTGCATGCATCTCTGTGTGTGCATGTGTGTGAGTGTCTGTGTGTTTGTGCGTGTGCATGTTATCTATGTATGTGTGTGGGGGTGTATGAGTCTGTGTGTTTGTGTATGTATGTGTGTGTGCATGCATCTCTGTGTATGCATGTGTCTGTGTGTTTGTGAGTGTGCATGTTATCTATGTATGCGTGTGCGTGTATGAGTCTGTGTGTTTGTCTGTGTGTGTATGTTTGTGTGTGCATGTGCTTGTGTGTGTTGTTTTTGTTGTTTGTTTGTTTTTGACACGAAACTGTGTGGTTCTCTGATTCACTGATAATCACAAATTCCTTTTATCACAGCACTGAGTTCTTGTCAAGATTTAGCCTGATTCATGTGAGGTATGCATCTCAGCAAGAAGTTCAGGTTTTTCATCATAGCCCTGGTACAAGACAAATTGACTTGTTATTTCTTCTTCACTGTGTAACTCTGTCCTAACCTCTCTGTGTGACCTGATGCCTGGGAGACAGAACCTGTTCTGTCTCTGTCTTCCATCCCAAGAAGATGATGCTGGGCTCATCCACTGCGTAGTCAACCACTAGTTGGGGAAATCCAACAGATCCAAGGTAAATAACTGTGGACTAATGCTTGCTTTAAAGCTTAGTGGTGATTTATGCAGTGCTATTTTGGTCATCGATAATCAATAAAAGGGCTACCTTTTATGAAATGCTTTCCACCTACGTGCTAAAAACCTTACTCATATTATAGTTAGACTCTTGACTCCATGAATTTTGTATCCATTGTTTCAATCAGTAGCAGATGGAAATGCATCTTTAAACATGTCTGTTTTGAACATGCACAAAAATTTTTTATCATTGTTCTGTCAACAGTACAGTAAGGCTTTATTTCTTTTTTCAGAGCATCTACATTGTATTAGGCTTTGCACTTATGTGCATCAAGGATAGAAAAGGAGTCTTCCCCTTGGAGTAATTTAAACCAAGAGTGAGCCCAAATTTGAATTCCTCATTTTTCTTCCTATGTCTTTCATCTGCTTGTATTTTGTGGTTTGTGGGCTGTTGTTGGTCTATCTGTTGCACGTGTCTGATCTCTCCTTATTGCCTATCACTGTCAAAGCGTTTTTATCTGAATTTTATTGAACAACACAGAAAAATGAAGAATACCTTTTCAGAAACCCTTAACAGAGTTATAAAAAAAAATTAATGTTACTTCACTGACCCCAGTGACACACACTAGCACTCAAACCTACACACAGTTGTCATCAACCTATATCCACATGTTGCTTCCAACATTTATAGTAGATATCTCTTTTTTAAGTTTGCTTTTAATCTTTTGGCTACTTTCAACAAATGATTGGCATAACATAAAAACATACATACGTACATACATTCATTATTCTTGATCAGGGCCATGGATATAAACACAATTTAGGATTAAAGCTATATCATTTAGCTATATATAACCCATGAATACATGGGAAGTACACATTACTTCCTTAAAGGCAAATTGACTTTAAATAGCCTGAGCAAACAGTAGGACAGCAGTTCACATACACAGTGTGAAATGAACTCAAGGTGTATCATTACCTTGGTTACAAGGCCTGACAAATATTCAGTCTCTTCCAAGGCAAGAGACGGTTTCAGAAAAAGATATAAGCCATTGAGAGTAAGCAAGAGACAATTTGAAGTGTACAGACTACATACATAAATTCTATGTAAACTTACATGGTTTTGTAAGAGGCATCGGCATTTGTGGACTTTGGTCCCTGTAAATAATGAAGTATAGTTGAATATCACCGATTTCTTAGGAAGTCCCCTGAGATATCATTAATTCTATTTCATAGACAAGAAACCTGACATGCAGTAAGAGAAGCAAGTTTTATATTTGCATGAATCAGGACTCCAACACAGGCAAGCTGACTACAGGGTGCTTTCAAACCAGGCACTTCTCTGACTGGTCACTGTGACACACTGGTGGTGGATGAGTTTCATGGATGAGTTGATGATTTAAAAACAGAGAGTGTCAGAAGATCATTTTGTGACACTTAGATTTGTTTTGTATGTATTCGTGTTTATGTTTGCGCACCTCAAGTGTCAATGTAAAACCTATCTCTCACTGTGAATCTCAACAAAAACCAAGAAGGCATTGGCAGGTAATAGGTATCCCTATTATTACTTCTGAAAGAAATTATTTGGCAAAAGTATTGCTTCCACCAAGATTGCTGTTATTATTGGGTTGTTTGTTTGTTTGTTTGTTTGATATATGCTTTACTGTGTAGTCCTTGACTGGCCTGGAACTCAGTATAGAGACCAGACTGGCCTCAAACTCATAGAGATCTGCCTGCCTCTGCCTCCCAAGTACTTGAGATTATTGTTATGTTATTCTCCTACATTCTTCTGTTTGGTACTCTAGCCCCAAGGCAATGGTGTCCTGACCTCACTGGGATAGGAATGGTGGAGTCCTTTTACTTCTGTCAGAGCTGAAATGGTTCTGATGTTCCCATCTATGCTGGTTACTTTTTATTGTCAGCTTGATCCAAACTAAAGTCACCTGGGAAGAGGGAGCCTCAATTGAAGAATTGCTTATATCAAATTGGCAGGAGGTCACATATATGACAGATCTTCTTTATTGATGATTGATGTGAGCAGGGCCCAGCCCACTGTGGGCAGCACCATTCCTAGACAGACAGGTCTGGGCTATGTAAGAAAGCCAGCTGAGCGTTCACTAAAGATCTGAATAGTTATCAGCATTGCATTGCTCAGTAGTGTCTGCTTTAAGACCCTGCCCCGAGTTCCTGCACTGACAGTCTTTAATGATGAACTGTGATCTGGAAGTATAATGTGAAACAACCCTTCCTTTTTAAGTTGCTTTCGGTCATGATGTTTATCAGAGCACCAGAGAGCAAACACGGTTACTCATCTGAGCATCCTTCTTCTCTTCTCTGAGACAGGAAATCCTGTGGCTAGATGAATACAAAAGATACTGTTGACGTGAATGGCTTTTCTCCAGCAAGCCCAGTAAAATCTACAACCACAAGGCAGGCTAGATAGCTCTGTCTCCCAAAGACTTGGATTTTAAAAACGAGTCAAAGCTTTTGTTCTGCTGTTTTCTCTCCGGAAGCCTTTGGTGGCTTGATCAAGTTAATCCGTCAGTAAACATCATAACTGAAATTTATATGTATCGTCCACACTCGAAGTAGTCATTGAAATCAATGCTGTAATTGATAAGTCATTGAAGGATCATTTTGGGCACACAATTCTGCTCATTTCCTCTCTGCTAAATAGTGCTAACCAAGCCAAAAAGACAGGAAAAGATGTGAAAGGTAGAGAATTAAAACAGAAATAAGTCTTTGCCAAGCTCTGACATCTACAGTTCCCCGGCCCCAACCGGCTGCTGCAGCGTTTTCCCTCCTTTCCTGCTCCAGCCCCTTTGATGACTATATTTCGAAGCTCCATTTAAACAAGTACTATGTAGATATGATAGAAACCGTGGAATACTGTCAGGGAGACGTCTGCATATGGCGTCTTCCTGCGGGAAAGCAATCACAGAGCTAAGTGAAAGAAAATTGAATCTTGCTTACAAGAGCAGGTGTTTTGACATTTCTGTTGTCAGTGTCATAATGAAACACTGGTGCTTGGTGATGATCCAGGCTGTACCAGGCACCATGGGCACTGCAGTTTTTATTACCTAAGAGGATTATGCTCCAGCTCCCCTCTGTGTAGTAATGAGATTGTCTTCCATTCTGAGACACTTCTAGGGGGGTGATGCCTTTCATAAGACATTGAGAGGACTCTAACCCCATTCAGGTTTCTCCATAGGTAGCTACTCAAAAATACAATAGCCGCTCCTGGGCCAGTGGGTGAGGGTGTCATTTGATGTTCCCATTGTTCTGTTTTCTGATGTATGGAACTGCATCTTACACAAGGGTTAAGACAACTTGTATGGAGTCCAACACCCCTTGAAATTGCCTTAAGTTAGCCATACGGCACAATGCTTTTTCACCCACCATTAAAGCCAAGTCAGGGTTCTTTCCAGCCCTGAAGCAGATGGCTGGTTCTATAGCTGGTACCAGCTGAAGCAGTTGGCTTCTACCAATAGGCCATATTGTTTGAGAACTACTTCTTTCCACACATCGTAATCACACCTCAGGCTGCGATTCTGACTCTTTGCAGGAGACAAGAGAACTGGAACCTACCAAAGGACATGGATTGCTATCTGCCACCCCAGGCCTGTTTATAGAGCACACACCCATTTTGAAAAACAGCTCTGTTTTCAAACCCCCACCCCTTCCCTAATACAGTTCAGTCAGGAGGATCTGCGGGCACGGACATTTTGGCAGCCTACACAAAGGGAATGAGAAGACTCTAAATGGACTAGGCAAGTCAGGTGTGACCGCAACACTGTCACCTCAATACAGAACCGTAGCATCCAGAGTTTAGAGAGGGGTCCACTGGCTGTGCTGCTTGCTGTTTTATTTCCCTGCCATTGTGCTGTCTGCCCAGAACTGTCATCAGCCCTCAGTATGGGAGAGGATTGTGCTTCGTTACTCATGCAAAAACTAGCTTTCTCAATTTCTAGTCAGCTCAGGTAACTCCAGGAGCACCCCTATAAATCAGCCCTGTGAATGCAAAATGAAATTCCAACTTGCAGTGTTTGATTTCCATAGTGTAAATCCCCCCCCACCTGACTTTATCCATAGGAATTCCCTTGAGGTGAACTTGAGGAACATCATTCACCCCTCCTCCACTTGGATCCAGGAGCCAAAGGCTCACAGCAGGTCTGCACAGAGAGTGAGCTATTCCTGTTAAAATGTTCCCTGGCGTGTTTGGAGTGGAGAAACTAAGAACTAAACAAGTCATCACAGAAATGACTTCATATTTCTGAATGGAGCAGGAAGCTGACCTAGGTCTCAGTGCCACTTTGCTCCACTGTCCCTGTGTTGTTTCCTTTGTCCCACATTCAGTCAGTCATCGTGTATGAATGTGTCACATGAGTAGCTTTATAGTTTGGAGTTCTTTGTTTTGTTAAAAAAAAAAAAAAAAAAAAAAACCCAAATGGCTGGCTAGATAAAATATTACCTCTTCTCTCTATTTTGACTATGAAAATAGCACTTACCATTAGAAGCAAAGCAGTATGTAAGAAATTTGGCATACATTAAGTAGATTACAATAAAAAGTATTATAATAACTGTCTTCAGTAGTTTCCATCGCTGTGACAAAACACCATAATCAAAAGCCATTTGGGTATGAGGGGGTTTATTTCATCTTACAGCTTGTAGTCCATTATGAAAAAGGAGTCAAGGTAGGATCAAGGTAGGGCTCAAGGCAGTAACTAAAACACTAGCCATGCTTGGGGACTCTTGTAGAATAGGAGGAAGGATTGAAGGCCCTAAGGGGGATGGGAACTCCACAGGAAGACCAACAGAGTCAACTAACCTGTACCCTTGTGGGTCTCAGAGACTGAGCCACCAACCAAAGAGCAAGCATGGGATGGACCTAGGCCTCCCTGAACATATGCAGCAGATGTGAAGCTTGGTCTTCATGTAGGTCCTGAACAACTGGAACAGGGGCTATCCCAAAAGCTGTTGCCTGTATATGGGATATGTTCTTCTAGCTGGCCTGCCTTGTCTGGTCTCTATGGGAAAGGATGTGCCCAGCCTTGCAGAGACTTGATGTACCAGGATGAGGGGATCCTGGGGGACCAACTGCTCAGAGAAGAAGGGGGAGTGTGGGGAAGGATCGTGGGAGGGGAAAGTAGGTGGGATGTAAAGTGAATACTTTTTTTTTTTTTTAAAGCCATGGATGGATGATCCTTGTTCATTCATTCTCCATGGCTTGCTCTGTTTTTTTTTTTTTTTCTTTATACAACCTAGAACCACCTGCGCATCGGTGGCAATGCCCATGGTAGGGTAGGCTCTCCTACATCAATCTTCAGTTAACAATATGCACCACAGGCTTAACTATGGGTCAATCTTGTGGGGGTATTTTCTCCATTGAGGTTGATGACATTAGCTTGTTTCAAGTTGACATCAAACCAACCATCCCAATAACTCATAGTCCTGACATACAGATACTTAGTGTGTGCCAGTTTAGAGGCTGCACACAGTTCCCTGACATGGAGTCTTCTCACGGACTCCTCCCTGAAGTCTCCCCTTCCTGTCTGCTAAAACAGATTCTTATATGATAAAAAGTAATCATGGGAGTGGTATTCATTTCATCCCCTCTGTTCTAATTCATTGCTTAGACAAAAAGTACCAGTACTACCAAACACTAGAGAAGGGGATTACCCAAACACAAGACTAGTACATAGTTGTCCGTTACAGCCACTGCCATGGGGACTTTGCATACAGGTGTGCATAAAGTGATAAAGTATATACCTGCCAGTTGATTTCTAGACCTCAGTAACAGAAAGTCTGAGACACTAAGTCTTTAGAGGGGCTCAAGAACCAGCATTTCTTGTAAGCTCTCACAGCTGATCGTGGTCTAGGTGAAAGAACAAGCTTCTTTTCTTGTCCTAATGGCACACGCAGTAATGTATGTTTCTTTATCTTCACTATAGAGTCACTTCAGAGCTACTGGCTGTCATTGCTAAAATTCATACTATTGAATCTTTTGTCCTTTGTCTTTACTTCCAGAATATGATCATTGGTGATTAGCTGCAACCTACTTGCTCTCACAAGGAGCTCTCCAGTCCTATTTTAGTGCTGCTGCTGGGGTCTGAACCTGTGGCTTCCCAGGTGCTTGGCAAGCATTCTATCTCTCCACTACCTCCCAGCCTTCCAGTGCCATTTTGCCTGAGACCTGTATTCCAGATCTTTGACAATCATTTCTGCTTGGGAAAGTGGTGATAGACATTTTTTTCTAGGACTGTGTGCTAAAACCACAGATTATTTGCCTAGACTTGAAGAGCTCTCAGGGTACAGGACTTCCCAGCTCTAAGACTCAGCCAGTTTGGGTAAACAGATAACTGGTCATCCTCCATTTCTTCCTATTTCAGAGAAGCATAAGGAACATATGAACAAAGCGAAGTTGGTTTGGGACTCTGAACCTTTGGGATTGAAGTAATTTTTAGCATTAAAATCAGGATGATCCATAGTCACTATGAGAGGCTGAAAACGTAAGCCTTCCCAGGGGCATCTCTCCCCAGCTCCTGGAGCTTGTATTTTCCTTATTTGGAAGAGGGATTTAGAAGATGCAATTCATTTAAGGATCTAAAGATGACATTATCCTGAACAATCCAGTGTGGCTCTCATTACCAGGGAGGCAGAGAAATGTTAAGTTCACAGAAGAGAAGTCCAAGACAAAGCTGCTATGGCTGCAGAACAAAGAATATCAGAGAGCAAAGCAAGGAGGATACGGAGAAGATTCTCCCCTAGAGACAAGAGTTTCTCTTCCTTCTCCTCTTCCTGTTCATCTTCCTCCTCGTCCTCCCTTTTCTTTCTCCTCTTCTTTCTTCTTCCCGCTCTCAGCCTTTTTTTTGCTTTCCTCTTCGTAATTGTTTTTATTTAGCCCCTCTTTAACTGTACTTTCAAAATTCCACTTATACTGTTCACAGTATCTCAGTTACCTATGAAGGTTGTAACCAGCACAGGGAAGAACTGAGACATTGTCAGAAAGAAAATTGTAAGCCATTCCCTGCCCACTTCCTGTCGTGACCCTTCCTTCCAGCCTGAGGAGCGTGATGTGCACATACACAGCACTCCATTCTGTTTTCCAAACCTGCAATAGTTGGAAAGTTATAGAAAAGTTTCCACTTTTACTGATTTCTCTTAATTTTACAATTACCTAGTTTCTCCATCTTTTTCAGAACTGAAGCTGTTCCTTGCTGCTGTTATCTTTTTATAACAGCAAATATGTCTTAAAAGTCCACAGTTCAGAAAATATGCTAGCATTTCTGTACAATGCTCGTTTACTAGAGTTTTACTTTGGTTTTATTGTGTGTGTGTGCACGCGCATGTATGTTTGTGAGGTAGATGTACATGTACGTGCAGGTGCCAGAGGAATCCAGAAGAGGTCACCAGGTGCCCTGGAACCAGAGTCACGGGTGTTTGTGAGCAGCCCAACACGGAGCTGGGTTCTGAACTCCATTCCCTGTAAGAGCAGCAAGCTGTCTTATCCACTTACACAGCTCTCCGCCCCACCCATTATTTTATTTATGTAGCCACTGCTTCCTCAGACTTAATGCTTTCCCAAAGTTCACTCTTTAGCTGGTCCCTCAGTAAGGCACCGTGGGTACCAAATGATTTCTGCTTGTGGACATCTTAAGTAGACTTCATCTCTCCAGGAGGATGTTTAACAGAGTACAGGACTCCGAGGGCGGTTACATCCTCTGCTCTTTAAAGTTCATTACCTCCCGAATTGACTTCTGACATCTGCTATTGATAAGAAGTAGACCCGTCTTCATTAGAATTCTTTCCTGCAAAATCTGCTTTTCTTCACAGCTCCTCCTCAGAAGGGGGAACCTTTCTTCCCTTCCTTCCTTGCTGTTCTTCAGCATTTCTGGTGCTGACAGCGGCTGCTGGCTTTAGATTTATTCTTCTTTCTCTGCATTTGTCTTTATCCTCCATTTCTACTCAGAGGACCAGTCATGGCTGAGATACTGCTGCAGCTTCATCCATCCGTTCTCTTCTGAAAATTCATCACCTGAACATTGCACCTTGTCAATCAACTCCCTAGGCATCAATTTCTCAGACAGTGGTATTTGTTTCTTGCTTCCTTGATTCTATCTACACCCCCATGAAGTCGTTAATGTACCTTTTAGTGTATGTATGACCTCATTGGTCAGAGTTCCTGAGGCTCTTCATCACTGTGAGTATTTTCTTTTTCTTATGCTATTTTCTTTGAAACTAGTAAACATAATTATTGTAAAGTTGTTTATAGGTTTGTTTTAAAATAAACTTTATTATTTAAAAAAGTTGCAAATAAAAACATCATGTAGCAAAATTAACCAGACACAAAGTCTATATTATATATTCTAATTGAAGTAAAATCTATACTCTGTAATGAAGATTTATTCATTAAATACTTCATGCATCATGGACTCTTCCAGATGTTGATTGTGTTGGCTACTGCCAAGTCATTTCCCTCTTTTCTTCTAGTATTGGTTGACTGAAAGAGTCTTTAGCCTCTCTGTCACCATGTGTATGTTTCTCTTTGTCTGTCTGTCTGTCTGTCTGTCTGTCTGTCTCTCTCTCTCTCTCTCTCTCTCTCACACCCACACACCAAACACACACACACACACACACACACCAAACACACACACACACACACACACCAAACACACACACACATTTGTGAGTGACCCCATAGAACAGTGGTTTTCAACCTTCCTAATGCCATGACCCTTTAATACAGTTCTTCATGTCGTGGTGTCCCCAACCATAAAATTACCTTTGCTGCTACTTCATAACTGTAATTTTACTATCATCATGAATTATAATGTAAATATCTGGTATGCAGGATATCTGATATGCAATTCCTGTGAAAGGGTCCTTTGATCCAAAGGGAGCGTGACCCACAGGTTGAGAACCACTGTCAAAGAACATCCCCAGTTCTGTCCTAGATCATGTTTCTCTTGTCATCTCATGCATCACGTTCCCAAAGACAGAAGATGTGTATCCCACACTAACGGTTCCAGCTTACCCCAGGTCTTGGCTGTGAGCCATCACTTCTTCCTCCTCTTTCCTGAATATTGTCTTTGTCTAAACTCAAGACTCATACAGCTACCCCCTTGCCTGTGAAGCCTTCCAGACCTGCCAGGCTCATCTGGACTTCCATACACACTATTCTATTATGTGCCATATTATCTTGAGAATAATTATCCACATGACTATCTTTCCTACATGATCGTTTTAATTTTCTCATGTTCTAGACAGACTTAATCATAGTACATTTTACATAATACCTAGATAGCTTATATTGCTAAACCAAATAATGCTTGCACAAATTAAAAAGTGGTAGAAGCAGTACTATGGAATATAGTTCAGTAGGTAGAGTGTTTGTATGGTATACAGGAGGGACTGGATTTGATTTCCCAGAGCCATATAAACCAGGTGTAGTGGTACATGCTTACAATCCCAGTACTTGAGAGGAAGAGGCAAGAGGACAGAAGTTCAAGCTCTTCCTCAACTATATAAAGGGTTCAAGCCATACCTGGACTAGAGCCCTGTATCAGGAATAAAGTGGTAGAAATATAAATGAATCTCAGTGGTTGGTGAATATGCATTATGAACAATACATTCAGAAATTATTATATGATTGATTCTTATAAAACTTACCTACTTTAGGTTTTAAGATTTATTTTAGGTGCATGAGTATTTGCGTGTGTGTCTGTGTCTGTGTCTGTGTCTGTGTGTGTGTACATATAGTATGTATACTATATATATATGCTTGGTGACCATAGAGGCCAAAAGGGGGACTTGGATCCTCATGGAACTGGAATTACAAATGATTACGAGCAGCCATGTGATGTGGGGAATTGAACTCTGATCCTCTGGAAGAGCAGCCAGTGTGCTTTACCCTTGAGCTTCTTTATCCCCCTCTCCTACAGGCTTGTTACTCTGGTCCTCCTCTAAGGCAGATCTCAACACATATGTCTTTAGCTTTGCAGCATTTTACAAAATAAACTGCTATTAGCTATTCCATTGTTTTCTAAGAGTTCTGCATGTGATAAGGCCAGGCTACAGCTTTTAACTACACATTACTAGTGGAATAAATGTCCTTGGTTTTCTAAAAAAAAACCAAAAAACAAAAAACAGTGGCAGCTTTGTAGCGGACAGGAGCTCATATGCTTCAGAGACTTTCAAGCAGGCTGAACTCCAAGACGTCCCCAGATTTCATCTCCATAGTAGAGAGAATGTGCTACTATGTAGACGGATTTGCCAAATCTAATAGAAGCTGGAGGATTTTTAAGCGTCACTGGCAAAGTTTCCTAAAACTAGATTTTTCCAAGATTCATTCCTGTGAATAAATTTGTAGCCAAATCTGAAAACATCATGTGCAGATTTTTATACCCAATAAATTCCAAGTACGCAATATCTCCAGAATTTTATTGAGACCAATATCTATACACTGAGACCATGATAATTTTTCTATGATTAAGAAAAATATTGTATATTAACAATAGAATTAAAGATGAGGGCTTCTGTAGTGTAACAGTTTCCTCTGAGATCGAAGCATTCCATCCTGCAGGAAACTTCTTAAGCAGGAAGGTTAACACAACTCAAAATAGCTTCAGGAAGTCCTTAAAACTGACCAGATTCACTAGGCCCTTTTCTACCCTGGTAAGCATTAAAAAGCTGAGAGTATATATCTCAGACCCAATGAAACTAAGTTACAAAGAATGTTGAGAACAGCACTACCCTATGTTTAGGGGCCAAAAATGTTGCGGCTGAGCTGCCCCATGCTGGGGGCCAAAATGTCAGGGACTGCTCTATTAATGTTGGAACCTGCACTGTCAAAAGCTTTGGGGGCTAAACTGTTAGAACCCATACTGCCCCAAGCTGCTCCAGTCCATGGGTCGGGGTTCAGCAAGAGAGAGAGTGAGGACGGACTCGAAGAATGGAGATCAGACAGAATGTGATTCTTCAGTCTCTCTTCTTAGTCCAAGTTTTTAGTCTTGAGTTCCTAGTCCCTAGTTCCTAGTTCCTAGTGCCTCCAAGTTCCAAGTTCTTTCTCCAAGTTCTAAGTGCCTAATACCTAATGCCTAATGTTTTATTCTGTCTGCCTCTCACCTTTTATATGTCTCACTTCTAAGCCACACCTTTAAGTCACGCCTTTAATCGTGCCCTTAGGTCTTGTCTCTAAATCTGATCTCTAAGTCACTCTCTTAAGTCACATATCTTTAAGTCTCACACACCCAAGGGAAGATCCTGGGTATCTAAAACAAGATGTTATCAGAGTGTGCTCAGCTGTTGTAGGCTATTGTAATCAAATCTCTTGTCAGGGTA
Organism: Arvicanthis niloticus; assembly: GCF_011762505.2. Lineage (NCBI taxonomy): Eukaryota > Metazoa > Chordata > Mammalia > Rodentia > Muridae > Arvicanthis > Arvicanthis niloticus. The sequence continues at coordinate 37,208,290 of NC_047666.1, forward strand.
TATGGCTCATGATGGCTGCAAGGATGATAGCCGCCTTCTGTTGGCTCCCCACAAAAGAAGACTCTGAAATCTGGCCAGCTTCCTGGAAGAATCAGAAACTAACCAAGCTTCCTGGAAGTGGTTTAGATTAACTGAGTCATTTGGAAGGGACATTGTCCAACCTGTTGAGCTTCCTGTAGGCTATGCAGTGTGCTCCAGTTTCCCAGCTTTTGTGACCTGCCATCCATGCTAGGGTAAGCTTTGTAGATGCAGGTGTCTTTGAGTCATTTTTGCTCTTGAAGGAACCCTTCCCCTATATTGCTGTAAGTAACCCCTCACCCATACACCTATAAGTAATTCCAATAAAACTCGTGAATTTACCAAGTTGGACTTTGGTGGTATCCACACTTCAGTCTGTTATATGCTGCCTCTCTGGGGTAAGCAAATGAGTGCTGTATATCCCCAGGAAAAGTTTTGTTCCAGAACAGCTTCTTTATTGGTTTATAGTTTGTGCTCTTTAGTTAAGGATTCTCTGTTGGAAAATTTGAGGACAAAAAGCATAAAGAAACTATAATTAACCTTATAAACATAGAATGCAGAGCCCTTTTAAAAAGAAAAGGGTCTTGGTTGGATTCTTCAAAAGGTCAGTGTTGGAGCTGCAAGATGCCTGAGCAGGTGAAGGCACTTGCTGCCAATCCTGTCAACCTGAGAACCAGTTTCATGACCCATGTGATGAAAAGAGAGAGCTGTCTCTCTTTGTTCTCTCAGCTACACATGCAAGCCATGTCGAGCACACACACACACACATACCAATAATAATAAATGAATAGATTCTTTTAAAAAGTCAGGAGAATAAAAGAAAAGTGATACAAAGTAACAATAACAACAACAAAAGACATAATGACCAAATACAAAGTGTATATCTAGATGTGTAGTTGAAAATCATAGTCACTAATAACACATAGGAAAGATTCGGGCAATTATATTAATATAAGATTTAATAGGCAGGATATGATCCTAGGAAATCTTTGGTAAGTTGGATGACAGTATTGTAGCTGTGTGGGAGGAGGTCTTTATTCTTAGGAGACAGAAGATAAGGATTCTGTGGCTGAAGTGTGCACAGCTAGAGAGGAAGGGGGGGGTAAAGGAGGAAGGAAATGGCAATAGTGTTAGAAGTTGGAGTGTACATGATGAGTGCATGTGTGTTTATTGTGTTACTTTATGTCAACTTTTGTGATCACTTGAAAATTAATAAGAAATTTGAAGAAAATTACATAGGATTTGGGGATTCAGCCTGCTTCTCAGCTCTGCCCCATATCAGCGTACGAAGTTATTGAAATTCTCTGAACCTTGATCTTCTAATCTGAAGGGATAGAATCACAGTAAAATTATTATTAAAAGTACACCAGGCAGTACCTAAAGCATTCATGTGTTCTATATAGACTGGCATATATTGCTGTTGGTGTGACCATTGCTGGTTTTAAAGGCATGAAGGACTCATGGAGAGCAGCTGAGGCCTGGCATTGCAGGGCAGCAACAGTCTTCCTGCAGAGGGGTCAGGAGAGGCTACTGGTGAAGGTGCAAGCCTCAGTTCTAGTGGAAATTGCAAGATCAAAGTGGTCATGGGATGACGCTGAGACATAGGGCAGCCCTGAGCAGGTGAGCCTGGGTGTGTTAGAAAGGGAACTGAACAAACCATGGGGAGCAAGCCAGTGAGCAGCTTTCCTCCAGGGTCTGTGTATCAGTTCCTGCCTCACTGTTACTGCTTCAACTTCTGTCTTCGTTTAATGATACACTGTAACTTACAAGCCAAATAAACTTGCTGGTTCTTCAAGTATCGCTTGGTCTTGGTTGTGGTGTTTATCACAAATGGGAAGGAAACTAAAATGTGGATACACTTATAAACGAGATTCTAATGGAGGAAATCTGCTGTTCTTCAGCAGGGTTTGGACACACAGAACTCTGCTGACATTCAAAAGTTGTGTGCAGAAGGGTTAGGAGTATTTGGCAGCCAGTCATTGGCTTTAGTCTTGTGAAGGTCACAGGGGATGATAACAGTGGTGTCCTGGTTGGTTTTCTAGGTATTTTAGTTTCTTTGCTTTCTTGTCAACACCACACAGGCTAAAGTTATCTGAGAAGAGGAACCTCAATTGAGAAAATGGCCCCATCAGATTGCCTGTAGGCAAGCCTATGGGAATTTTCTTCATTAATGATTGGTGTGAGAGGGCCCAGTCCACTGTGAATGGTGCCAACCCTGGACAAATGGTCCTGGAATGTATAGGAAGGCAAACTGAGTAAGCCACAGAGAACAAACCAGTAAGCAGCATTCCTCCATGGCCTCTGCTTCAGTTCTGGTCTCCAGGTTCCTACTTTTAGTTCCTGCCTTAACTTCCCTCAGTGATGAAGAATGACCTAAGAGCTGTAAGCTGAAAGAAACCCTTTCTTCCCCAAATTGCTTTTGGTCATGGCGTTTTATCATAGCAATAGAAAGCTAGGACAGGCGGCTTCTACCACTTGAAACCTGATGTGTGCCAAGCCTTATCTAATTGTGTTCCTTCTATTACTTAGGATGAGTATATCTGGGCCTGATATTTCATCTCTGGTAAAAGCGAGCTTTTAAGAACTGCCAAAGTGCTCCTCCCTTATGTGAGGTCCAAATGAGATAAGCAAATGTGCTTGATAGATGCAAAGTGCTGAGCCTCACCTGGAAGAAGCAGGGTGAAGGGGGTTTGCATCCTTCTCTGCAAACTCTTCCTGTGGCAACCTGTGAACACAGACATGCTGGAAACCCAAAGTCGAATGAAAACCATGGGTTTCTGGTGAACTTGCTAGAGACAGGCTGCCCACTGTTCCCCAATATCCTACAATTTTTTTGCCCATGTTCTTCTCATTAGGAGGGCATCCTTTGCAGCTTTCTAGAAGCCTGTTGTATTATGGATCCTGATGGAGAATCTTGGGAGAATCACATAAACCACTAAGGACTTGGCCAGAATAAAAATATGTACACAGCCAGCATGTTATATTTGCATTGGCAATAAAATATTAGTCCTACGTTTCAACCTCAAATTTTGTAAGTGTCTTATCTGTCACATGACTAATCCATCACTGAGGAAAACCCACAATTTGAATATTATTTTCTTCCCTGATTCTCAGCGTTTGTATCATTTTAAATGCCATTGATAGTCTGCAGCCATGTCAAAGCACCAAAGACAGCTGTGACTGAAATGCAATCCCAACCTGAAATGAAGTGAGGCAGGGCATGTCACATAGAAAATATTCTTTGCCCTCATCCTTAATAGCTACATTCGGGTGTTGTGTGCACCCCAAGATGGGGAATCTGAAAATAAAGTTAAAAAACTTAAGGTATTACTAATATTTAAGGTATTACTAAGATCATAGGCCATGGTGCTGCTTCTCTGTTTATTACATGCCAAAAAATGTTTATCTACATTTCATGAAGACCCATATTTTAAAAATACGCTTTAATAAATCTCACTACAAAATTACAGGAACAGCATGAAAAAACAGGCAACATCGAAAGTGTGCTGTTGTGTGGGGAAGCTCTCTGAGAAAAGTGCTGTCAGTGGATGGAACCTGCTGTCCTGTGACAGTGTCACTGCCAGAATGAAAGGTATAACATGGGTGGAGTGGCTCATGTCTGGGGTTTTAGGACTTGAAAAGCTAAGGAAGGAGAGTTGCCTCTAGTTCAAGACCAGCCTGGATGACATAGGGGTTTTTGTTGTTGTTTGTTTGTTTGAAGATAAATAGATAAGTAGGTAGGTAGATAGATAGATAAATAGATAGATAGATAGATAGATAGATTAGATTAGATTAGATAGATAATAGGCAGGCAGGCAGGCAGACAGACAGACAGACAGACAGACAGACAGACAGGTTTTCTCCCATCTCCACCTATCTTGCTATAGCAGACCTGAGATCACAGACCTGCTCTTCCAGGTCCAGCTGTTCATAGGTTCCAGGGATCCGTACTCAGGAAAGGTCCTCATGCTGTGTGGCAAGTTCTCTACCCACCGAACATCTCCCCAGTCTGAATGCATTCGGTTTTACTCATCACAAAATAGAGCCACTGAAACTTGCTACTAAAATATTTTGGCTTATATTAATGCATCACATTCCTGCATGAACATTAACAACGCACATGCAGTTGAGGGCAGAAGAATTAAAATTTCTAATAGGTGATCATAAACCATTGGTTCCAGGCAAGAAAGAGAACTACAAGTGACAGGAGAAAAGGGGTACCTTCTTTTTTAGGAATGAAATAGTTTTAAGTAATAATGAATTGTTCTGCATATTCTGAGTGCATGCATCAAACTAGTTATCTTTTGGCATTATTGTTTCATATTTGACATGAACAGCACACATTGTAGTATCTTCAAAAAGGCCAAACATTCTATCCTGCAAACACCAGTTGCTACACTCTGGAAGCAAAGGTTTGTTTTGAGGTCCTGAGTAATTTACTGGCCAAGGTGTGGAAAGAGGAGCTTAGGAATCAGAATTCAAGGGGACCCCTGATAGCAGGTGATTTCACCAAATGCCACAGTCCCCAGACCAGAAGGATAAGCCTCCTACATCCTTCTAAGAGAGGCCACTTGCTTTTGTGGTTAGCTGTTTCCAGGGTGCTCCATTTGCTGTTTTCCAAGTGGTCAGCTTTGCCTGTGTCACAGTAAAAAGACTCACCTCATCTACCTGTGTTCCCCTGGAGTTCATGGATCCAGAGGCCCCCTTTTCTTAGAAAATCCCCATTGTGTGAGTTGCAATCACAATCTAAAGACCCTGGTTTGTTAGGAGTTCTGTGGAGTGTGACTTTCTATCAGGATGCTACAGTCTGAGAACAGCTACCTGGTTTGTTCCATAGATAAACATCACAGAAAAAAATACATAAAACATTGCAGAGTAACAACTTCAGAAATGCATGCATCATTTCAGAGCAACAACCAGAAAAGAATTCCTTTTGTTTTAAATGTCATCAACGGTCAGGAGACATTCCTTCCTTGGTTGCAACTGGATCCCTCAATTGTGTTACCTGAGATCCTGGGTTGAGTGTCTGCAGGTGCTGAATCAGTATTTCAGGGTCTGGATATTGGATGAGAGCATGAAGGACAAAAGGAGATGGGGGTCAACAGATGCCCGGTGAGGAGGGGCTGTGTTCCCTGCCCTTGTTTACCTAGGAAAATTGTATTCATACCATACACTCTTTCCCTTATCCACCAGAAACCAGGAAGGAACTGGAAGGCCCCTATTCTCACGCTGGAGCAATCAATTATGTAGACATTACGAACCTGATTATGAATCAAGCAGTAACACATGTATTTTCTTTCATTTAACAATTCCACATGCATGAGTTTCCCCTATCAGGTATTCAGATGAATCATCAAAGGGACTCACCGAATTCTGTACCACGGCAAAGGAAGACGACATGCCGCCCATCACTAGAGGATAGCTTAGGTAATTATGGTTAGTTGACCAGTGCAGATATGAAAGATCATGGTATGTTCATTTGAATTTTAGTTAGCCAATAATTAACTAAGATGACTACTAATTAACTAATAACTGTTAAGAGAAAAATGCAGTATAGAACAAGAGGCTGCCAGGCAACTCCAGTGTGTTGGACTAATGACAGGAAAGCTGATCAGTGAGGTATCTCACACTGCCCTTCGGTGAGTGGTAGTGACAGTGGTGTGATTCCCATCTTCTTTCTTTTGTTGCACCATTGGAGTGGTGGCTAAAAAGATCCCATGGCACTTTGGTAATTAAATATTTGTTTTTATTCAGAAAAAAATATTCTTTATGAAAAAATTCTCACTCCCCTTAATCACTTGTTAAGATAAAGAGGGCTTTTATTTTTTTTATTTTTTATTTTTTATTTTTTTGGCCTGGAAAGAGATTTCTTCATTGTGAAGATGAGAAACTTGACTGTTGACATCAGAAGATTTTAGGGCCTACAAGGTGAGCCTATGGCATAGGCTGACTTTTGTGATTAGTATATATGTTCATGAAGGTAATAGGTATCACCTTATTTGTGTCATGAGATGTTAATTCTTTCTAAATTTTATCCAATTTGTAGTTAGTAGTGTTTCTTCACCATGTCCCCAATTCTCACCAGGAAACTATAGCATCCCTGTTTTAGAATGAGGAAACATGTTCCATTTTCTCATCTGTTAAAGACAAATGAGTGTCTTACTTACATCAAGAGTTCTTCTGAGAGGAGAATAAGCTAACGCACATAAAATGCTTGAAACACAGGCCAGGACACACTGAGTTCTCACTTGAGTTCTCACAGAACAAGCTGTTGCTGATGCGGTCAACAGGACTAAGCGGCTTAGTTTCTCAAAGCTCCAGTGAGTCTTGTTTTCCTAATCATGCTGTTCAAATGAAAGAGCCGTGGCAACTCCCCCGGAAGCAGGAAGCCCTGTGAAGTGCCATTTCAGCAATTCAATAACTCTGTACGTTTTGTTTGACAGTTCAGAGATTGTTGGGAGTGTGACTGTTCCCAGATGTTCCACAGTGTCCAAAAGGGACTACAGCGATAGTGTTGGGATTTGCACCAAATGGGAGGGTCTGGGGTTGTGGATGGATTCGTGTTGTTGCTGTGGGAATGGTTCCCTTATCACAGGACTGGAGTTGTTATCAAGTGTATGAGCCTCACTTGCTTTTCCTTTCAGTGTAAAAGCCACATCAGTGCCAATATCAGGTTCGTAGACTTTTCCACTGCAGAATGGGTGAGCCGAATCAATTTCTACTGTTTATAAGATACATAGTCTGTGACATTCTGTTGCAGCAACAGCAAACAGTTTAATACATTTAACATGTATTAAAACTTCTTAAGGGAGCTGGAAGCGTGCATTTTTTAGGGGATCCATCCTGATCTCCTCTTCTGCCCCTCCCTATCGCTTAGCAAAAAAAAATAACTTGCTTCTTTATATAATTAAAATAAAAGGAAGACATTCTAACTTTAGGTCCATATGGCTCAACATATAGAACTTGAGTGATATTTCTTTATAATTATTAAGCAAATTAAATAAGATGGAGGTGATGCTAAGTCACATTGCTACCTATATTATCTACACAATGGAATTCTGTTTCATCATTTAATCTTACTTTAGAAATATATTGTTAATATGAGCAAATTATGGCAACATATAATAGAAATTAAAAACAGACTATTACAAGGCAACATATAACTATGAGACAAAATAGGAATAATAAACAATGATATTATTTACCTCATGACAGGCAAGTTCACTGACATATATATATATCATATAAAAACAAATATACTATATATATACAACACATGTGATATATATATATGCACACACAACGTGTGTGTCGTGTACATGTGTGTGCATGCATTATACAAATATTTCCTGTTCACGTCTCAGAACAACCCTAGGGGGTAGAGGTGATTGTTTTCCCCACATTATAGCTGAGTAAGGTGAACTATGAATAACTTGTTCAGGATCCATCTGGGATCAGAGTCTAGGTGTGACTAAATCCAAGTTCCAAGCCTTTGGCCACATAGGGACAATGAATGCATGTGAGCAAAGTTTTGTCTGGAGGAGGAAGAGGAGAAATAGAAAAGGGGAGAAGGAAACAAAAGAGTGAGAATGAAAGAGACAGAGGAGGAGAAGAGGGAGTGAAAGAGAGGAAGGAAGGAGATGAAAGAGAGGAAAAAGGAGGGGAAGAAAGGGAGGCCAAGGAGGAAGAGTTGAGGACAAGTTATTGATGTCTTTTGTGGAATGTATCATTCTCCCTAGCACAGTGGCTCTCAGTTGTCCTGATGTTGTGGCCCTTTAATACAGTTCCTCATGTTGTGGTGACCCCACAACCATAAAATTATTTTTATTACTGCTTCATAACTGCAATTTCACTAGTTATAAATTATTATGTAAATATCTGTTTTCCTACTATCTTTGGTGACCCCTGTGAAAAGTTTGTTCCATGTCCTCAAAGAGGTCATGACTCATTGTCCTAGAGTGACAGGCCTTTTCCTGACCTATCCCATTCCCTTGTTTGCCAAGCAGAAGCTAAGCATCAAGAGATAACAGTACTTCTCCTTGTCTTTCCAACTCAATCTTCCATCACTGCTAAGCCCAGGTTACAAGAGAACAAGTTCTTGAAGTCAGCCTCCTAGGAGTAGCATCTTTATAGCCAGGCCTGGTGTTCTGTGCAGTCTGGAAAATTACCTACAATAAGTGTGCTTTCAGTTTTGAATGAGTGAGTTTGTTGAAGAATATATTAAAGTACTAGTATATAGAGAGATAGAAGCCACAGATTGATAACAAAGTGTGGAAATGGGAGTACATACTATCCAGCAAAGATGTCCGGAGCAGCCTGATTGACAGAGCAAACAAAGGTACCATCATCCAATCAGGGCTTAGAAGTGCCCAGCAGAACCTGGGAAGCTGATGTGTCTATTGAACTTTCTCTCCACTGATGAGTTTACTATGGCTGAACTTTCCCACTGCAGACAATTTTGTATCATGAGAGAAACCCTGTTGACTATGGCTTGCCTTCTGTCTGTTCTCAACGACACAATGTCTTCACTCTTGGACAATTTTGACATTCACATGCTTCCTTGTCAGAGTTCTGCAGCCCATCATCGGGTAATAGACATTAGAGTTATTTGAGACAGATAATCTCAGGCCTAAAACTGGGGCCACACTGCTTCCAAAGTCAGCTTCTCAGCGAGCTAGAGCAGCACGTGGCAAGTTGCCAATATAATGTTCGCCATACGTGATGGTAAAGACTTCACTGACCAGAGAAAATCTCCCAGCCCCCTCCAGCAGTGGGTAGAGTCCAGCTACCTGTCACTCCAGAAGTAGCCTCTGAGAGTGACCTCTCTATGACCCAGGGACAGTTAGTGGAAACATGCATGTTGGCCTGGTAAACACCAGGTTAACACTTGGTTAACACCAGGCCCTGTCATTAAATTCATCTGGTTTTCAAGACACCTTCCATGGCATCTCGCCTTCCATGAAAGTCCTCAGTCAAGTCCTCAGACATCAACCATGCCAAGCTTTCCGAAATCACTTTAGGCAGCTTCTCCCTTCTCTTGCCTAGTCCATCACCATCCCCCTACCTAAGTATAACTCTATTGTTATTATAATAAGTTAACATCCATACTTTCCAGATAGATGAAGAAACACTATCAGTGTTAAATACTATTGGCCACTAATTCAAAAAGCAGCTGTTTTTCTTGGTTAGATTTGTGAGGCTTACGTTATCTTCTGTTAATATTGCATGTCCATCCCCACAGGGGACCAGGCAGTGCGTTACTCTAAAAAATACCCTTCCTTGTCCACTGGGCTTTCTAAGTTGTCTGGAAACTCATTTAACTGAGTGCACATTCATGAACATGTGTGTGTGAATGTGCATGTGGTGTGTGTGTGTGTATGTGCACGTGTGTGTATATGCATGTGGTGTGTGTGTGTGTGTGTGTGCACTGATAGCACTGGAACATGAAGTATGGCAGCAGTTTTATTGATATTAGAGAAACTTGGGTTTGTTTTCCCAACAGAGGTATAACATAGCCTTTGTATAAGAGAAATCTGTACCTGTTAACCCACAGAAAAAGTCCCGATTTTATGGAAATATGATTGGGAAACTCTCAGATTCTGATTTTCTCCCTAGATTCTTCCCCTTGCTCCAACCAGCCATCCAGCCATCTGTATCTTTGTGTTTTGCACTGCACATCCCACTGGCCCTGAATTATCCATACCATTTTTTAAGATCATGTTAGCAGTTGCTGTTGTTTGAGATACTGGGCCTTTTATAGTCCATCTAGCTTAGAACTCACTACTCACTGCATAGCTGAGGACGGCTTTGATTTCTGATCCTCCTGTCCCCACCTCTTTAGATCTAGAATTACAGATATCTGCCACTCTGCCCAGTTTATGCAGTGCTGATGATTTAGTCCAGGGCTTGAGCATGCTAGACAAGCATCCTACCAACTGAGCTACATCCCCACACCTCATAAATGTTATTGTGCAAAAAAGTACACGGGGACTCAATAGGTACAGACATCTTTCTGGTCATCGTTCCCCAGTAATATAGTAAATCTAGTATTTCTATACATTTCCATTGTACAAGGTAGGATAAATAACCTAGGAATAAGTTAAAGTATGTGGAAGGATGTGCGTAGGTCACATGCAGCCGTGAAGATACATCAACATACAATGGACTTGAGCAACTGCAGATTTTAATATCGCAGAAGGATCTAAACCTAGCGTTTCTCCCTGTTGTCCTCTATGCCGGGAATTCTCTCACGACCCCCATTCCCTGATAGATTTACATGTTTTTACTTACTTATTTTTGTTTTGGCATATATACCTTGTCCATGCATTCCTTGTACATGTTGTGCTGGATTTTTTAAAAAGATGGTTTCTTTCAAGTTTCTCGAAATACCCTCCCCTCTTATTTCTCCTTTTCCTCTTCTGATAATCCCTTTCTTCTCCCCATCCCCTTTTTCTTTTTTGATGTTTATTTTTATTTATTAACCTTTTCCAAACTTTATTCCCAGGCGTTTTCAGCTTAATTTGCCGCAAAGAATGAATTAGATATAAGCGAAAACTGAAAAGAGCTGCACTGTCCGGGGGCTTGGGCTTAAAAATATTAAAGATCTAGATTTTATCAGATCCATAATAAACAAAAAATTTTTAAAAAGCAGTCATGATATAAAATAGCAGCTCCTGTAACTTCTGCAAGTGTCACCTTCTTCAGAAGTTGCTTCAATTCAGTTTGCCTCATTCTTAGAAGCCTCATCAAAATTCTCCACCAGATCCGGAACGTCATCATCATCCTGTCCAGGAGCAAGTGGTGCTTTTCCATCCACAGATTGTTCAGGCAGAGCTTCAGCCAGTCTCCTTAAACTAGTCGGATTGTCTGCACCAAGCTGATTTAGGATGCTGGGAAGCATTTCTGTCGGCTGCTTTGTCTCAGTGTGGCCTGTAATGGTGAAGGTGTTTGCTGCCAGAGATGCCTGAACTTTAGGGTTGTTAAAATGGATCACTGTTCCTTGGTTTGTAAACATGTTCACCTCTTCAGTACCAGAGATACCATTTAGCCCTAACTTCTTTAAGGAGAACTGCAGTTTTTTATCGTCTGCTGTGGCTGTTCTGTGAACCACCTTCTTCTTTCTACAAGCAGTTCCTTTCCCACCAATGCGCACTTGTGCCTGCAGCTTGGCGAGTTTTTCCTGGTTCATGATCGGTTTCTTTCATCTTGTCGGAGTGGAAATGGGACCGCGCGGGGAACTAAGATTCTCGCTCAGGGGGTCTCGGGCAGACCACCTGAGATAAGGCAGAGACGCAAGATGGCAGCTAGCCCCCTTTTTCTTTCATGACATATCTATGTGATTTGATGTGTCTATACAGGATCTAGGATCCATAAGTAAGAAAAAAGGTGATCTTTTTCTGAGTCTGGTTTATTCTAATTAACGTTAGGATCTCAAGCTGTATCTATTTTCTTGTAAAGAATACAGTTTCATTCTTCTTTGTGGCTGGATGAAATTCCATTGTCATATACACCACATATCTGCTATCTATTCATCTGTTGACAGACACCTAGGCTGATTCCATGACTAGGCTACCAATAAGCACAGTCAAGAGTGCCCCCAATAAAATACTGTACACACACATCGTGAACATAATGCTCAAGTGTCACTTCCTCTGTCACACCATCCTTGACACCCTGAGCCAGATTCAGCAATGCTTTCTCTTCCATATTTTTAGTATACTTTAATGTGTCTATAGGCAGTTATCAGCCACAAAAAAAAGAAGCAAGATTTTTAAGCAGCCAAATACTAAAACAGCCTAAATTGAGACGATTGCTTCCTGTATTTTTGGAGTCCCAAGACCCTGCAGAGTACTTGAACACAGTGTGCATGAGTGAATAGCAGATAGAGCAACAGTCCTAAAAGTCAATTTAAGTTTCTCTTAAATAAACAAGACTCCAGTGAATTTTGCATCAAAAAGACATGAAACTCCTATAGCATCTACGTATGTGTGCTTGAGCACACATTGCTGTGATTAGCACCTATCAGTTTTCCCAAGGGTATTTGGGATATCAGTTCCAAATCTTCAGTATAATTCAGTCTCCTCAAAAAGCTAAAACTTTTAATTTTTTTTTGTTACATGATTAAAACAGAAACAAGCAAAGCAAAATCAAATCGCAGAGCTGCAAAGGACTTTTGAGCTTACATAGCTTGCAGGACCTTGCAAGTCTAAAGTTTATCCCCATTCACTCCCATGTCCCACGTGGAATTATCAAATGACCACGGAGTGTGGGTGGTAGCAAAGAGGGTGATTCTTCTCTCTTCCTGTTGAGTCATACCTCCAAGCAGAGGAAGTGACCTTAATTTGTGGATAGCTTGTTGTTTGAAATCGGAGGCTACATCACAGCCCTGCTCCATGTGGCTTTTCCTTCTTAGCTTCATAAATTTCCCTTACATTTGCAGCCAGCGTGAGTTATTCACCATTTCCCAATCTGGTGTTTGTGCAGCACCACAGGCAAAAGTTAATATGTACTCTGGCTGCCCCAGGGACTCCAGGGTAACAGTAATGATAGAATTAATCTATCAATGCGGTCTCTAAAAAGCACCTCCAGGCTAGCTTCTTGAACAAAAGGCAGAGGGGAACAGAAAAGATATGTTGGTTACCACCATTATCTAAATGGATGCAAATGAAGCCAAATTGAAAATGTCTGGCCTTAGCAGAGGGGATAAGAATCAACAGACCGGCCATTTGCATGTTTTATTGTAATAGTGAATCCAGACATGATGACTGAGCAGGGATGCAGGCACCTCAGGAAGGTAATTGATTCTCACATTTACTCTCACTGTCTTGATGGGAGGAGAAATGGCTAGGCTTTCTGAACATTCACGAGCTTCCAAGCTGGGAGAGCATGCTGACAGTTTAGGAGAACTTGGCACTGGTGCCAGTGAGTTAGTGAATTCTGATAGGCATCTTTTCCTGTTAGTTCTGGTCAAATGGTGGCTTTCGGTGCCGAGTAACTAACTTTGATTGAACACTAATTCAGGTACAGCAGTAAGTTCTTTATATACATTTCATCGCTCAAGTCTCCTGGCTCTTGGGTAGAGTCCATCATTCCAATTTTATGGGGAGAAGGCAAGTTAACAGCCGACTTCACATGGTAAGTGGGTGAGTCCAGATATAAAAACACATTTGGCTAATCCCAGAGCCAGAGCTGTGGGCACGTAAAGTCATTTCTTTTTCTACTATCAAATCATCAAGGTAGTCAGTTGTTAAGTACTTGGATAGATGGTAATACAAATAGTTTCCCTGCTTCCAAGTCCTTGTCTGTAATAAAATGCACTAGAAATAACAAAAAATAATTTTGGTTGTTTTCTGAAAGCAGCAGAGGAGGTCTTTTCTTGTCATCTTGCTCATTTACATTTCTGTTCCTGTTCCTCCTTCTTCTCCTCTTCTTCCTCTCCCTCCTTCTCCTCTTCCTCTGCCTCTTCCTCTTCCTCCTCCTTCTCCTCCTCCTCTTCATCATCATCAGCGGGACTCTTTATTGAATCGTTACTATGTGGCTGCTACTATACTTAATGGCAGAGGTGGTATTTAAATCCAGGACTGCCTGATCCTGAAGCCTCACATTTTAATAACACATGTGAACATGTTCATGCATGTGCATATTCATGTACGTGCACAGCATGTGAAAATTATCAGAACAAAAGATAACCTTGAATGTCCTTCCTCTAGTACTACTATTCACTTGGTTTTGGTTTGGTTTGGTTTGGTTTGGTTTGGTTTGGTTTGGTTTGGTTTGGTTTGGTTTGGTTCAGGGTCTGTCACTGACCTGAAGCTTGCCAAACAGGCTGGGCTGGATGCTCAGTGAGCCCCACAGATCTGGCTGTCTCTGGAATTACCAGACATTGCCACCATACCTCGCTTTTTGTACTTGGGTTCTGAGGCTCAAACTCAAGTCTTTGTGGTTAAAATTTCAAGCACTTTACCAGCTGAGCTATCTCCTCTATCCCTGCAACCTTATATCAAAGTATCCACCGAGGATGCTAAAGGCTAAGAAAACAGTGTTCATTTAAACATTTAAAAAAATTATTGTTTGAGAGTTTCGTGTGTGTGTGTGTATAATGTGTTTTGATTAAATTTGCACTGTTTTCCCTACCCCAACTCCTCCCACACATATCCCACTTTTCTTTCCCAACTGCATGTACTCGTTTTTTAAAACCCACTGGATACAGTTGTGCTACCAGTATATGCATGGGTGCAGGCCCATCCCCTGAAACATGCCACCCTATTAGAAGTCACATCCCTGAAAAAAAATAAAACCTGACACTCACTCTACCCCCAAAAACCATTCATTGCCAATACTCCTTAGCCAGGGGTGGGACTTCGTGAGCCTCTCCCTTATTCATAATGATTGACTGGCTAGATCTTGTACAGGTCTTGTGCACAGCTAAAACCGCTGCTGTGACTTCATATGTATAGCATCCTTGCTCTGTCTGAAGAGCTCTGTTTCATGGCAGTCCTCTACAATCTCTGGATTTTACGGTCTTTCTGCTTCCTCTTCTGCAAAAATTCCTGAGCCTCCGTCCCATTTAGAGTTGAGCACGCCACAGTCTCTGATTGCACATTGATCGGTTGTAAGTTTCTCTACTATTTGTCATTTACTTCAAAAGCAGGATTCTCTGATTCTGGGATTAAAGATAAGCACTTCAGAGGCAATTTAATACCATCTCCCAGTAGGACTGGAAAGATGGTTTAGCAGTTGAGAGCATTTGTTTGGTTCCCAGCAGCTACGTGCCAGCTCACAACTGCCTGCAATTCCAGTTCCAAGAGATCCAACACCCTCTCCTGGCTTCTTTGGGCACTCACACATATGTGATTCACATAAACTGACACAGGTACAAACATATTTAAGTAAAAACAAAACAAAATGAAAGAAAGAGAAAAACAAACAAACAAACAAACAACACTTGTCTCAATTATACCATTCCTGGACAAATCCCAAAGAACTCTATCTCCTACTATAGAGATGCCTGCTCATTCATGTTCATTGCTGCTTCATTCATAAGAGCCAGAAAGTAGAAACAGCTCAGATGCACACCAACTGACAAATCAATAATGAAAATTCTGTGTGCTTACACAATGAAATATTATTCAGCTATTAAGAAAAATAAAGTTATAAAATTTGCAGATAAATAGATGGAACTGGGAACAATCATTCCAAGTAAGGTAACCTAGGCTCAGAAAGACAAACACCACCTGTTTGCTTTCATAGGTAGATCCTAGCTTTGAGTCTTTAGATAGCGTGCTTAAGTTGGAGCACTTGTCAAAGTCTGGAAACTAGAAAGGGATCACGAAAAGTGAAGGTTAAAAAGGAAGATAGAAAAGCACAGGTTATAGTTTGAAGGGGAAAAGAATAACGGGTCACAGAGGGTAAGTGTGGTGGAGGATGGGAGGGAAGGCTGGAAGAGGTAGAGTAGGGAGGGAGACCAACACTATTACTAAAAGGCCTACTATTTTAGAAGCTTCTTAAAGCACAAACACACTCACATATACTACATACACACAACATGTATATGTATGTGTATATGTATGTGTATATATATATGTACATGATGTATATGTATACATATACATATATTTGTATATACATGACAAATATATACATGTTGTGTATATGTATATATGCATATATACAGTATATATATATGTGTTGTGTATGTATATATGTGTGTATAAACATACATATATGTTGTGTATATATATATGCATATATACATACATATACATACACACATAGATACACACATTAAGAGTCTAGATGGAATTACCCTGTTGGGGTGGATGTCTCTCCCAAATGCATAGGATATCAAACAAAAGGCCTAGGATTAAGTGTGAGTTACTTCTACCTCTTTTTCATTTGTAGGTCAGTGGGATTCTATAGGCCCCCAAACATTACATGCTATCACGTTGCTCCTGCTTTCCCTCTAGAATGTGACAATAAGATCTGGTTGCTGAAGACATCATACTCTTAAGTCTTTCGGATATGGAGAAATTGAGCTGGTACTATTGTGTCAAGTTCATTCCTACTGGCCAGTTTTCATAGTGTTGGAACGTTCTACACATACTACAGAGAGGATAAGGTTATCAACCCAGTGAGCTATGATAAGAACTGGTCTCACAATGTACATCCATGGGTATAAGAGTGGCACAAATGTTTTGGGAATAACCATTTCTGGATTTGCTTCAAAGAGTCATTGTAAAGCAACTTGGTTACAGCAGCTTAAGAGTAAGAAAAGCTGCCATACACTAAGGGCTTTGTTCCTGTAGATCCTTGGAACTGACAACACCTGCTCTTGTTAAGTGGTCTTGCTCTCCCTCCTAAAGGCCAATCTTATTGTGGGAAAATGAAGCCCAGTAAAAAGTAAGTGACTCATCCAAGTTCTCCATACAAGGAGTGCAACATTTAGGCCTGGGTTCATTGGCTCTAAAGTCCAAGGTTTTGCTCATCAGAATGTTCCCAGTAGAAATGTTCCAAAAGATTACAAGCTTTCCAAAAGGCAATATTAACCTCTTGAAGGATCTAGGCTGCTACTTAACTTCAATGTTAATAAGGCCTTCCTTATCCTAAGATTCATGAGGTATTATTTTTCTCCTGTTTTTAAGATGCTTGGTAAGATGATGATGGTAGTGGTGGCAGTGGTAGAGGTGGTGGTGGTGGTGGAGATGCTGTGTATGAGTGTGTGTGTGAGTATGAGTGTGAGTGTGTGTGCATGTGAGTGTGTGTGAATGTGTGTGTGAAATGTGAGTGTGTGTGTGAGTGTGTGTGTGTGTGTGTGTGTGTGTGTATAAATGGAGCCAAAAGGAGAAAGAAAAAAAGATGCTCAAAGATGCTCAGAGACAAAAGAATTGCCGAGGATCTAGTTAACTTTTTTAGTAGATTGTGAGGGTCTGGGTTTCATGTGCTAATAACAGCTTGTTTCTGGAGGGATGAGCAGCCAGGGAGAGATACTTGCAAGGAGAAGGAGAACTCAATGCTTAGTTTACCCTTTAACTTTATGTATCCAAAACAAAAAAACTTGCCACCCAAGGCCATTCCTGGGGTCTGGCTAAGCTTTGGATTTAAATTCAACTCCAGGGGTCAGGATGGAACATTGGGAGGTGGTCCATGAGAAGAACAAGGTCATTTATGAAGGATTTATCAATAAGGAGAGCTTTTTCTAATTATCTTTGCCATGGCTGGGAGGTAATCTTCCATCCAGAATTCATGTTGATGTTGAATTCCCACTGTGGTGGTCTTAAGGTAAGGGCCTTTGGGTAAGTGAACTAATGTCTTTATGAAAGACACTTCAAAGAAAGTTTATCTCTTTGACCCTTCTGCTTTCCAGCACATGAGGACATGCTTTGTGGCACCAACTGTGAAACAGAAAGCAGTTCTCACCAGCCAAGGCCAGTGCGCTGAACTTGAACTCCCTAGCTTCCTGAAGTACAAGAAATTTCAGGTCTTTATATCTCACCTGAGTATAGTATTTTGTGCTAGCAAGATAGACTAGGACAACTTCATTTGACCCCTTCATCTAGCCTGGAAATGAGGCATTTTTTATATCTTTCTAACTACAAACATGTTCTCAACGTGCACAACTATGTCAGATAGAGCTGGGATTCAAGCTCAAGATTATATTCTAAAAGCAATTTACTTTTCTCTTCAGTGGCCAGAGATAAGCTTTATTGTGTTCTAGTTAAACAAACTTGCCAAATGATATTCTTTATAATAGATTTACGTATGACCCCTTGCTAGCTAATATTTCAATCTTTACTTACATTTTTCCCTTCCTTTGGAGGCCTATAACCTAATAATTACAATAGAATATGCTTGATGTTGGACACAGGTTTTCTAGCTCGCCAGTCTTCTTCTTCTTCTTCTTCTTCTTCTTCTTCTTCTTCTTCTTCTTCTTCTTCTTCTTCTTCTTCTTCTTCTTCGGTTTACATACTTTCCTTTATTATCAAAACATGGGTCCTGTTCACTGTGTGGTGGGGCTTCATTTGGAAGCGTGTCACTATGGAGGCCAGTCATCCTCAGAAAGATCTATTGAAAGATCCATACAATAGAGAATGTAAGGCTATTGATCCAGCAATCCTACTTCTATAATCTAATTATAAGGAAAGTAAAAGAGAATAGATATTAAAAATATACATTGTTTTCATGTATTATATGAGCTTAAGGTCACCTTATTTAAGTTTTTCAGTTATAAAACATGATGCAGCCATTATTATATAGCCTATGTATTATCATAATGTGTGGGGAGCTGACAGAAGACAGATATCATTCTTGCAGCCATCTTGAGACATATACCATGATAAGAGATTTGATTACAATAGCCTACAACAGCTGAGCACACTCTGATAACATCTTGTTTTAGATACCCAGGAACTTCCATTGGGTGTGTGAGACTTAAAGGTGTGATTTAGAGCTGAGACTTAAGGGGGTGACTTAGAGATCAGATTTAGAGATAAGACCTAAGGGTGTGACTTAAGGGCGTGGCTTAGAAGTGAGACATATAAAAGGTGAGAGGCAGACAGAAGAGTTCAGTACAACTTGGAGTAGGAATTAGGCATTGAAGAAGAAGACACTTGGACTAGAGAACTCGGAAGAAGGATTATTAGGTATTAGGCACTTAGCACTTGGAAGAAGTAACTTGAAACTTGGAGGTACTAGGGACTAGGAACTCAAGACAGAACTTGGAGAGAAGAAAAGAGACTGAAGAGGGACTGAATCACACTCTGTCTGGTCTCCATTCTTCGTGTCTGTCCTCACTCTCTCTCTTGCTGAACCCCGATCGCAGACTGGAGCAGCTTGGGGCAGTGCAGGCTCTAACAGTTTAGCCCCCAAGGCTTTTGGCAGTGCAGGTTCCAACATTGACAGAGTGGCCCGCAACATTTTGGCCCCCAAGCGTGGGGCAGCTCAGGCTGCAACAATAATGTATACTAAACATATATTTCTACATAAAGTATATACTAGCTTTCATATATAATGATATTGATATAATTTATTACTTGCAAGATGGAATATTTTAAAGGATATTTTAAATTGAAGTCTACTGGTGCCACAAATCGAATGCTATAGAGTAATGAAAAATATTCGGGGAATATATGTATTAATAGGGAAAGTTTAATGTTAATTACTTACATTTAATCTATTTATGCCCTGACCTGTGTATTATGCATACAAATATGAGTCGGAAGGCTAGTATGGTAGGGCACACATCCAATCTCAATACTAGGGATGATGAGGCAGGAGGATCAAGAGTTTGAGTCAGCCTGTCCTACATAACAAGATTCAGTGTCAAACAAGTAAACAAGAAATAGAAGAGTTTAGGTACCTATGTGTCTAAATGCTATCATGAATTGTCTCTGGGTAGCATGCTTACTAAAATGTGTTTACTGAACATTTTGAGTTTTATGAATATTTCAATAACTCCATATTATTTTTTTTGTTATGACAATTGTTCTCAAATGTTAGAGAATTTCTTCAATGGTTCAAATTCTTCATGTCATAGGAAAAGTAGCTAATTGAAGATTATAGACAGTTCACCCCAAAGTGAGACTCTGGCTTCACTCTTGAGAACTATGTCATTTGATTGGTTTTCTGACAGGAGGCTTTTTGTTCACTAGTGTGAGTAGGCTTCCATTTAGTCTGCCTCAGTCGTCAAATTTGGATTTGACATCTCTGAATCATGCACTGGCCCTGTGTGGACCCCAGTACCATATTAGTTTAAACTGAAATGCAAAGAGGTTATTTATGCTGGTTTGGTAGAAGTGCTATAGTATATGAGTGCAGTGAGACTACTAGTAGCAGTCCAGTGATCAGAGTGATCTGAGTAGTCTGAGAGGGCTGTGAGGAAAAGCAAAATGAAAGATATGTGTATGGGGAACACAGAGAGACAGAGAGACAGAGACAGAGAGAAGTGGGGGAAAGGACAAGTTATGCTCAAGAAATATAGAAGGCATGAGAGGCAAGCATGCTCATGTCAACATCAGGTCTATTTTTTACATCTAGGTAGGCTGGGCTCTTTGCACCTTCTGGGAGTTAGAGACCACTTATATTTGAAGTCATTTACTAGGTATATGATAGATAGCTCCTCCCAAAAAACACAGCGCTCAGTTTGTACAACTGTGCTACAAAGCTATGCATTCCCCTAGAAAGAGGAAAACTTATAAGGAGAGTGGGGCTACAGGCAGTTATGAGCATCCTAATGAAGGTGCTTGAAACCAAACCTGAGTCCTCTGCAACCCCAAAGAAATGCTCAAGTGAAAAGCCTTTCATATATTCCTGAGCCTATCTTCTGTTGAAAATGATCAGATATCCTCAAAATGATGTCTCAGAAGTGCAAAGCTTATTGTTCCTGTCCTGATGAACATGTCCCTCCTACCTCTGTCGACATCAGTCAGCCTTCTATTTCATTTTGCTGCTCCAAAAACGACATGTGTTATGACATGTTGAGTTGCTGAGAGAAAACACCTAACACAAGACCTTCAAGGGCAGCCTGACCCTCCAGCCCATACATCCTGCTCCATGCCATGCCTTCCTTGTGCTGTGTGGTTCAGCCTGTACAGTTTGAGTCTGAAATGTTCCCAACAGGTTCATGTGTTTGTAATCGTATTGACTTTATGATGTTGGAAGGAATTAGCTACCAACTAGGTCTCTAGAAAATGATAGGAGATTGTAGGACCTGGCTGGCAGAGGTAGAGAGCTGCAGGCTAACTTGTAAGGATCAGAGCCCTGCCACACGTGTATCTAGCTCTCAGCTTCCTAAACTGCCAATGTGAGAAGCATCAGATACATGGGTAGAACTCCCTCAGTGGTTACCTCTACTTTCCTCCATGACGGACTTTAGCCCCAAACCCTGGACCTAAAACAGGGTTCTTCCCACCAGTTATTTGGTCACAACCATAAGTAAACAAACAAACAAACAAACAAACATCTAACTCAGGATTGGGCGCCACTTTTGTTATGCTTTTCATGGGGCCGTCCCTGTGCTATGTTACAGTCTCTTATCAACCTTTTCTAAGCTCTCAGCTTGGTGACATCAACACGATTGCTTTCTCTCTTTTAAGTCTCAGACTCTGCAGCCAAAGTGACCTTCTTCCACTCAGCTGGAAGACATGGGAGCTCTGGCTTGCTATATGAAGCTAAGGGAAACTTCTGGGTAAATGGGTGCAGCATAAAAGACATAGGGAGGTGAGGTGCAAACCTTACGCTCCGGGCTTTAGGACTGTGCTGATTCTGATTGGCCTTAGATTGGTTGCTAAGGGTACAGGGTAGAATTGTTCAACAGGCACAGCGGGCAAAGTGCCCATTCCCATGTATCTATTTAGGATGCTTCCCAGGACAATTTCTTAGATATTAGATTACAAAATGATATAACCCAATCTAGGTGTGTTTGTCTTAGTATTCCAATATTGACTAGATATGATCTTTTTTATTGAGGATGGTCTCATGAAGCAAAAGTACTTAGGGCCCATGAAAGGGATTCTCAATACAGCCATACCTTGTTATCTATCTACCAGTCTGTCCCTCTGTGTGTCTATCTATCTATCTATCTATCTATCTATCTATCTATCTATCTATCTATTTATCTCTATGTTCTCATTGTGTTTGGTAAAATCCAACTAATGAAAGCAATCATTATGTCTTTTGAATCATATTTTCTTATGACAGTCTACTTTTAGTTGAACAAGATTCAGGTACAGAATTTTTTGGGTCTACCATAAGGTGAACACTAAAGGACATCAGACAGACTTGGTTGAAATAGGACTCGGGAGAAGTGAGCCAGAGAAGAGGGAATCTACCGAGACCCTATCACGTGATTTGGCTTCAGTATCCCACACTATGGGGCTATTTTTCCACATTCACCTTCTCAGGCGGATATACCCTTCAGTGTCTGCCTAAGTGAAGAATGGTGGTGCCTCCTCATCATTCAACTTAAAGTCAAAGACTTGAAGGTTCTCATAGTGTATCCTAATGTCACAGACTCGGGTGTCACCCTGGATATTAAACTGAGTCAGAGCCTGACCTGAAGTTTTCTTGTGCTTTGCAGTGACCTATGTAACCTGGAGATTCTGTAATAGCAAAGCCTCTTCTGGCTTGGCTCAAGGACTATCCGGAGTGTTCAGTGGGGCTATAGATCATGATACTGATGTCCTTTAAAGCAACAATCCCGGATCAGTTTGTCATAGGTAAAGTATGAGTAGCACTTGACCTGACTAGCCCCTGTTTTATATTTCAGTCCCGGCTTCCTCAACCACCTCTCACACCAGAAATGTTTGCAGACACCCAGGGTTGCCTCTAACTCCACATTCATCAATGCTTCTATGACCGCCCTAGGCACCCAAGAATGTTATTTTAATGGTGAAAGAATGGCCTTTATTGTCTTTGGGGGACTAACACTTTCCCTGCTAATGTCCCTGTGGCCAGTGAATAAGCCAGAGACCCAGATAGTTCAGTCTGGGATGCATGAGGCTTCCTTCAGCCACTTTCTGTCAAATCATGTGCAGCATAGCTTGCAGACACTGAAGAGGTCCTCCTGCTTCACAGCCTTCTCCTGGATCTTCTCTTAAATGTCTTCTCTCACCTCTTTCTCATTTTGATATACATTAGGCATAAACAGTGTAGTGCTATCCAGCATCAATGGTCACCTTCTTGGCTTCCTTGATTTTGCCTAGGGGAGATGTCCAGGTGTCCAGGCCAATGGGCATTGTGGCTTTGGTACTGAGCTCCACAGAGGAGGTCATGGTTGCTGTGGAAACAGCTCTAAGTGAGTAGACAGATGCCTGTGTCACAGACAACCTTAAAAATAATCTCAAAAACAGGTCAGGGGAGATGGCACAGTCATTAACACTTGTCATATAATCATGAGGACCTGAACTTGATCTCCAGTAAACTTTTAAAAACAGTGTCATGTTTTTGGATTCCCAGCACTGGGAAGGTAGAGACACATCTATTCCTAGAGATCTCTGGACAGTCAGCCTAAACTAATTAGTGAGCCCCAGGCTCCAGATACCCTGTCTCAAAAAGTGAGGTGCCATTGCCTGAAGAATGACAACACTCAAAATTAGTTGGTCTCTGGCCTCTGCATGCACATGCATACATGCATCCACACATATATGTACACATATACACATACATACACACATGGTAACAATGAAGACAAATCTTGATTGGCAAACATGCAGGCCACACTTAATAGTCAGCGCTGACCTGTGGATGAGTCACACAAGACAGATTGCATTATGTAAGGCCTACTGCACAGCAGATTGTAATTGCATTGACTTCATGAAGTGGGAAAGGATTAGCTACACCGTGAGAAAAAAAAAAAGCTCAGTCCCCAGGGAGGGGATATTAAAAGTCATATCTCAAAGTGGCAACAAGATAAAGAGAATAGTGGGGCCTCTGTGGTGGCAGATGGCATCTTAATTGGGTTTTTGGTATCATACATTACTCTCCTATGTATCTTTCAAGCCTTTGTGTAAAATGATATAATACAGTGTCAAAATTGCTCTCTCTCTGTCTCTCTGCCTGTCTCTCTCTTTCTCTCTCTCTCTCTCTCTCTCTCTCTCTCTCTCTCTCTCTCTCTGTGTGTGTGTGTGTGTGTGTGTGTGTGTGCATGTTAGATGCTGTCCACCTTTTTATTTTATTTGTGTGTGTGTGGATTTTTTTGCATGTGTATCATCATGGACGTGTGTGCAGGTTCATATGCATATGTGTGCACATGCATGTGGAGGGTCAAAGTTGATGTTGAATGTCGTCTTCCTTAACCACTTTCTACTTTATTATTGTGGCAGGGGTCTCTTACTGAACCCGAAGACTTGAGATTCCACTAGAATCTCACTAGTTTGCTTGGCCAATGGGATTCCATGTCTCTTCCTATGAAATGTTGAAATTACAGGTGGCCTCCATGTCTAACTTGCTTTTATGTGGCTCTGGGGATTCAAATTCTAGTCTGCATGTTTTTATGCAAACATTTCAACAATGAGTCATCTCTCTAGCCCCACCTTGTTCTTTGAATATAGAGTTTCTCATTGTCCTGGAACTTGCCAAGCAGTCTAGGCTGGCTGGCCAGTGTGTCCCGAGATCTGCCTCTCTCCACTTACCCAGCACCAAGTTTACCACTTGCCTTTTGTACACAGGTTTGGGGGATTAAACTCAGGTTCTCATTCTTGTGATACCAACAATGGCAAGACAGGAGGTGGAGACAGGAGGATGTCTGGGATGACCAGCTAGCGCAGCACCCACATTGTGACTCCTAATCATATGTAACTACAGTTCCAGGAGATCCAATGCCTCCCCTGACTCCTGGAGGTTCATACACTCAGGTGCATGTACATACACATAAGATAAAGTCAAATACATACTTAAAAAGTAGAAGAAAATTCAATACTAGATTTTGAAGTATCAGCAATTACATCTTTATAAAGAGCTTTTCTGTGCCCAGAAGTGTGTCAGACATCTGGAGAATAAGTCGGTGGGGAAAGGAGTAGTTACTATTTCTAAGGACTTGGTGATGCTGAAGAAACCTATGTCTATTTGGGACGTTGTCCCCAGTTTATGATGACTTCATTAAGATTCCTTTATATATGTTCATATTTTAGGAGTCTTCTACAGTAGTGGGTTTGCATATGACTTTTCAAAGGGTCTTTAATGTTAGTTACTTCTCCCTATATTTCCTCCTCTAGTCTGTTCTCTTACCTCTTCCGTATTATTCTTCCTATTCTGGTTTCGCGACTATCCCTCTGTAACATCCTATTCTGTTTTCCCATTCCCACCCTTACTGGCCCCATCCCTTACTGGCTCCCTAATCTCTGTGGTTATTATAAACAAAACGCACCTATCTAAAGCATAGGAGCTAACATCCATATATAAGAGAAAACACACAATGTGTATCACTGCCTCACTCAGGATGATTGTCTTCTGTGTCATCCATTCCCCTGAAAAATTCATAATTTCATTTTTTTAACAGATGAATAATATTCTACTGTGTAAATGTACCACATTTTCATTATCCATTCTTTAGTTGATGGAACTGGCTGTTTCTGTTTTCTATTATGACTAAGGCAGCAATGGGTGTGGATGAGCAAGTATCTCTGGAGTAAGATGTATGGACCTTACAGCATTAGGTCATGGAAGCTGCAACTCAGTGTCAGCGCGTGCCAAATTCCCAGGCATTTGCATCTGGACCAGTTATACCATTTCCCTGTATCTGTAGTCGGATGTGAGACTGTTGGGTGAAGATATTAGGTTCACAGTGCACGCTATTGAGCATGACCATAACTTCATAAAGTAAAAGTGGTGTGGTTCGAATGTAAAATGCTCCCCGCGGTTTCATGAGTTTGAGTACTTGGTCCCTGGTGGGTGCTGTATTTGGGGAGGTTGTGGCAACTTTCAGAGTTGGCACCTAACTAGAGGAGGTGAGTCACTGGAGATGCTGATGGGTGGAGGGTTTGTCCTGTCCGTGCCAGCTCTTGCTGGATCTCCCTATGCTTCTTGATCCACAGAAGATTTAACAAGCAGAGTCCCAAGTTCCCTCTGCCATGTCTTCCTTGCTATGCTGAACTGTATCACCTCAAACAGCCCTCGAAAGGGAGCCAAAGAGGAACCTTCCTTAAGTCATTTCTGTCAAGTATTTTATCCCTTCCACGAAAGGCTTTTTAATGTCTTTATATATACATAAAGTGCATATATATATATATAAAGTGCAATGTTTTCAGTGGTCTAATATTTGGAAAATTAATCATAATGTGTTTTGTTCCCCCATTCCCTAACTTGCTAATGAGCGACAGAACTTCTGTTATCAATCCCAGCCTGGAAGTCACTGGTGTGTTTGTGAAGATTGTCACATGTGAAGTGTTTATTGTATTGAGTCTAAGGGAGACAGCCAAGCAGCCTGGCAGCTGCGGGGACTTAATGGAGATGGAGCTCTCTGGGGAGACTTCAGGGCCTCCCGGAGCTAGCGTAGCAGACAGCATGGGGACATCTGTGGCTGGCTCCTGGGAAATGGGCTCAGCAGCAGGAAGGAGCCTTAGCTGTCACCTGCCCTGTCTGCGGGCACTGCAGGAAGGTCAATGGGTGTGGAGAGGAAACAGTGAGAATTGCTGGAAGCCTAGATCCTGATAATGCCCTGGGGTGGTGAGATGAGTGCTGGCCTTGCCTGCCAGTGAGTTCCTGTGCTGGGAGAGGAATGAGAAGAGGCCCTGAGACCCCTGCGCTACCCACTCAGAAACTGGTATCCTGCAGGTCCCTCTCCTTTTGGGTCTGGCAGAGTCCCTGAACCAGAGGTGGTGATTTTTGTTGTGATGGGGACTCAGGTTGGAAGCACAGGGTATAGAAGCCTTTGTGATTCTCTTAGATATTTGGAAGGTTTCAGCCTCAGAGCTTTCTAATCAGCCACACAGACACAGTGCACACCAGGGTCACATTAATAAAGGCAAATCTAATATCAGTGAATGATCTCTCTCTCTCTCTCTCTCTCTCTCTCTCTCTCTCTCTCTCTCTCTTTCTCCCTGCCACTCCCCCATTCATTTCTTTCTTGCAGAAGAGAAACCGAATAGATGAACTTGGACCAATGTGCTATGGATGTGTATAAATGAGAAGAAGGCTCGTACATAATGTGGCACATACCTTTATGGTCAAGTAATAATAGATTCAGGCCTAGGGATGTGGCCTAGTGATAGAATGCTCACCGACTATGTAGATGGTATCTCTAACACCATAAAACTAAATAATGGTGATAAATAATCAAAAAATAAGTGCAAAAAGTCAAGGTGTCTTACTAGCGAGGCTTGGTGGCTCACATCGACCCTCTCAGTACGCATGAGACTGAAGGACAAATTCAAGGCCAACCTGGGCTAGTGAGACTTTGTTTAGGGGGGATGTATTAAATAAATATAATACTTATGCAGGACTTCCTCTCCCAGGGGTCCCACTTATTCCTTGAGCACTTTCCATGTATAAACATCATTTGCTCAAAATCTCAGTAGATTGGCGTCCTGGAAGGCAGCCTCACAGAGAAGCCACAGGGCTGAATTTTATGCCTGTCCTTCTATTGCTTTTGTCTGTTAAATGTTTTAAAAATGTAAAATGAGACAAGCAATATGTGCATCTTTGAGACTTTTAAGAGTACACAAAATAATGTCTGAACCATGGTAAGTTTTGTGTGTTTGGAAAATACTCTGTGTGGCAGCGACTCTGTGTCACTTGGAATGGATTGGCTGTTGTAAACACTGAGAACCCAACTAACTAGACCTCTTCAAGGGGCAGAGCACAGTTCCAAAGTGCATTACACTCTATTTGGTTCCCAGAGACACTGGGCTCTAACTAATGATTAGAGAGCTATTTCCACTGTGGTTCCCTAAGAAGTCTCAGCTAGGACTCATCCTAGCACTACCTAAGATCTGTTCCTAGAAGCAGGTTTCAGTAGGCAGCATGTGCAAAAGAGAAGGTTCAATTCGGGAAATTCTTTTGATCTTGTTTGTTTTTGAAATAGACTATGTAGCCCAGGTTGTCCTCCAAGTCCCTGTGTAGTCCAGGCTACTCTTGATCTTATAGTGGATTCTTCTGTGTCAGTCACCCAAGTACTGTGATTACAACTGTGCACCACCCCAGCCAGCTGGGAAATCTTGATTTTAAAATGTAACGAAACTTATTTTGCCTAGGACTCTAACGTACTGACATGTACCCCCAATATCTAGTGAAGAGTATTCAGAACTCAAGGCTTTAGTGTTGTTTCCACTGTGCCTCGAGGAATCCTGTTTATACTGTACACAGCAGTTTCAATGACATGGTCCTTTGGAAACAGAGGGATAATGGTGTCTGAAGTCCTGTGCTCTCAGACCTAAGCAGAAAGTCTTCACTTGTTTCCATCATCGTTTTTGAAAAATCTTTGCCAGTATGGTCCTCCCTAGAATGTAAATGATTCTGTGTTTGTTAATATGTGTCTGGGCCTTCCTACCTGAGAATCGTGACTTCATGGATTTATACCAAAAATGGAAACAAAGACAAAGAAAGGCCAAGGTGTTAAAGCCCTGAACCTTTTTAACCACTGATGCATACATTCGTTTTTTAGGGCTGTATTCTCAGCTTGTGTGCAGTCTGGGGCATAGTTCTTATCAGATGCTTGCCTGGGAAAGATACTGGTTCCTAAGCTATGCAGGCAGTAAAGTCATCCTTCCCCTCAGCAACAGTTTTACTTTTTGTGATTTTGGTTACCTATGATCAACTTGTCTGAAAATACTTAAATATGAAACTCTAGAAATAAACAATTTATACTATGTGGCCAGAAAATGGAGGTGAATCTGTACTCGCTGTTAACAGATCCAGAAGGGAGATGCTGAAGAACCAAAACCACACATCCTTCTGGCCTTACCACCAGCAAGCTGCCTGTCATCTTCAGAAAAACCCTGACAGAGGATGGAAGAATGGGTACCACCTTCCAGAAGAACATTCTGAGTCCCAGAGCCTCAGACATGAGACCTGACACTCCCGATTCTCTGGATCTCAATGGCAGTCTCCCTCAGAGAATCAAGCTCACAGCCCCAAATATCAACCTTTCTCTGGACCAAAGTGGAGGTTCTATTCTCTCTGATGGTAACCTAGACAATCCAGATGAGATTGAAATCAGTGTGGATAAACTCAATGCCACTGATGAAACAGATTCTTTTGAGTACACTGGCCATGAAGATCCCAAGGCCAACAAAATCTCTAGTCAAGAAGCAGAGTCTATTCCAGAATATACAGCCAAAGAGGACTGAGAAGACAACAGGCTATGGGGGACAGTAGTAATCAGAGATCTGGAGCAATGGATCAGCATGAAGGTCATTGATCCCTACAGGAGAGTCATTTCTCATGGAGATATGTAATAACTACGTTAGAGTGGATGGTACACATGATCATGTACTTGAATGGTGTGACTCCAAGGCTAGGCTGGATGAAGAGATGCTACCAGATGATTGACAGATGGTTGTGCAAGAATTTGACATTCATCATTGTCCATCCATCTTGGTTCATTAGAATGACCCTTGTGATGAGTCAGCCATTTATAAGCCATTTAAAAAATGAACACAGAGACCCGCCCATCACCATGCCATGTGGCGCTAATGGGAAAAGATACCCAGAGACCTGCCTGCCACTGCATAGCACAGGCAGGCTCTAAACACACACTGAGGTCCACCTGCTGCCATGCCACATGGCCCAGGAGTGTGGAAGATGTCCAGAGACCCACCTACCACCAGTCCTCACAGAAACCAGGCAGACTGTAGACACCTAGAGGCTGACTTGCCACCATGCCAGGAGGTGACCCAGAGGCATGTCAGCTGTGTGACCTGTCTTTACTACAATATGCAAACACGTGGTGGACAGATGGGAGACAAAGAGAAGAGAAACAATTTGATCATTATGAAGAGAGATGGAACCGGAAACAAGAGACTGGAGAGGAACAACCTGCTGTGAGTAGCCAGCCTAAGACCATAGTGAAGTCCCAACCTGTGCTGCCACTGAAGGCCACGTCTGGGTCAGTGGCTATGCAGCAGCAAAAGTCAGTTTCAATGTCCAGTGCTCATATTACCACTAGGCACCTGGTAACATCCCTAGTCTGGGTACCCTCCTGGGACCATGTAGCTGTCCAAGGCCTGTGCAGAATTGGCCCTGCCCCTCACTGGCTGCAGCACTCTGGAGAGCTTACCCCACTTCTCATCACTGGCAGCACACAGGGTCATGAGAGCAGGTGAGCTGGCCCTGTCCCTCATTGCTGCAGCACTGGGAGAGGTAGACCTGGCTCTGGTTTCAGGGTGCGGGTGAACCAGCCCCAAGGGTGAAAGCAAGGGAGAACTAGCCCTGCCCCTCCTCTGCTGTGAAGTGGCAGGGTCTCAGAGGTGATGCCTCTCCTCCTATACCATGATGAAATACTTTCTATGCTTTGTTTATTTATCTGCTTATTTTGTTTGTATTTTTTTTCCTTTGGAGGGAAGGTTGCAAAGGTGGAGGGTAGGTATGGGGGGACAGGGAGATGACTGGGATTGAGGTGCATGATGTGAAACTCACCAAGAATCAACAAAAAGTTTTTTTTTAAAAAAAACTGTTAAAAAACCAATTTATGTGTTTTAGTTTTGTATCATTGATATCAGCATGAAGAAATCTTATGCCACCTTGCTTCATCCCACCAAACACTTAAAACATCTCTTTGTCCAGTGTATTGAGACTGTATATGCTCTCCTCCTTCTATGGACTTTGTCATCCTGCTTAACAGACTAACTCACAAGATCATGGTGCTTTCGTTAAATAAACATTACTTTACTTCATAATGACCCCAGCATTCCAGAATACCAACTGGCGATCTCATTCCAGGATATTATTATAATTGTTATGCTTGGTTATTATTGTTGTTGATTTCTTCATGTGCCTAATTTATAGTTTATTTTAGGCATGCACGTGTGTGGGGGGTCGGGTGGAGGGATATAGTATAGATTTTGGTACTCTCTGTCAACCTGTAGACCTGCTGGAGCATACTTTGCACCAGTGAAAGCAGGACACTAGGTTTGTTTCTTTGTAGCTGTGTATGAATGCAGTAGCAGCTTGTGCCGGAAAGCCATCAGCATCTCTCCCTTTATGGTGAGTTGCTGTCTTCCTAATGCACTATAATCACAAGAGTGATGGTCCATGACTTCTGACCGGTTCTGTGGGTTAGAAGTGATTCATATGTTCCAGACTTGACCAAGAGGGAATTAGATAAGGTGTGGCTCTTGGAACCTTTAAAGGAATAGAACCTTTCTACAATCCTGCTGGAGACATTACTTTTCTTTGGCAGAACGGAAATCAGATTAATCCAGACGTTTCTTTATACTCTGTGTGTCAGGGATACACACTCGCTTTTGTGGGATGAGGTATATGTACCTGTTCATGTACATGTGTGCATGCATGTAGAGGCTACAGGGCAATGTTGGATGTCTTTTATCGTTCTCTACCATATTGTTTTGAGACAAGTCTCTTGCAACCTTATACATAGGCACAGCTCCTGAGATATGTCTAAACCATAAAGACAGAGGACAGTACCAAAAAGAATACGTCAAAAGAGTTTAATATTCAAAGAAAACACAGCTGGGTTCCAACCAGAACCAACAGAGTCCAGCTTCTGAATTCTCTCTTAACCCCTAGCATCTTTACCATCTTCTCCTGTTTTTCTTTTTAGTAAGGAAGAGAAAATGTTCCCTTAGGCAGAATCTTGGTGTGTAGCCCAGGCTGGCCTTGAATTTGCAGTTATTCTCCTGTCTCTGCCTCCTTAGTAATGAAATTGAAGGCAGATACATCTGGCCTCAGGTTTGTTTGTTTGTTTGTTTTTGAGACAGGGTTTCTCTGTGAAGCCCTGGCTGTCCTGGAACTCACTCTGTAGACCAGGCTGGCCTGGAACTGAGAAATCCACCTGCCTCTGCCTCCCAAGTGCTGGGATTAAAGGCGTGCGCCACCACCGCCCGGCCTGGCCTCAGTTTTTAATTTTATTTTTTCCTGTTTGTTAGTTCTTACAGGAAAGCTTAGGGAGATTTGTGGCAGAAACACTCCAGTTTTTGTTTGGCACACAAGTCGATGGGATTGAAATAATATCAGAATCGATTGGGGATGTTACTGGAGATCTGTGCCTCTAAAAGAACTGAGGGAATGCCTCTATTAAATCAGCTTTTTAAAACCCATGAAAAACAAACAAACAAACAAACAAACAAACAAAACTTAGGGTTGGTCAGCTGGCTATGTTGTAAAGTGATTGCTGTAGAACAAGGAGGACCTGAGTTTGATCCCAAGCACTCAATATAAAAGCCACAGTGTGTGCTCTGCCAGTCACTTCAGCTCTGGGGAAGAGGAAACAGCAGGATGCCTGGGGCTCCCTGCTTAGCTAGCCTAACTAAGTCACTCCAGTTCAGTGAAAGACTCTGACTCAAAAAATAAGAGGGAGAGTGATCACACACACACACACACACACAAAACTGTTCTCATCTGTACAAATTCATCTAAATTATCAAAGAATAATACTGATTTATTGAAATCAATTTGGAATATTTAGAGAATGAGTTCAAAATAATCATTTTATTTTTCTTTTCCAAAGGATTGAAACCAGCTGTTTCTGTAGTGATAAAAGAAATAGCCTTCTGGCTGGGGCGGACACCTAGCTGGTCTGCTTCTCTGAAGACACCATATCCTGAGACATCCTAGTGGAGCCACTGCACTCAGAGCAGCAGGTAAGAACACTCTCCCAATACCCTATGCCCCAGAGCTACAACTGGGAGCAGGGGGCGCTCAGGACCCACCAGGCACCCAAACCCCACCTCTGTGGAATACCACTCTCCTTCTGCCCCTCGCTTGGTCCTTGTGGCTGGAGCAGACACCTAGCTGGTCTGTTCCCCTGGAGACACCATATCCTGAGACATACTAGAGGAGCCACTGCACTCAGAGCAGCTGGAGCTCAGGATCACAGGATCACAGGATCACAGAGACATCTGGACCCTGAGGAGTTCTGACACAAGCAAGATAACTGGAAAGACAGGCTCCAGTCAGAGACAGTGTGTGCATTAGAGTTAACCAGATGGTGTAAGGCAAGCACAAGAGCATAAGCAACAGAAACCAAAGTTACTTGGCATCATCGGAACCCAGTTCTCCCAACATAGCGAGCCCTGGACACCCCATCACATCGAAAAAGCAGGATTCAGAATTAAAACCACTTCTCACAATGATGATGGAGGACTTTGAGAAGGACATAAATAACTCCCTTTAAAAAGTACAGGAGAACACAGGTAAACAGGTAGAAGCCCTTAAAGAGGAAACACAAAAATCTCTTAAAGAATTGCAAGAAAACACAACAAAACAGGTGAAGGATTTAAACAAAACCATCCAGGACATAAAAATGGAAGTAGAAACACTAAAGATATCACAAAGGGAGACTACCCTCAAGATAGAAAACCTAGGAATGAAATCAGGAGTCATAGATGCAAGCATCACCAACAGAATACAAGAGATAGAAGAGAGAATCTCATGTGCAGAAGATACCATGGAAAATATTGACACAGCTGTCAAAGAAAATGCAAAATGCAAAAAGCTCCTAACCCAAAACATCCAAGAAATCCAGGACACAATGAGAAGGCCAAATATAAGGATAATAGGTATAGATGAGGGTGAAGATTTCCAACTTAAAGGGCCAGTAAATATCTTCAACAAAATTATAGAGGAAAACTTTCCTAACCTAAAGAAAGAGATGTCCATGAATATACAAGAAGCCTACAGAACTCCAAATAGAGTAGACCAGAAAAGAAATAACCCCCATCACATAATAATCAAAACATCAAATGTACAAAACAAAGAAAAAATACTAAAAGCAGTAAGGGAAAAAGGTAAAGTAACATATAAAGGCAGACCTATAAAAATTACACCACACTTCTCACCAGAGACTATAAAAGCCAGAATATCCTGGACTGATATCATACAGACCCTAAGAGAACACAAATGCCAGCCCAGACTACTATACCCAGCAAAACTCTCAGTCAGTATTGATGGAGAAACCAAGATATTTTGTGACGAAACCAAATTTGTATCTTCCCACAAATCCAGCACTGCAATAGATAATTGATGGAAAACTCCAACACAAGGAGGGAAACTACAACCTAGAAAAAACAAGAAAGTAATCTTCCAACAACCACAAAAGAAGATAGTTACATAAACATAATTCTACTTCTAATAGCAAAAAAAAATAACAGGAAGCAATGGTCATTTTTCCTTAATATCTCTTAATATCAATGGACTCAATTCTCCATTAAAAAGACATAGACTATCAGACTGGATACATAAACAGGACCCAGAATGTTGCTGCATACAGGAAACGCACCTCAGTGAAAATGACAGACACTACCTCAGAGTAAAAGGATGGAAAACAAACTTCCAAGCAAATGGTCCCAAGATACAAGCTGGAGTAGCAATTCTAATATCAAACAAAATTGACTTTCACCCAAAAGTAATCAAAAAAAGATAAGGAACGACACTTCATACTCATCAAAAAAATCTACCAAGATGAACTCTCAATTCTGAACATCTATGCCCCAAATGAAGGGCACCCACATACATAAAAGAAACTTTACTAAAGCTCAAAGCATACATTGCACCTCACACAATAATAGTGGGGGGTTTCAACACTCCATTCTCAGCAATGGACAGATCATGGAAACAGAAACTAAACAAAGACACAACGAAACTAACAGAAGTTATGAACCAAATGGATTTAACTGATATCTATAGAACATTTCATCCTAAAACAAAAGAATATACCTTCTTCTCAGCACCTCATGGTACCTTCTTCAAAATAGACCATATAATTGGTCACAAAACAGGCCTCAACAGATACAGAAAGATTGAAATAATCCCTTGCACCCTATCAGATCACCATGGACTAAGGCTGGTCTTTAATAACAAAAACAATGGAAAGCCTACATACATGTGAAAACTGAACAACGATCTACTCAATGATGACTTGGTCAAGAAAGAAATAAAGAAAGAAATTAAAGACTTTTTAGAATTTAATGAAAATGAGGACACATTGTACCAAAACTTGTGGAACTCCATGAAAGCAGTACTAAGAAGAAAACTCATAGATCTAAGTGCCTACAAAAAGAAACTGGAGAGAGCATACACTAACAACTTGACAGCACACCTGAAAGCTTTAGAACAAAAAGAAGCAAATACACCCAAGAGGAGTAGAAGGCAGGAAATAAACAAACTCAGGGCTGAAATCAACCAAGTAGAAACAGAAAGAACTATACAAAATATCAACAAAACCAGGAGCTGGTTCTTTGAGAAAATCAGCAAGATAGATAAA
This sequence comes from Arvicanthis niloticus, assembly GCF_011762505.2. NCBI lineage: Eukaryota > Metazoa > Chordata > Mammalia > Rodentia > Muridae > Arvicanthis > Arvicanthis niloticus. The sequence continues at coordinate 37,243,178 of NC_047666.1, forward strand.
CTCTTAGCCAGACTAACCAAAGGGCACAGAGACAGTATCCAAATTAATAAAATCAGAACTGAGAAGGGAGACATAACAACACAAACTGAGGAATTTTTAAAAAAATCATCAGATCCTATTACAAAGGCCTATACTCAACAAAATTAGAAAATCTGGATGAAATGGACAATTTTCTAGACAGATACCAGGTACCAAAATTAAATCAGGAGCAGATAAACCATCTGAACAGTCACATAACCCCTAAAAAAGTAGAAGCAGTCGTTAAAAGTCTCCCCACCAAAAAAGTCCAGGACCAGATGGTTTTATTGCAGAATTCTATCAGACCTTCAAGGAAGACCTAATACCAATTCTCTTCAAACTATTCCACAAAATAGAAACAGAAGGAACACTACCAAATTCCTTTTATGAAGCTACAATTATACTCATATCTAAACCTCACAAAGACCCAACAAAAAAAGAGAACTTCAGACCAATCTCTCTTATGAATATCGATGCAAAAATTCACAATAAAATTCTCGCAAATCAAATCCAAGAACACATCAAAACAATCATCCATCATGATCAAGTAGGCTTTATCCCAGGAATGCAGGGATGGTTCAATATTCGAAAACCCATGAATGTAATCCACTATATAAACAAACTCAAAGAAAAAAAAAAAACAAACCACATGATCATCTCACTAGATGCTGAGAAAGCATTTGACAAAATTCATCATCCCTTCATGTTAAAAGTCTTGGAAAGATCAGGAATTCAAGGCCCATACCTAAACATAATAAAAAACAATATACAGCAAGCCAGTCACTAACATCAAACTAAATGGAGAGAAACTTGAAGCAATCCCACTAAGATCAGGGACCAGACAAGGCTGCCCACTCTCACCCTACCTATTCAATATAGTACTGGAAGTCCTAGCCAGAGCAATTAGACAACTAAAGGAAATCAAAGGGAAACAAATAGGAAAGGAAGAAGTCAAAATTTCACTATTTGCAGATGATATGATAGTATACTTGAGTGACCCTAAAACTTCCAACAGAGAACTTCTAAACCTGATAAACAACTTCAGCAAAGTGGCTGGATATAAACCAACTCAAATAAATCAGTAGCCTTCTTCTCCTTAAAGGATAAACAGGCTGAAAAAGAAATTAGGGAAATGACACCCTTCACAATAGTTACAAATAATATAAAATATCTTGGAGTAAATCTAACCAAGCAAGTGAAAGATCTGTATGACAAGAATTTCAAGTCTCTGAAGAAAGAAATCGAAGAAGATTTCAGAAGATGGAAAGATCTCCCATGCTCATGGATTGGCAGGATTAATTTAGTAAAAATGGCCATCTTGCCAAAAGCAATCTACAGATTCAATGCAATCCCCATCAAAATTCCAAATCAATTCTTCATAGAGATAGAAAGAGCAATCCACAAATTCATTTGGAATAACAAAAAACCCAGGATAGCAAGAACTATTCTCCACAATAAAAGAACTTCTGGGGGAATCACCATCCCTGACTCAAACTGTACTACAGAGCAATAGTGATAAAAACTGCATGGTATTGGTACAGATACAGGCAGGAAGATCAATGGAATAGAACTGATGATCTAGAAATGAACCCACATACCTATGGTCACTTGATCTTTGACAAAGGAGCTAAAACCATCCAGTAGAAAAAGCACAGCATTTTCAACAAATGGTGCTGGTTCAACTGGAGGTCAGCATGTAGAAGAATGCAAGTCAATTCATTCTTATCCTCTGTACAAAGCTCAAGTCCAAGTGGATAAAGGACCTTCACATAAAACCAGATACACTGAAACTAATAGAAGAGAAGGTGGGAAAGACCCTCAAATATCTAGGCACAGGGGAAAAGTTCCTGAACAGAACACCAATGGCTTATGCTCTAAGATCAAAAATTGACAAATGGGACCTCATAAAATTGCAAAGCTTCTGTAAGGCAAAGGACACTGTCAATAGGACAAAGTGGCAACCAACAGATTGGGAAAAGATCATTACCAATCCTACATCCGATAGAGGGCTAATATCCAATATATACAAAGAACTCAAGAAATTAGACTCCAGACAACCAAATAACCGTATTAAAAATGGAGTACAGAGCTAAACAAAGAATTCTCAACTGAGGAAACTCAAATGGCTGAGAAGCAACTTAAGAAATGTTCAACATCCTTAGTCATCAGGGAAATGCAAATCAAAACAACCCTGAGATTCCACCTCACACCAGTCAGAATGGCTAAGATCAAAAACTCAGGTGATAGTAGATGCTGGCGAGGATGCGGAGAAAGAGGAACACTCCTCCATTGTTGGTGGGATTGCAAACTGGTACAGCCACTCTGGAAATCAGTCTGGAGGTTCCTCAGAGAATTGGACATACTATTACCTGAGGACCCAGCTATACCACTCCTGGTCATATACCCAGAAGATGTTCCAACACATAACAAGGACACATGCTCCATTATGTTCATAGCAGCCTTATTTATAATAGCCAGAAGCTGGAAAGAACCCAGATGTCCTTCAAAAGAGGAATGGATACAAAAAAATGTGGTACATTTACACAATGGAGTATTATTCTGCTATTAAAAATAATGAATTTGAGAAATTCTTAGGTAAATGGATGGAACTAGAAAATATCATCCTGAGTGAGGTAACCCAATCACAAAAGAACACACATGGTATTTACTGACTGATAAGTAGATATTAGCCCAAAAGCTTGAAATAGCCAAGATTCAACTCAGAGACCACATGAAGCTCATGAAGAAGGAAGACCAAGTATGGGTGCCTTAGTCCTACTTAGAAGGAGTAACAAAATACTCAAGGGAGCAAATATGGAGACAAAGTGTGGGACAGAAACTGAAGGAGGGGCCGTCTAGAGACTGTTCCACCTGGGTATCCATCCCATGTGCAGTCACCAAAGGTAGATGCTGACGTGGATTTCAGGAAGTGCATGCTAACAAGAGCCTGATATAGCTGTCTCCTTAGAGGCCTGCCAGAGTCTAACATATTCAGATGTGGATGCTCACAGCTAACTATTGATCTGATCAAGGGTTTCCCGATAGAGGAGTTAGAGAGAAGACTGAAGGAGCTGAAAGGGTTGGTGGCCCCATGAGGAAAGCAACAATACCAACCATTCAGAGCTCCCCAGGGTCTAAACCACCAGCCTGGGAGCACATAGGGAGGTACCCATGACTCCAGCTGTATATGTAGGTGAGGATGGGCTTGTCGGGCATAGGTGGGAGAGGAGATCCTTGCTCCCATGAAGGTGTCCCATGGACACCTAGTGTGGGGGAATTCGAGCGTGGGGAGGTGGGAGTGGGGGGTAGGTAGGGGAACATTCTCATAGAAGCAGGAAGAGGGGAGATGGCATAGGGGGTTCCTGGTTGGGGGGGGTATCAGGTAAGGGGATAAAATCTGAAATGTAAATATAATATCCAATAAAAAAAATCTTTGAATTACAAAAAAAGAAAGAAAGGAAGGAAGGGAGAGAGAGAGAGAGAGAGAGAGAGAGAGAGAGAGAGAGAGAGAGAGAGAGAGAGAGAGAAAGAAAGAAAGAAAGACAGAAAGAAAGAAAGAAAGAAAGAAAGAAAGAAAGAAGTGATGCCTAATTATTTCTTTGACTTGAATTTGCTGCGGGGGAAGGGAAAAGGGGAAGAGTTACAAAACCCTTTGTCAGACACTGCCACCTGCTGGCCCACTTTCAAAGTGCAACTTCAGCCTCAGCGCAACTAACTCATTACTCCACATTCCAGTTATTAAAACTCTGTTAAAACCTGTAATTAGCATTACATTTGAATACTAATTAGTTATAAATAAAATTAAATCTATCAAAATTGCTGAATGTATTTTCTGTAGTGCAAAGAATACCATTTTCATATTTTACTTATTTATTTATTTATTTATTTTTAGTTTTCTGTTAAAAAATTACTATCCCTATCATTTACCCATCTTCATGGGGTTAAATCAGCAAAATCTAACAGCCTGGAGGCCTGCTCTACCCACGGTTTACTAGATGAGGGCTAAATTTCTTTAATTTTCTCGGTCAAGTGCCCCTCACAGAGCTCTTGCTCTTCATACCATGTGGGCGTAATAACAGCTGACAAGTGAGACCCGAGCCGCAGCTGTTCAGAACGGGAAGTGTGGCTGAATGCAGAGCTGGGTGCTTCGGACGCTGTCCATTGCAGCTCCAGGCTTTATGGATATTCATTTAACAGGAAACTGTGAGGGTCATTCCCATAGGAGTGCAGACAGGAGAGCAGAACCTTGGACTGTGACAAAGGACCTTGCAGGGTCGCTCTTCTTCAGGAAGAGCCAAAGGTCATGTGAGTTCTCTGAACTTCTGCTTTCCTGTCCTTCCTGAGTTGGAAAGCAAGTTCTCTTCCCACGAGATTAACAAGGCTTCGATAACACTGCGTGTGCTACCATGCCTGGAGTTAACTGTCCACAGTGTGTTCTAGTATTCTCGGAGTTACACTGGTCTCTGCAGGAATGACTTGTGGCCCCAGTCGCTGTGGCTCAGTAGTGAGTTCCATCGCGCCCAGCTCCTCTGCGAGAGTAATGAGAGCACTGGCTCCTGGCTCCACAGAGAGAAGCATTTCTGTGAGCTCCCTGATAATACATGGTTGTATGTCTCATGTGACTATGTACAGTTTTGTCCCCTACGCTTTCATGGGAATTTCCGAGTGGTAACTGGGGAGATGGCTCGGTCAGTGAAGTGTTTTTCTTGTACACGTGAAGACTTGAATTCTATCCTGAGAACCCAAATAAAATTGTTCCACATGGTGGGACAAGCTTGTGACCCCCAACCCAGAGGATGCAGAGACAGCTGGACGTCTGGGGCTCACCAGCCAGACATTCTATCTTAATTGTCAACTTCCAGCTTAGAGCAATAGAGACACTAACCTAAAGGAGTTGGGAGGCGACATTTCTGAGGACGGTACCCAGGACTGCCCTCTGGCCTGGATATGAACGCTCGCATACACACGCATGCACATTATTAAAGATCGGAATGGGGCACAGTGTGGTTGTGGGGATGGATGAATGTCACAAAGTCAAAGGTACCGAGTGCCTGGTTCACACAGAATTTCTGTGAGAGGATCAGAATAGAGGTCAAAACTATTAGTGAACCAAGATGGTGATTGTGATCTGGACCTGGGAGTGGGGTAGTTGTGGTCCACCTAGAGGCCAGCAACCTCTTTTTCAGCTGGTCTCTACTAGCTCCTGTAATTACCCTGCAAATGTCCTTGCCTGTTATGGAAATAGCTGGGCTTCATTTGCCTGAGGGGAACTGGGCTGTGACCTTCTAGTTCTTCAAGGTTTTACCAGCGGCCCTTCACTACCAACAGAATAAAATGCTTTTATGTCAGTCAAGGGCTTGTAGCCCAGAATTTAGAGGGCACATCTTCAGTTGAGTAACAGGGGGCTGAGGAATTCCAAGATGCTGAGGGAAGTGTATAGTACTCCTTCCCATTCATTCATTTAACTCTGGAAAATAACTTAATTAAAAAGAAAATCAAAATACACTGAATACGGTCAAATATATATTTGAAAATGCATGGCAAAATTCATTATTGTGCATAATTTATAGTAATAAAAACATTTTTTTAAAAATAAAAATGTATGCTTTCACTGTTTGTTTGCTTTTTGTGATAGGGTCTTATTTAGTCCAGGCTGACCTTGAACTCACAGAGCTAAGGACAAGTTTGAATTTCTGATCTTCCTGCTTCTACCTCCTGATGCTGGGATGACAGGCAGGAGACATTACACATAATTTATGTGGTTTGGGGAATTGAGTCAAGTTTGCATGCTAGGCAAACATTTACCAGCTGACCCTCAATCCCAATCCTGAGCTAATTAAACATTAGTTGCTGTCTAATCTTAAATCCTTGTACTCAGTAAAGTACGTGATAAAAATCGAAAAGGCGACAGGCTTGGGAATCTGAAAGTCTTCACTGTAAATTTTGGGGGGGGGGCTAATCTTAAAATATGATGTTAAGAGAACTAAAGATCTGCTGAAAATTCTAATTTTGATTCTCTAACATTCCAATATGAATCCTGGCATTGCTGAGAGAGGGATTGAAATCACCAAGAGGATTCTGTGAAGAAAAGGGTCCTGTCTCGTGGCACTTACACGGGTGTGAAAGGAGATAGGAGGCAGTCAGAGATGGGATAATCTGAGCCTGCGACAAGATGCTGCAAGCTCCAGGTCGGTCTGTTCCTTGGACCCATGGAGACCTCTAGTTTAATCTAAAATCACCCTGAACACTGCTTGCATCTATACTTTACTGTGTGAACAGCTTTGCATGGGGATGGTGGCCCTCCAGTGACAGATCCACATTGTAACTTCTAAACCTGTGATTATGACCTCGCTTTAAAAGGCATGAGCCTGTGTGCACAGGTGAGGGGGCACGGGGAGTCCTTTCAGATACAGTCAATACAGACTCTTAGAATGAGGTCCTTCTGCGTCAATCAGGTGAGCCCGAGATCAGTCACAATTGTCTTTTGTTATAAGAAGCACCGAAATAGAAGCTGATGTGAAGATGAAGCAGAGGTTTGGAGTTGCAAGGTCAAGAAAAGGGTGGGTGGAAGAGGCAAGGGCTGATTCTCCTCTAGAGAATCCTTAGGGGTGCTCTGATGACAGACACCCTCATTTCAGACTTCTAGACTCCTGAAGAATCTCTGACAGGAGAATCTTTTTTGTTGGAAGATACCCAGCTTGGGATAACTCATTATAGCAGCAACAGGATGCTGATCTACCCTGCCCAACTCTCTGCCTCATGCTTGCCTGTGTTCTAGGTCCTTCCACTAGACCGGAAGCTCATTCTAGTCAGGAACTCTGGGGTGATCACTGCTCTGTGTCCAGATACACCAATTTCCTCCAGATTCTGACATCTGAGCTGCCCAGCCTGAGGAGGAGGGTCAGACCTCAATGGGTCTTGTTGCTCTGATTGGGTGAAAGAATCACTGGCCTTCTACTTTGTGGGCAGAGCTTGGCACACAATCAAGATATAAAGGGTGGGGTTTAGTACAGGAGCAGAAAACCTCTTAGGCATTTAAAGAGATTTAATGGAGAGTTAGTGAACAGATGCAGGAGGGCTTAAGCAGCTAAATTCATCCTCAAACACACTCCCGGCATTAATGAAAGAAAAGGAGAGAGCTAGAGGTCACTAACATTTAGAAGTGCACATGGATGAATGAACTGGGGGTTTCTGAGTGGGTTCGTGGTTAGTCCTGGGAACGTCAGAGCTCAAGGCTGGAGCTGACTCCTGCTACTTGGCTGAAATGTTACTGCTTAGACTCAGTCACAGGGTCCGGAAGATGGTCAAAAGTCTTGGCTCTGAAGCCTCCCACTTTTCACTCCTGCCTGCCTTCCAAGTCTATCCTACGCTTCCTGTTAACAGAACCCAACAGGAAAACCCTGACAAAGTCGACTGGGAAATTTATCTTGTGCATTACCACAGGACAGAATAGCATGAGCTGGGTTTAGACCTGAGAGCTAACAGCTTAATTGCTCATATAAACGATGATCAATTGTGCTTTGGGGCCTGCCTGCCATCAGCAAAATACAACAAGGATGAAATGTATGCAGCCTTGAGCCTATGTATAATAACTGAATCGTTTATGCAATTCTTTGTCGATTGTTAGATTTCAAACACCACATATGATGTATTTTCTCCCGGTGGTAGCCCCGGGGTCTAGCAAAGATTGTCAGTGATGGCTGCTCCTAAACAGTTGTTAACTGGCTCCTGCTTTTCTGGGATTTTGTTTCTGCTGATTGATGTTTCTGTCTTGTAGTGAGGCGTCTTCTTTCCTCCCATAATTATGATATAACCCTTGTTTTTCATGCTGTTATTCCAGAGGTGGGGTGCTGAGTGAAGAAGCAAATTGGCAGGTGGCGGCTTGCCGTCTAAATTACTTCATTCAGCTGTCTGCTCCAGATCTGTTATTGTCAAACTGCCAGTATGTCTCTCTCTCTCTCTCTCTCTCTCTCTCTCTCTCTCTCTCTCTCTCTCTCTCTCATTCCCCCTCTCTCATGTTGACATGCTCATAGAATTCCTTGAGTCACTTTGGTTTGGGGAATTCTTTTATGTTTTTTTTTTCTTTATGAAGACTCAAAGGGGAGGAGAAGTTCCTTCTTAATATGTGACTGTGATCTAGTGCCACCAGTAGCAGGAGACCCTTCCCAACACAGCTTCCAGAAACCTGAGGAGCCCTCCCAATCCCTGCTTAGGGACTTCCACTCAGGGAAGGCTGAAGCCCTGGGCCTGTGATAAGCTCAGTCAGTAGTGTGCTTGTATAAAAAGCATGAGGGCTTTAAGTTTAATCCTCAGAATCCACCTTTAAAAGGTATGTGGAGGGAGCACCCTAGGTTCCACATGGTAGAAGAAGAGAACCAACTCACACCAATTGTCCTCTGACCTCCATGTGTTAACCTTAGAGCACACACACACACACACACACACGTAGGAGGAGCTAAGGTGGGAGGAGTAAGGAGAGGAAGAGGAGAAGTGAGGAGAAGGAAGAGGAGGAGCTAGGAGACCAGAGAGAGGGGGACATGGAGGCAGATGTTTGCTTGTCTCTAGCAGTCAAAAGTAGTTGGTATATCTAGGTTGGGTATTGGGTTACACCTCTGATTGTATGAGCATCTTGGTTATTGATTTAAATTTATAAAGCCTTTGGATAATCTAAGCATTAGAGTCTCATTTGTACCTAGCCCACGTGGTTGTTGGGATGGTCTGGGCAATGCCCAGCCTTGTGGAGACAGTGTGGAAGATTGGCAGAGCCATCTCCTACACTGGTGTCTTGTGGGTGGCAGGGCTGGTGTTTCTGGCTGGCCGTTTCTAGCTGTGGCATGCACGTGGCCTCTGGCCACAGAACATGGCTACTGAGCCAGGCAGAGCCGCCATAGCTTAGATAGTTGGCTTGACCTGTGGCTGCTTTTAAATAATTACAACACACACACACACACACACACACACACACACACACACACACACCAGATCATTGGGGCTGGGTTGATGCTCAGTAAGTTAAAGTACTTGCTGTGTAAGCATGAGAACCTGGATTCAAACAAATTCTTAGCACCTGTGCAAAAAAGCCAGGCAAGGTTTTCAGTCCCTATATCCCAGTATTGAAGAATGAAGACAGGGGATCCTGGGAGCTCCGTGGTGGAGCATCTTTTCTGAAACTGTGAGTTTCTTATTCTGTGAGAGACCCCAACTCAAGGCAACAAGGTAGAGAGTGATGGAGGAAGACACAACATTCTCTTCTGGTCTCTACAAGCTAAGACACCCCACACACATGCACACACACACACACACACACACACACACACACACACACACAGCTTAAATACATAAAAGGCTAAATCTTTGAATATGCCACAAGAAAGAATTTCAGGATAAGACAGAATGAGGCAAAGTTAGTGAGTTTATTAGGTAGAGATAAGGTATAGGGGTGGGTGGGTCAGAAAAGGACAGCATACACCCAAGGGTACAGGTTTCTGAAGTGGAAACTTAAGGATTCTTTGAAAAGTCAGTTGTGTTGGATGGTGTTTTTCTGGGAAAAACATGTGAAGGGGTGTTTTCCTGAAGTGGATACAGGTGAAAAACTAAGGCAGATTTGTGAAGGAATATTTTGCTGAGGCAGACACAGAAGAAAGGATGTTCTGCTAAAGCAAGCACGTTAAAGGACACGTGATGAAGGATTCTTTGCTAACAACAGGCATGTATTGGTCTGCCTTACATTGCGATGTTGGGCTTCATTTGTCAGGACTTCTTCTGGTTGTGTGCTGCAGTTTCTTCCTGCTTCCTCAGACTTAGGCTGATCGCCAGAGTGATGTCAGCTGAGACAGACACACGTGTGCTGAGGCAAGACCCATGGAGGGCATGTGACGTTTGGAGGGAGTATGAAAAGGACTCGATGGACAGTGATGGAGGCTGAGCTTGACTTGCTTATAGAACTAGCTGTGCAATGGTTGTTGGTCTCTAGTGTCCACTGAGAGAGGCACAGATGAGAACTTTTCCTGGTGTTCTTGTTGTCCCAGGCCCTTCTGCTGCTGACTTGTGTCAAGAGTGAGGACTGCTTGTCTCTGCTAGGTAGTGCCACCACTGCTGATTCATGTTTCCTGCCCCGACTCTACCAAACTGCACTGCTGACATATCCATGAAGTATTTATAAGTGGATCAAGCTGCCACTGCTGACCTGTGAACGGAACTGCTAATTTCCAGACATCACAATTGGGAGTCACTCCAAGGAACCATTTCTAAACAGGTTCCACTTCCCCCATATCCTTTCTTTTCTGCTACCTCTGGTGTGGGGTAGGTTGAAAGGGGGGTTAAAGTGTTTAACAACCATCATTAAAAATAAGGATTGAAAAAAAATAAGTTACAGGTTTCTTAAGAGGGGCAGTCATGCCTAAGTGTTTGTGGCTTTTGAAATTGTGTTGCTAAAAATATATGAATTTATAAACAAAAAGGCACCTTTCAAAGTTAAGTAAAAACTATGTGAGCCAGTTTACTTATTTCCCTTGAAGAATTTCCTGTTAAAAATAAAATTGTAAAGTGGTTTATGAGGTTCACTGTTAAGATTTGGGGGATCTGCCATCCCAGTTGATCTGCCTGGGACAGCCTGCAGAAGTGAGTTGCACAGTCCCCTGAGCACCATTGTCTGGCTCTGGGCTTGCTCTTCAGTACACAGGAGCCTGGCATGAACCCAAGAGCATCCTGCCTCCCTGTGCAAACCCTTGGGGGCGCCAGAACTAACCAGCTTGGAACTCTGACTGACCAACCCCATCCAGGTTGGATCTGTTCACCGTCCCAGTTGAGTCCGACTGAGACACAGCCTGCAAAGTGGGGTCTGCCTGAGGCACAGCCAGCAGAGTTGGATAACCTGACCTTCATTGTTTGGCCCACAGTAACTTTCACCTTCCCAAGAAGCCCTGCTGCTATCAGGATCATAAAGTTCACACCAGGGAAAAATCAGACGCTTAAAGGACTACATAATAACACAATCAACAAGACCCAGCTATCTTGCTATAACAAACCCTGACTATCCTAAAGAGACTGAAGCACAAGAAGAGGATCTTAAATCCAATCTTATAAAAGCAACAGAGGCCTTTAAAGAGGACATGAATAAATCCCTTAAGGTAATACAGGAAAATACATTCAAGCAGATAGAAGCATTAAAAGAAGAAGCAATAAATATAAAGAAATACAGGAAAATACAATCACACAGGTGAAGGATGTGAATAAAACTGTCCAAGACCTAAAAAGGGAAATGGAAGCAATAAAGAAAACACAAACTGAGGCAATCCTGGAGATGAAAAATCTAGGAAAGACAATAGAAACTATAGGAGTAAGCATCACTCACAAAATACAGGAGATGGAAGAGTCTCAGGTATATAATATACAATAGAAGAAATCAATATATCAGTTGAAGAAAATGCAAAAATATGAAAAGTTCATAACACAAAACATCCAGGAAATCTCAGATGCCATGAAAAGACCAAATCTAAAAGTAATAGGAATAGAAGAAGGAGAAAATTCCCAGTTCAAAGACCCAGAAACCATCTTCAACAAAATCATAGAAGAAAATTTCCCTAACCTAAAGAAAGAGGTGCCTATAAAGGTACAAGAAGCTTACAGGACCAAACAGTTTGGTCCAGAAAAAAAAATCTCCCTCCCCCCACATAATAATCAAAACACTAAATATACAGAACAAAGAAAGAATTGTAAAAGCAGCAAGGGAAAAGGCCAAGTAACATATAAAGGCAGACATATCAGAATTATACACAATTTCTCATCTGAGACACTAAATGGGGTGGAGGTCTTGTGGACCCTAAGAGACCACAGATGTCAGCCCAGACTACTATACTCAGCAAAACTTTCAATCACCATAGATGGAGAACACGAGATATTCCATGACAAAACCAAATTTGAACAACACCTTTCCACTAACCCAGCCCTACAGAGAATACTATAAGAAAAACTCCAACCCAATAAAAATAACTACACTCAAGAAAACACAGAAATAAATACGTTCACACCATTAAAACCAATAGAAGAGAAACACACAAACACATACACACATCACCAATATCAAAATAACAGCAAGTAACAATCATTGGTCGTTAGTATTTCTCAATATCGATAGACTCAATTACCTAGTAAAAAGACACAGGCTAACAGAATGGATGTATAAACAGAGTTCATTCTTTTGTATGCAAGAAACACATCTCAGGAACAAAGATAGTTATTATCTCAGTATGATGGGCTGGAAAAAGGTTTTCTAAGCAAATGGACCCAAGAAACAACCAGGAGTAGCCATTCTAATAACTAATAAAATAGACTTTCAACCATAGCAATCAATCAGAAAAGGCAGGGAAGATCAATTCATACTCATCAATATATTACTTAAGTTCTAGAGTAATAAGAAAACTAAAGGAGATCAAGGGGATAGAAATTAGAAATTAAGAAGTCAAAGTATTGCTATTTGCAGGTTATATAATAGTATACACAAGTTACCCCAAAAATTCTACCAGAGAACTCCTACAGCTGATAAAAACCTTCAGCAAAGTGGCTGGATACAAAAATAACTCAACGAAATCAGTAGCCCTCCTCTACTCAAGAGATAAACAGACGAAAAAAGAAGTTAGGGAGACAATACCCTTCACAATAGCCACAAATAATATAAAATACCTTGGTGTAGCTCTAACCAAGCAAGTAACCTGTATGACAAGAACTTCAAGTCTCTGGAGAAAAAAAATTGAGGAAAATATCAGAAGATAAAAAGACCACCCATGCTTGTGGATCTATGATTAACATAGTGTAAATGGCCATCTGACCAGAAGCAATCTACAGATTCAATATAATCCCATCAAAATTCCAACACAATTCTTAACAGACCTTGAAAAGACAGTTTTCAGCTTCATATGGAAAAACAAAAACCCAGGATAGCTAAAACTATCCTGAACAATAAAAGAACATCTAGAGGTATCACTATCCTTGACTTCAAGCTGTACTATAAAATAGTAGTAATAAAAACTGCATGGCATTGGTATAGAAACAAACAGGTGGATCAATGGAATTGAATTGAAGACCTAGAAATAAACCTACATACTTATGGACACTTGGAATTTGACAAAGAAACAAAAGCCATACAATGGAAAAAAAGAGAGCATCTTCAACAAATGGTTTTGGTCTAACTGGCAGTCTGCATGTAGAAGAATGCAAATAGACCTGTGTTTATCACTCGACACAAAACTCAAATCCAAATGGATCAAAGACCTCAATGTGAAATTAGATACACTAAATCTAATACAACCAAAAGTGGGGAATAGTCTTGAAGTTGTTGGTACAGTAGACAGTTCCTGAACAGAACACCTATGGCTCAGGCACTAAGGTCAAGAATTAATAAATGGCCCTCATGAAACCGAAAAGCTTCTGTAAGTCAAAGGACACCATCATTAGGACAAATGGGCAGCTTACAGATGGGAAAAGATCTTCACTAATGCTCTATCCAACAGAGGGCTAATATTCAAAATATATAAAGAACTCATGAAGTTAGACACCAACACTCCAAATAACCAATTTAAAAATGGGGTAGAGAACTACACAGAGAATTCTCAACAGAGGAATCTCAAAGGCCAAGAAGCACCTAATGAAATGTTCAAGTCCTTAGTCATCAGGGAAATGCAAATCAAATCAAAACAATTTCACCTTATACTTATCAGAATGGCTAAGATCAAAAACTCAAAGAACAGCACATGCTGGTGAGGTTGTGGAGCAAGGGGAACACTCCTCCACTGCTGGTGTGCCAGGAGCTTCTCCAAGCACCAGTTCTCTCTGATGGCAGCAGATTGGAGTTGGAGTGTCGGTGGGGGGCAACACTTGGTGTTTCAAGTGTAAAGGTTGCTTAGTATTAATAATATTTAATCTCCTTGATTCTTCCTTATTCTTGGACCAGTGGCTTTAGATGAATTACTGCTGTTGCTTGACAGTGAGGGAGTAAGTAAAGGCGTCATTGCTAGAGCTCCCTTCTCTGGCCAGGCATCCAGAAGCCCTTAATTGGCCACATGGGTTTACTCTTCTTGAACTAGAGAGAAAAAGGAAAGAAAAGATGTCACTCACACAGACATACTCATGGGGAGAGGTGGAAAATGGCTACATCACTACATTTGGATAGATGGATGGGTGGATGGATGGATGAATGGATGGGTATAAATGGATTGATAGATAGATGGATGGATACATGGATGGATACATGGATGGATGGATGGATGGATGGATGGATGGATGGGTATAAATGGATTGATAGATAGATGGATGGATACATGGATGGATACATGGATGGATGGATGGATGGATGGGTATGAATGGATTGATAGATAGATGGATGGATACATGGATGGATGGATGGATGGATGGATGGATGGATGGATGGGTATGAATGGATTGATAGATAGATGGATGGATACATGGATGGATGGATGGATGGATGGATGGATGGGTATGAATGGATTGATAGATAGATGGATGGATACATGGATGGATACATGGATGGATGGATGGATGGGTATGAATGGATTGATAGATAGATGGATGGATACATGGATGGATGGATGGATGGATGGATGGGTATGAATGGATTGATAGATAGATGGATGGATACATGGATGGATACATGGATGGATGGATGGATGGATGGGTATGAATGGATTGATAGATAGATGGATGGATACATGGATGGATACATGGATGGATGGATGGATGGATGGATGGGTATGAATGGATTGATAGATAGATGGATGGATACATGGATGGATGGATGGATGGATGGATGGATGGATGGGTATGAATGGATTGATAGATAGATGGATGGATACATGGATGGATACATGGATGGATGGATGGATGGGTATGAATGGATTGATAGATAGATGGATGGATACATGGATGGATGGATGGATGGATGGATGGGTATGAATGGATTGATAGATAGATGGATGGATACATGGATGGATACATGGATGGATGGATGGATGGATGGGTATGAATGGATTGATAGATAGATGGATGGATACATGGATGGATACATGGATGGATGGATGGATGGATGGATGGGTATGAATGGATTGATAGATAGATGGATGGATACATGGATGGATACATGGATGGATGGATGGATGGATGGGTATGAATGGATTGATAGATAGATGGATGGATACATGGATGGATACATGGATGGATGGATGGATGGATGGGTATGAATGGATTGATAGATGGATGGATACATGGATGGATAGATGGATGGTGCAAAGGGCCTCAAGACAAACCATGCTCTTTATTTTCTCTGATCTTTTTATAGACAAAAGTTTTTAGAAAAATTACTTCATAGGTAAAATGTTACACAAAATGGGAGTTCCAAAATGATGTTGATATTAAGTTCAAAGTAGGTTTTAATTCTATATGCTCACTATAATTTCAAAGCAACCGTTTCATGTGGCTTTGTCTTATCATAGTGCACATCTGTGGCTTCATCTTTGGACCTGAATGCTTTTCCTTGAACACAAATTTGTTCCAAGCCTATATCTTCTTTGAGTGTAATACAAAATCTCATTGTATTTCTTACTGTGCAGCCTTTGCCTACTATTATGAGGAGTAGGCACATTCTACTCCTTGATTTTAACAACTTTTTTTTTAGCAAACAATTAAAACCATCTTTTAAAACATTCTTCCTAAGATTATTTGAATCAAATCAGGAACTCTATAAAATCATTAATTCACCTAAACAGCATTAATTCATGGAAGTTCCTCTTTATGTTGATCTGCAGGAAATCTACCCAATAAAGGTAGGCTGATGGCCAGGAGTTGTTAGGCTATGTGATAGGAAAGGTATATAAGCTGCAAGAAGCAATCTAAAGGTCCAGTCTCTTTGGGACATTACCTCTAAGAGCTCACCCATCTTAGGCCATGCAAAAAGTTGGGTCACCTCCAGGAAGGCCACCTGTTAACCTTAGCCTTTTCTAGATGGATTCTGACACTGGTGTGAATACAACTTGTACATCCACTCTGGAAATCAATTTGGCAGTTTCTCAGAAGTTTGGGGGTAGTTCTACCTCATGACCCAGGTATACCACTCCTGGGCATATACCCAAAAGATGCTCTACCATCCCACAAGGACACTTGCTCAACTATGTCCATTGTAGCTCTATTCATTGGAAACAACCTAGATGTTCCTCAACTGAAGAATAGATAAAGAAAATGTGGTTCATTTACACAATGAAACACTACTCTTCCATTGAAAACAAGGGCATCATGAATTTCCCAGACAAATGTATGGGACTAGAAAACATCATCGTAAGTGAGGTAACCCAGACCCAAAAGAACATGCATAATAAGTACTCACTTATAAGTGGCTATTAGGCATAAAATATATAAAGGATAACCATGCTATAATCAACAGATCCAAAGAAGCCAAATAATGAGGACCCATGGGAGGATAACTGAATCTTTCTTAGAAGGGGAAACAAAATAGATATAGGAGGTAGATGGAAGGAGAGAACTGAATAGAAGAGGGGATGGGCAGGGAAGTGAAGTGGGATGAGGGGGATTATATGTAGAGAGGGTAGGGGAGAAAGAAGGAAAATTGCCTGGGGAGGGGCAATCTCTAGGATGTCCTAGAGACCTGAGATGGGGAAGCCTCAGAGGGTCTATGGGAACTGCTCTAGCTGAGACTCCTAACAGTGGGGAATATGGACTCTGAGTGGCCAGTTCCTCTAGCCAGGCAGGACTCCCAGGGATAAGGACAGCAACACACCCACAAAACCTTTGACCCAAAATGTGGCCTGCCTTCAAGATGTGCAGGGACAAAGTTAGAGCAGAGAGGGAGGAAATAGTCAACCAGTGACTGCCTAAAACTGAGACTCATCCCACAAGCTAGAATCCCTGGCACTATCAATGATATCTGTTATGCTTGCAGATAGGAACCTAGCATAACTGCCCTCTGAGAGGCTCCACCCAGCAGCCAATGGAAACAGATGCAAAGACTCACACCCATACATTAGATGGTGCTCAGGAGTCTTATGGAAGAGTTGGGGGAAAGATTGAGGAATCTGAGGACAGGGACGCTACAGGAAGAACCACAGAGTCAACTAACCTGGACCCTTAGGGACTCCCAGACACTGAATCACCAACCAATGAGCAACTATGGGCTGGACCAAGGCCCCTGCACATATGCAGCAGATGAGCAGCTTGGTCTTCATGTAGGTACCCCAACAACTGGAGCAGAGGCTGTCCTTGAGCCTGTTTTCTGCCTGCCTGCCTGCCTGCATGCCTGCCTGCCTGCCTGCTGCCTGCCTGCCTGCCTGTGGATCCAGAGCTCCTAAATGGATTCCCTTGTCTGGCCTCAGTGGGAGAGGATGTGCCTAGTCTTACAGTGACTTGATGTGTGTGTGTGTGTGTGTGTGTGTGTGTGTGTGTGTGTGTGTGTGTGTGTGTGTGTCGGGGGCGGAGGTGTTGGTGTGATGGTGATACCCAGAGAGGGAGCTTCCCCTTTTCAAAAGAGAAGGGGTGGTAGAATAAGGGAGGACTCCAATGAGGGGGTACTGAGGAAAAAAAGGGCTGATATTGGGTTGTAAAGTGAATGAATGAATGAATGAATGAATGAGTAGATTCAGAAGATGATGAGGGCTGGAGAGATGGCTCAGGAGTTAAATACACTGGTGTTCTTACAGACGATCCAAGTTGGGTTCCCTGCACCCACTTGGCAGCTCGCAATGATCTATAACACCAATATGAAGAACCTGATGTCTTCCTCTAGCCTCCTCAGGCACTGCATGCACATAGTACATACACATGCATGCAAGCTAAACACCCGTACACGTGAAATAAAATAAATTCATTTCTAAAAGGATTTATGGATGAGCGAAGGGAGTGACCATGTAGTTAAACTCAAGGTCACAAACCTTAAAATCGGGGTCACAAGCCTGCCAGATCTAATCTAACCAAGTTTATTTGTTGTTTTGAACATTTTTGTTTAAGATGTCATAGGAAAACCAGCATTGTCTCTGTAGGCCATCCAGTTTTCTCAGGTGTGTTGAGGTTTCCTGACTCTGAGTCAACAGGAAAGGCAAACTAGAGTCATCAATTAGGGGCTATGTTCCCTCCCTGCATTGCCTTAGTTTTCTCTGCTTTTCCATCCGGCTATAGCCTAGCACACAGGATGAATTTTCCCCTCAGGAATTGAAGAGGAGAGGGGCACTGGGGATGTGCTCAGTTGGTAGAATGCTTGTGTAACATGCACAAAGCCCTGGATTCATTCTCCAGCACTGAATAAGCCAGGTGTGGCACTACACACCTATGATCAGAATGTGAGGGTGTATGAGGTCATCTTTGGTTACATAGCAACTTTGAGGCTACCTGGGGATACAGGAGACCCTGTCTCAAAAACCTAAGCAAACCAAAACCATCAAAATAAGATTTTTTTGGAAGTGATTCACCTTTCATCAAAGAAAGCTAAAGCTGCTGTTAAGGACCCTGTAGTGTACAGCAGTCCCCAACAAAAAAACTGACTGGCTCCAAACAATCGCATTGTTGTTTAAAATATGATTTAGTTCACGGGCGCACAACAGTAGTGTTCAGCAGAATGGCCATCAGATTAGAAATACTTTCTCCTTGAGCTGTACTTCTTCCCATACCAGGAGTGCATCTGACTCCAGGTCTCCATCTGCAAAGAAGACAATTAAATCATGGCTGCTTACACTATGGGGAAGGTTGAAGCCAGTGTCTGGTGCTTGGTGCACAGAAAAGTAGCACACAGCCAACATGGAGAAATTTGATGTACTTTTACAAGCGTAGACTACCCCAAAATGACTTCTTTTACATTTTAATTGTTTCCCTCCCCCCTGGAGAGAGTGGTTACAAATGAAGAAAGTACATATTTCCCAGAGCAAGCTTTTCCTGAGTGTTTAATAAGTCCTTGGCCTGCAGAGTCCCTGTGACTCATTCTGAGGCCTCGAATGGGAGTCACGACCATCTTCAAAAGAGTTCCCATAAAAATCAGAGTTGATGATATAAAAATATGAATATGTGCAGCTGGAGAGTTGGCTCAGTGGTTAAGATCACTGACTCCTCTTTCAGAGGACACAGGTTCAATTCTCAGAACCCACCCGGCTCACTGGGGTCTGTACCTCCAGTTCCAGTGCATCAGATGCCTTCTGAGACCCTGGAACATTTCGTGTGTTGATTCATGTGGTGCACACACATGCAGGCAAAGCACCCATACACATAAAAGATAAGATGAAAGGAATCTCACAAGAGCTTTAGAAGGCTGAAGGAAACCTTTTTAAATATGGATGTATGGGTGCAATAAAAATATTTGAAATAAAATAAAGTCCAAAGGAGTGCTTTGATTAGTCAAGCATGGGCCAATGAATTCTTCTAGGATCAAGAAACTGAGGTTGGCACACTCACCAGAAACACTTCTTACTGAGAATAAAGAGGGTCCGAAGGGGTGTGAGGGTATGTACAACTTCTAGGGCTGCGCGCCATCCACCAGAAGCTTGCGAATCTCACGCCATCCGCTCACACATGTGGGTGAGGGTAGCACCCACTTGCTCAGATTGACAAAGTTCTCAGGCTTCACTGGCATCACATCATCCATGATTCCACAGACCTGGACAGCCACAGCACAGGAAGACTGAGTGCTGGCCTTCAGGGCCATCGTTAAGACAGAATTCTCCTCCTTCCTCCCTTTTGCTTTCTCTAGAGCAACAGTTATAAACAGGCCCACGGAAAGGGAAGCAGAAAAGTTGGACAGTTTTCCCAGATGTCATTTAGCACTGTTTTGTCTCAACAGTCCAAGAACATGAAAGATTCTGCCTGGTATTCAGCTGTAAACGAGCAGTAAAGCAAGAATAATGTTGTCTGTAATCTCTCTGGGAAAAGTAAATGCTTGTCAGCCTGAAGAAACAACCATGCTATTCTACACCTAGATGCCTTAGTTTTGTTCAATCCTGCAAGTATCTTGGAAACAAGACTCTTTGAGGGCTCCCAAGAACAATTCTCAGTAATTTCTTGTCTTCCAACCTTGCCGACAGGCTTGCAGGGCCCCTCAGCCTTAGCAAACGTGTTGCTTTCTTTCACAATGAGAAGATAAACGTTGACCCAAGGCATGAGTGACTTAACTGTCTTCCATTGCTGGGTTGCTGGGACTTGCTTAAAGCACCTCTCAGTGACAATGTGTTTCCAGGCAAAGAAAGTGTCACAGCTTGCAGTTAAAGAGAAGTTTGGTTCTTTCTTTTCTTTTCTTTTTATCGTGTCAGACATCCTATTCTATTGAATAAAGGAGACAGACAGACACTGTTTAAATAAGTAGTTAAAAAGAAGGCTGGGGTGGGGCAGCCTTTATTAAATAAATAATGCATTTATTTAATATCAGGGAAAAGAGCATAGCAAAGTGATGGGGTAGAGGAGGGAGAGACAGCATAGATATGAGAATGGTACTAAGGTGTGGGATGACATTTTTTAAGTGTGTGAGTGTGTACAAACCCATGTGTATGGTCTTACACATGTTAAGCCCACCCTGGTCTCATACATGCTAAGCCTGAGCTCTACCACTAACTTCTACTCTGAGTTTCTGAATTAATATATCTTAATATATATATTAGAGTACGTCTTGATCTTATATAAACGTTTTACAAAGCACAGAAACATGGGAATACCTACCCTTGGGAATACTGCTGTGTGCTAGGTAATATAGTCCGCACATTGGTTTACTCAGTTCTTTGATTTGTATGGCAGTAGCTGTTGTGACTAACCTGCTTCAGCTGGTGGGTAACCTACATGCAGAGTTGAGACACATCTCTTGAATATCAGAGCTTTGCAGCTGCTTGGCGGCTACATCCCCAAATTGATACAGGTATCGTTTCCCATGACTCTCTGAAGTCAGTAAGGACACAGCTGGGGTCATTCTGCCTGACCTGCCACTCCCTCGCCTATGGCCCATCACTGTCCTGAGAGAGAAAGAGACTATCCCATCTTTAGTAACCCAGCACTTGGCTGTGTTCAAGCCCAAAGTCCTATCTTCCCAGAAATCCCTCTGTCCTAGGTAGACTGGGATGGCTGTCAACTCCATCAAGAGTTCTTCCCATAGGAAACAGCAGATTGCTTACCTTCCCCATGAATATGTAAATGCCTTTAGTAACTTTGTACACATACAAGGTATTGGATTGGGGGTTCAAAGGAGACACTAAAGCAGAGTGTCCTTTTGGGTAGAAGTTTATTAGAAGAGTTATTCAGCTCATAGACATACAGACAGGTGTATAGCAGCAGGTGAGAGTCTCTAAGGAGAGTTCAAACCCTCAAGGCAGAGTGGCAGACCCTTCGTCAAAGCCTTAGAAGAGGGAAATGCCATATAGTCAGGCTGTCTCTTGGTTCCCTAGGCAGCGGGATGGGGGAGCCTAGGGGTACATGAGTTAGGGTGTATCCATTATTAAGTTAAGGAGGTGTGTCAGTACCATATCCCTCTGATGTCCTAGCATCTGGTGGTCTAGTCTTAGGAAGTAAACTTCACAGGACATCAAAGTAGCAATATTAATAACTGTACTTAGTGGTATTTGATAAATTCAGCTTTGTACAGCCACCATCTCTTCTTAACTCCAAGAGATCAAATGTTTATCTACATTCTCAAGGGTCAGAGGGAAACATGCAAGAGCCGTATAGCGTCTTGTCTAAGGTTGGATAACTAAAGTTGGAGCTGTGATCGAACTCATGTGAGCCATCTGAAGCTGTTGGAAAAACATCAGCGGTGGGAAGGAGCTCAAGGATTCATTCTCTATTTTCATGGAAAATACTGAATTGATGGTTAGGACTTTGCCATTTCAATTTCATAACATTAGTTTAAATAAACAGACAGGCGTGATGCTGTATCTTTTCCATTCCTCATCTCCAACCTATTCATGTTCCTCCCTAAGGAACAGTCCACATGGATGCCCAAGCACAAACTGCAGATTAACTAGAAGGGAAGTCAACAACTGTGTTACATACAGCCTTGGGAAAAGACAGACAGAGCAGAAGCTGTTTCCAGGCCATAGGTCAGCCAGAGAGCAGCATGATACAATGTGTTTCCTGTCCCGGAACCCATGAAGTACAAGTTTGCAAAATCATGGCTTGCAAGAGGCACAAGTGTCGTGTGTGTGTGTGTGTGTGTGTGTGTGTGTGTGTGTAGGCTAGCAGTTAAGTGTCTTTCTCTATCGCTTTGTTGTTGTTTTGTTTGTTTGTTTACTTGTTTGTTTTGTCTGAAACCAAGTCTCTCATTGAACCTGGAGGATCATCTGACTGGAAAGCTCCAAGGAGCTTCCTCTCTCCCTCCATTTTCTCAATAGGGTTTTAGGTACGTTCCACTGTACCTAGCATTTTAAATGGGCGCTGAGGACCTGAACTCAGGTCTTCATGCTTGTGAAGCAAGGATTTCATGATTGACTGAGCTATTTCCCCCGCTCTGAGCAGACACACTTTCAAATAGAGTGCCCATATCTTACCATCTAAGAGAAGTTTTCGAAACAGCTCTTGAACTGAACATCAGCACAACAAGCCAAACAGAGGCTGACCAAGACAAAGGGGGACACGTGGTCACTTTCCTTGCGGAGCAACTTGCTAGAAGGCTGAAAGCCATCACTCCTTAGTAACATCCAAGAGCAAGGGAGGAGAGGCAAAACATATTGAGAAATAAAACCCTTAAATGGTGAAAATCAGCTTGAGCCCTGCCAAGCCGAATGAAACAGCCAGGAAGATTAAAATCAGTTGATTGCAAAATGTAATAGCAGAGTGAGGAGTGAAAAGACAGAAAAGACACAAGAAAACATAAACCCAGCCAAACGGATAGGTCGCAAAAACCTGGGGCCTGTCACACAAGCAGAAGAACCATAGAGCTCCAGGGAGAGCGTGTACTGGACCAATTAAGTCTGATGACTATAAAAGAAAAAAAAAAGGAAAAACATTTCCAAGTGGAAGCGAGGTCTAAATGGGGATCAGCTGACTTAGGAGAGGGCCAGCAGATGACTCAGGAAAAGAGCTCCTGAGGAGAGATTAACAGAGAAACAAAGAATCTGTGCCAATAAAAACCACCTGCTGGGCTGGAGAGACAATTCAGCCATTATGGTGTTTTGTTCTGCAAGCTTGAGGACCAGAGTTCGAACCCCAGAACCAATGTTTTTAAAAGGTGGGAATGCTTGAGTGCAGTTGTAATCCCAGCACTGGGGAGGTGGAGACTGGCAGATCCCTGAGGCTAGATAGTGTGCATCCTGTGTCAGAAAAGAAGATAAACAAGACCTGAGCTTGACCTCTGTCCTTCTTGTACATGTACACATACACACATGTGTGCTTATGCACGCATACACACACACATACAAATGGTTAGAAGTAAATTGTTACAGTTTATTTTTAGTTTTAAGTGTATTTAGACCTCATCAAATAATCACAGGGAAGCAAGAGGCCCCTGTCCTCCACAGCTGGCAGCTGGCAGCTGGCAGCTGCATGTCTAGCTACTCTAGGTTCCTTCCAGTGTTGCAAATTCATAGGCAGTCTGCTACATGACTGAGCCCATGTACCAGAAAAGGAGGTGACCTCAAGTCCCAAGATACACTCTAGATAAGGCTGTGTGTCCTGAACTGATAGGATGGGACTTTAGGGCTGAAGCAATGCTAGGCACTGTGAACATTGTACTTCTCAAGGAAATCAGTCAGGGAGAATGTGTGTGCATGTGTATGCATATGTGTGAGTGTGTGTGTGTGTGTGTGTGTGTGTGTGTGTGTGTGTGAGTGTTTTGTGCCACATCAGTCACTTTGGCCCTTTCTTTACACTGACACCCAAGTTCTCAAGGTCATAAACTGTTTTCCTTTCACTACTCTGAGTCTGCAGTACTCCTGTTATGCACTGAGGACCATTGTTTCTCAACACACACACACACACACACACACACACACACACACAGCCATTTGTCTGACCTGCCCATCCCTAAAGGATGGGTCCCTGATGGAAGCAGGATTTGCCATTTTCTCCTGTGTCTGTGACTTGAGAGACCATGAGAAACCTTCTGCTAGACCAGACCCTGAATTAGTAGATGACAGTGTGTGTGTGTGTGTGTGTGTGTGTGTGTGTGTGTGTGTGTGTGTATACACACCCAGAAATAAGCAAGATTAAATGTGGAGTTGCTTAAAGCTTAGCAAAGGTAATCTCTAACTCAAGAACCCCTGACTTACAGGCCCCATTCTCTCGGCTTGATGGGCCCTCCCTGGGATCCCACAGTGTACAGAGATTTAGTTCTGTGTGGGCTTTAAGTAAATGCCACCTGCTTCTCTGCGGCAGCTGTTGCAAATAGCAAAGATGGATTAAGGTTCTGAATAGGGTCCTTAGTGAGAGTGGGAGGGAATGATGGAGGACAGGCTCTATAGAGGGCAGCCACAACCCTTTCATCATTTTGAGGGACAGTGGATTCCCCTGGGTTGGAATGTTTTGCAAGAAGTGTGGCCCATTTTTGTTCACTTGTGACTGTGTTCTCTCCTTTTCCTCCTGTGTGAGCCTCTCAGAGCCTTAAGGCTTGGATTAATCCCTTTGTGGACGAGTGACCTTGGACGTATATTTTTGGTCTTAGTTTTCCTGTCTGTCAGAAAAGGAAAATTACAGCTGTCTTTGTGGCCACTGGAGACGGATTGAAAAGTCCTGGGGAAGTCTCCCGGGACAGTCTGTCCTGTGGCATATGCCAACAGTAGATGGCGCCCCTTCTCCTTTACCAAGACAGAAAAGGTTGAGTCCTTCCTAAAACAGCATGAAGCTACCCATGTTGGCAGTCAGTCTTTTGCCTCTAAGGTCAACATAGATGTTGATTTCAGTCTTCAGCCAAGTCCTTACCCCAGGCCTGCATGGGGGAAAGCTATACACCGTAATGGTTTAATTTGACACACCTTTAGTGGGCTCCTGTGTTTGAATTATTTGATTGCCTGCTCTTGACACCATTTGGGGAGGTTGTAGAAACTTTTGGAGGAAAGTAAGGCCCACGGAGTTGTGGGTGAGCAGTGTCTGTCTCACGCCTTCGCTCCTGTAGCCGCAGCCACTCCCACCCCACCGCCACCCAAGCCTTTCCTTCCATGATGGACTATACTCTCTCAAATGGTGAGGCCAGTCTCTTAAGCTGTTCCTGTGTACCTGGACATGAACAATTCTTAATGTGTTGACCATTACTCATACTGTGTACCAGGCAGTATACCGCTGTGGGGGAGGGGGTCCAGTTACTACAGCATGCCTAATATGGACAAGAGAGGGTGGGTGGGGTGGTTTGGAATGGGTGGGGATCTTCTAAGTATATGAGTGCAAATGCTGTCAGCAGAACTATTTTCCTCTCTTCTTCATGTAGAGAGCAAAGGGAGTGTGGCTCAGACTTCTGATTTAACTCATTTTAAAGAGGAGATGGGAGCTGTGTGATAATTCATATCTATGATCCCAGCATTTGGGAGGCAGAGGCAGGGGGATTGGTGTGACTTCCTTCGAGGTCTACTTATTGAGTTCCAGTCCATCCTGGGCTACAAAGGGAGGATGCAGGTGAAAACCAGACACAGATGGGAGCTCTGTGGCTGAGTACGCACTTAGCAAATGCAAGGGTTGGGGTTCATGCCCCAAAGCAACAGCAACAACAAACAAGCAAACAAACACAACAGAACAAAACAAAAGCAGTTGATATCCTAGACAGTATACCTGCTTTGTCACATCAGAAGATGAAGGTCCTTGGCTCTGTGACTTCTAAAGCAGAGACATTTCGAGTATAGAAATGAAGAGGCTGCTGTGTTCACTTAATGTGAAGGATTATGATCTAAAACCACAGACAGATTCAAGAAGGAAGCAGTGGGCAAGGCTGGGGCATGCAGCCCTGGTCCTGGGAGGGACTGCCCAGTGACAAGTACACACTTGGGGGTGTCTAATAAATTCTAAAGTCTAGGCAGATTTGCTTGCTTGTCCTGTGAATGAGAGAGAATTCCTTCTGCCTTCCTCGGCCTTCACTATGCCCAGTCACACATTTCCTGTCCTTATAAACTTCATCAGAGATGGGCTATGAAGTCTTCCTCCTGCAGAAGGCAGAGAGGGGAACGAGGGAGCACAAGACAAGTTGCACACCACAGGAGACAGAAAGCCTGAGGAGAAAATAGTTGCTAGAAGCAAAGCACCTCCCTCTCTGTCTGGGGTTGGAAGTGAGGAAGGTGGATTCAGCCGAGCAGCTGCTGTTGGTGGTTTGAGAGTGAATGGATAGCAAAATCATAATGTCTTAATTCTCGGTGGTCAAACGTTATCTTTATTGAATAGATGAACATGTTGTGACTTGGGAAATAAGAATGACTGGTTTCAAAGGGGAATCTGGAACTAATTCTGCTACACGGAAGGAATACCCCAATTAACTGTGTTTATTATTTTACTCTTACTCTTAATCTTCAGAGAAGACATTAGATTTTCCTTCCTCATCTTACCTTCAAAATCCACTGCCCCACCTACCTACCATCCAATGCAGAGAATCAGTGCAAAGAGCACAGGGAAACCCTAACACCAGGAGCGGGGCGGGTGGGTCGTGATTTGCTGTATTCAGTAGGACAACACAGAGATGCAATCGATGTTATTTGAATATTATATGTGGAGCAAACAATTACGAAGCCCAGGGAATTGTCCCAAGACTGGCTTGGCATTGAAATTCTGGGCTGGAAGACTTGGATGCCTCAGAGCCGTGTCTGTGAAATTCCACAGGGAGGCAGCATCTCCTCATGGCGGCTAGAACCTGACTGAGGAACTTAGGATGGTAATAACTTTTGCTTCCACCAGCAGCAGAAAGGCTCAAAGAATCTCAGGCTCAAGTGTCTATCCAGGCCCTTCTCTTTCAACATCTCAAAGCATAGCTGAATGTTGGGGACACAGCTTTGTGCATTAAGGACACCAATGGCACTGTTTCCACACTGGGGACTAGCTGTGTACCACATCCCCAGTGTTTTATGTCATGTACCCTCCCTGCAGTCCCTGAGCAACATCTGGTGGCCTGTCATCATTTCTCACCCAAGGGCACTATGGCTCAGAGTCGTGTCACATGTGAACTGGGAACCTTGATTTGCTATATTTCTTTGGAAAAGTCTTTGGACTCTGAGGTGATAAAAGGAAGGAGTCTTCTCAGATGGGCTCTGTGAAACCCATGCTTACTGTTTGGATGCAAATTTGAAAGATCGGCAGCAAAATGGTGGTAGTAATAGTTGGTATCTAAGAACAATGCCAAGCACGCTGTCAAGGACTTTCAGTATGTCATGTTATTTAATCCCCAGAACTGTGTGGACTGTCTCAAAGGTAGTTGTGTGCTCAGAGCAAGCAAGCATTGTATATGTTCTTGTTTTCTTCTGTGTTCTTCTCTATGCTGGTTGTTTTACTCAGTTCTATGACCAAATATCTGATGAAAGCAATTTAATAGGGGAAAAAATTACCTTGTTTCCTGGTTTGAGGGTGCATCTCTTGGCAGAAAATTCGTGGCTGTGAGAACATGGGGTATGTTGTTGGATATTTCTTTCCTGCCCCCTGCTTGTCCTCCCCGAAATTCTCCCACTATTTATTCTGTTGAATTTATCCTCTTGACAGTGATCTGATTAAGCATGTATTCGGAGATGAGGAGATGGCTAATTTTGCTTTTAGTTCTTTTCTTCTCTTCTCTTTCCCTCCTTTCTCTGGACAGGTTTCCTTTTCATGAAATTTCTAGCAGTTGTGTTTGCCTTCAGTCTTGCCTTTAGACAAGGTCTTTATTTACATTGGTACTTGATGTCTCTGAGATTCTTTTCTCCCACTGTAAGGATAATAATGAACATACATTGGTGTGTGCATTTTACCACCTTAAAGCTTGATGCTCAGCAATGGCTACTGAGTTGTACCTACCTACTGGGTTCCCAGTTGTGCTCACCATGTTCCCACTTTATAAGGCAAAAAAGGTTTTCTTTTTCTCCTTACACTTTTATTTATTTTATGTGTATGAGTATTTTTATAAATATGTATGAAAAGGGGGCATCAGATCCTCTGGGACTACAGTTATATATGGTTGTGAGCCACCATATAGGTTCTGGGAACTGGACTCAGGACCTCTGGAAAAACAGCCAATGTTCCTAAACACTGAGCCATCTCTGCAGTCCCTATAAATTGGGAAGCTAAGGCAGTAGAGTTTCAGGGATTTGCCTGAGAACATGTGGTCAGCATTCACACTTTATTCCTGAAGTTCACAGACTTGCTAACCCTCTTCAATGGGAGTGGCATGAGGAAAGATTTGATGTTACTAACATATTTATAATTTAACACTGAATGTGTGTGGGACATAAAACCATGCCAGGAAGCTTGGTACAGTAGAGCAGGTTGAGGCCCCGAGA
The DNA here is from genome assembly GCF_011762505.2 of Arvicanthis niloticus. Classification (NCBI taxonomy): domain Eukaryota; kingdom Metazoa; phylum Chordata; class Mammalia; order Rodentia; family Muridae; genus Arvicanthis; species Arvicanthis niloticus. The sequence goes on from NC_047666.1 coordinate 37,271,605, forward strand.
TTCAGTGGGCACACACCTGAGACTTAGGCAACTCCCTGCTCCCTGCCAGATTCCTGGCCTGAAACATGTCCCACACTCCCCACATAAGGAAACGGGTGACTTGTGGTCATGTAAGTCCAGACCAGAATTCTTCATACTAATAAGGTACTTAGAGCCTCTGAGAGCTTAGCCAGATATGCTCTTCAAATGACAACCTTTAGTGTTCCATTTTAGGCCCCCCAAGAAAATTTCAACATCTCCCCAAATGGTGTCCTAGGTAGAGGACCAATAATCAAAACACAATATTTGGGGGCAATTCAAACTGAAAACCTGACAAGGACCTCACCCAGGGTTTTGGTTTCTAGAACCTGGGCTTCTTCCCTCACTTGGAGACATCTTTTGTAGTGATGTTCCTACCACAAGCATCTTTGCTATCATCAGGACTTGAGGGATCACTTTCAAATCAAAACCCACACATTTACACGATGACAGAAAGATGTCCTCGTTCCCTGAGGGGTCCTTTGGCAATCCAGGAAGCAAAACAGTAATATCAATATCTCCTTAAGAGATAATTCTGTGATTCAGAGAAGAATGTAATAGAGTTTTAAGAGTGAAGCTGCCCCCCTGGAGATGTGGGGACCTGTCACCAGGATAGAGGTGTTGGAGGTGATGAGCTGAATGAACAGACATTGATGAAGCTTCTGCCTGCTCACTCCATCCCACCCTGTGTGCAAATAGACAATAAGGTAGCAGAGTAACATTACCTGTAATTTACAGATTATCCCCTGGCTGCTTCAAAAGCAGTTTCTCCCCAAGGATGAGCCACAGGAAGTTCCTTTTAATTATCGGGAATTATTAAGATTACCATTTAGTAGTGACTAATTGTTTCCTATTTGGGCTCTCAAAAGTGCTTAATTATACTCAGAGAATAATGTGCTCTGGCTTTATAAATAAACCTGGATATTTTTGAAGTCACTTTTTAAGCACCCCAAAGGGAATATGCTCTAATATTGGAGCATATGGAGAAATCAATGTCTCCTCCATTCCCAGGATGACTGTGTAACCTTACACCAGCCTATAAAATTAACACTATGATGCTTACCTCTTCAGGGTCCTCAAGGCTGACCAATAATAACCAGCCATTGGCTAAGCTCCAAGTCCCACAAGCTTTTTGTTTGTTTGTTTTTTGTTTTTGTTCAACATGTCATCTTTGTCATAGTTCTATAAGTCTCAACTAGGGCAATCCTTAAATGCAGAGACTATGATGTTCAATCTTTTGGTTTGTTTGTTTATTGCTCAGTCGCTATTGCCAACTTGAAGAGATTTAGGTGCACCACTGAAACACACCTTTGGGTGTGTCTTTGAAGAAGTTTCTAAAATAGATGAACTGAGGCAGAAAGACTCACCATACATGTGGGCAGCTCCATCCACTAGGTTAGGAGCCCCCCCCCCCATTGAAAAAAAATTGGAGAAAACCAGTTGAGTACTAGCAGGAATCTCTCTCTCTCTCTCTCTCTCTCTCTCTCTCTCTCTCTCTCTCTCTTTCCTGACTCAGATGAAATGCGACTATGAACTGTGACTGGCAGCCTCGGGCTCCTGCCATGGTCACTTTCCCGTGGTGGTGGACTCTGCCAGCAAGTTGTGAGCCCAAACAAACTCTTCCTTCCATAACTTGTCCAGTGTTTAGTCACTGCAGTGAGAAAAGTAACTGATACAGACTAAAGCATAGATATTAATAACTTTGCCTTTGGTTTCACAGAATAAGGTCTCCATGTGAAATCCTGAGGGCCTCTTGCTCCAGGAAACAAGAGGTCTGAATGGTAGAGATAGTGTGTCCTTGACATTCCACGAAACAAAATCAAAAACAGCCCCTCCCCTGCCACACACATGCATTTCTTTTAGAAATGAATCATTTCAGATAGAGACTGGATGGACTGTGATTGGCTCTGAGCTGGCATTTTTTGAAGCAGGCTGAGAAGTATAAAGAGTCATTTAGTGCCTCTGTTCACCAAGCAAAGATTTTTCTGAGACAACTGTGTTATTTCTTCCACACCTCAAGCTATGGCCGAACGTTTTGTCACTAAAACTCCAATCTGATCTGGGAGTCTTGTGTGTTTGATTCTGAAAGGTGGGGCTAACATTCACTAAATACCAGTGACTCCCTGAAACTCAAATCTGCATCCAGAGTGAGTTGCCCCTGCCCTTGGTTTCTGTAGCTAACACTTGCATCAGCTCTTTGTAGGGCATTAAACATAGCTCACTATACCTTTCACAGCCTACCCAAGACATCGGGATAGCAGATGGCATTGCCTCTGTTTCTCAAGATAAAAAGAGAGAGAGAGAGAGAGAGAGAGAGAGAGAGAGAGAGAGAGAGAGAGAGAGAGAAAGAAGAGAAGAGAAGAGACGAGAAGAGAAGAGAAGAGAAGAGAAGAGAAGAGAAGAGAAGAGAAGAGAAGAGAAGAGAAGAGAAGAGAAGAGAAAGGGGCCAGGCAGTGGTGGTACACGCCTTTAATCCCAGCACTTGGGAGGCAGAGGATTTCTGAGTTCAAGGCCAGCCTGGTCTACAGTGTGAGTTCCAGGACAGCCAAGGCCACACAGAGAAGCCCTGTCTCAAAAAAAGAAAAGAAAGAAAGAGAGAGAGAGAGAGAGAGCAAGGGAAGGAGAGAGGAGAGAGGAGAGAAAGAGGAGAGGACAAAGAGGAGAGGACAAAGAGGAGAGGGGAGGGGAGAAGAGAAGAGAGGAAAGGAGAGGAGAGAAGAAAAAGGAGAGGAGAGGAGAAAGACGAGAGGAGAGAAGAGAAGAAAAACAACAATCACTTTTAAAAGAACACCTAGCAAAGACTGGAGTGGCAGGCATGTAATCCCACAACTTGGGAGTAGAGACTCTAAAACCTAAGCCACACAGCGACCTTCCTAGCAGCTCCGAGAAGTTTTTATACATATTGGGAATCTAATGGGCCTTTGAGATTTTACTGATTAGTTGACCACTGTTTCTCAGGAAATGCAATTAAAATAGTTGGATGTAGGTAGATACAAAGCAACACCCTGCTCTTCAGGCCTGAGCTCTCTCTTTCTTCTCAGCCATTTCCTCAAATGTTCTCCGTTGCTTCTAAAGACATAAGCATCAAAGCTTGGCTGTACTTGTAGGAAACCAGAGAGATGGAGGGAGGTGAAGGAATTTATGAACTCCAGGCTCGGGAGTGACCTGGGGCTAGCAGCCAGTTCCATCCATGGTGTAAAGTTCACACCAAGGGGCTACTTTTCCATTCCAGGAGAATAGAGCAAGAGGGAATTTCCCCAGTCTCCGTGCTCCCTCAGCACTGACAGGAGTGGTATCTCATGTCCAGATGTGAAGTCCCTTGGTGTTGCCCAGTGTGAGAAGGTCGTTTGTATGTACTTTTGAAAATAAAGTACCTGACATCTTTTTGAATTTTGCTTTGCATTTCTTTTCCTTGAAGAAACACAGGGGCTTTCTTCTTAGTTAAATGTTCCTCTTGAGAAAAGCAGCATAAAATATTTCACTCCATGCTTCTGTTCCATTCTCTTCCTCTTCAGTGGAATCAGGAACCATCCATTTTCAAGACAAAAGGCCAACTTGCAGATGAACAGAGAACACTGGGACCCTGCTGGCCCCTGCTGGTCTCTTCGCCCTCCACGCAAAGTTTGCCTAGTGAACCAATTACTTGTAAAAATCCATGCTCTTGATAAGCTTTAAAACAACAGGGTGTAAAACATACAGATGAACCCACACATACAGTCTTTGCAGAGAAAAGGATGAATGTAAATGGCAGGTAATGTGTAAGATTGTTTTCTCTGCCACTCCCCCCGCCCCCCTCATTAGTGGATGAGGAAAGGGAGAAAGAGACCATCATTGAGAATATGAACACTGTTCTCTGCTAAGTGAGTGTGGCCGCCATTTTGATTAGGCTGGCTCCCAGTTCTAGAGAAATGAAAATGATTTGCCTCAGTTTTCATTACTTGAAGTCTCTTAGATTTGTTGTTGCATACTGTGGGTCCATCTGGTGACACGACACCGTTAAGCCTGTATTCATCCATGCCCCCTCATAGTGCCTCTTTCCATAAAAGCCTGCGGTGGCCAAGTGCTGAGCCTCTGTAGACCCCTTACTTGTGGCCCCTGTAAGGCCCTCTGCTCTACAAACTTACTGAAGTAGACTGTTCCTTGATTTCGACTGAAGCAGAGAGATGGATTTCTCATTGGTGAGCTATGTTGGCTCCTCCAATTCCTCCTCCACCTCTTTCAAACACACACACACACACCTTTTCTTTCTTCATTTTTTTCTTTTGTAAATAAATTCACATTTTCAGACAGAATTTACTTTTCTGTGTGTATTTTATCTTTAACTTGCTTGGACATCTTCAGCTGAGGGAACTAAGGCAGAGTGATTTGAGTAGTGGAGTTGAGGGGAGTCTAGCCTGGCTCCAGTGACTTCAGAGAGTCGTCGCTCCTGGAGTTTCCAGTCTCTTGTCCTAGCTGTAGACCAACTCTGGGTTTTGTTGGTGTGTGGGGGGGGGCAGTGGCAGGCACTGCTCTGCTCCCCCTAGCTCTCCTTCCATGCTCAAGCAGACAATAAGCTCACCTGAGCTGGCAGCCACAGGCTCTTTGATGGTAGGAATGAACAGAGCCACTCATGTGTACCATGTCTGGGGCTCTGGAGTGCAGCATCGCCTTTATCCAAGTCTAGACCTTGGTATAGCTCACCTAAGGCAGAATTCACACTGGTGAATTCCTTCCTTGCTTACTGCTTAGTACACAGGAAAAAGGGTGGACTTCTAGAGCTGACTTTAAAAGAGAGAGAGAGACACAGAGAGACAGAGAGACAGAGAGAGAGACAGAGACAGAGAGACAGAGTCAATGCTTGCAAGGCAAGCTGTCTACCAACAGAGCTATCTGCACTCCTTCCCAGTGTTAACAGAAGTGCTATGCTTACACCTGTATCCACTCTCTCTCTATTGAAGAACAGAATCCAAGACATCCCAGCCCCCCATTGCATCTGAGGGCACACAGATACTAATTTGGATGTGAAAAGTGGTCACACAGGACTCCCCTCTGCCCATTTCCAATAGTCTTGCAGTACTGACCAGCCCAGCCAGTTGCTGTTCACAAGACCCAGTTCATCAAAACCCAGCAATAATGGTTGTCTCGGGTGTAGTTTCCTCTTTTAGCTGAGGAGGTTGAGGGGCAGGACCTTGCTGTTCAGGATGGAACCTGATGTGAGCCTGGCTCTCAGGACTCACACTTAACCAATTTCTAAACTACTTCAGGCAGATGACCTGCTTCTTGAAGAAGAGCCAACAAAGACAGGAAAGGAGGTCTGGACGTTAAAATTCACATTGCAGTCCAATGTTGTTAGTTGTAAGACCCAAGTGAGAGGGAGTTCCCTTCCCATAGACCTTGGTTTGTTCATTTGTCATCGAAACTAGTTGAGTTGTAGCAGGTACACTTTGAGTACAGGCTCTCTCTCTCTCTCTCTCTCTCTCTCTCTCTCTCTCTCTCTCTCTCTTCCCCTTCCTCCCTCTGTTCCTTCCTCCCTTCTCTTGTCAAGTTTCAGAAGCCCCAAAATATGTATAACTTAGAAGACTCCTTTTAAGAATGAAATTCAGTGTCATAAGTACAATGTTTTCTCTGAGTACTGGGTAGGGTTGCTCAGTGGTTGAGACCCTTGCCTAACGTGGCTTGAATCTCTTAAGGAAATGATAGCAACAGCAAAAATCCTTAGGGAAGTAAGTATACTCATAGCATGAGAAAGGACCAAGTTTTCAACTCAAATGGCTCTCTGAGGAGCATCCTGGGCCCCTCTGGATGTCCCTCCTCTCTGTGCTTGTTTGGTTTTTCTCCTGCAGAAGCACAAGACTCTGTGCCTCAGTTATCTGCTCTGATCCGTTAGCATCTGTGTTCTCTCTACTTGTTAGACATCATGGGTAAATTCAGAGGCTCCATCTGTCATGCTCTCGAATGTTTGGCTAAGCTCTGTGGTTTAGGAAACAGTCCCTGCTAGAGATAGCATGCTTACAACATGGGCCACAGGAGGCACTTCATTCAGTGTTCCTCTTAAGTTTATACCAGTGTAGACCTGTCTTTCATGCCTCCTCCTATGGAGGAGGACACTCATGGAATTCTTGGCACAGAACAGCCTAGACTTAGAGTTAAAGTCTCAAGGAGTTTTCGAATATTTTCAGAGATGCCCAGTGTCCAGAGACTTGGGATTTGTGGGCCACTGCCACCTTTCTCATAAGGTCCCAATGGAAAGCTCCTTGCTGATGAAAGTGCCAGTCTGGCTTGACCTATGTCCAGTCTGTCTGGGGTAGAGGCAGAAGGTCACTTGTGTGTTTTTGCCTATTGCAGCATACACATCTCATTTTGTATTTACTGGATCTGTGAGAAAGTCTACTTTATGGCCTACCATATGGCATGTCTACCTATGAACATATATGATAGTCTCATCCCAAAGATGTACTCTTGTAGAAGACTTTGGCCTTGTAGGTTTGGCATATTATTTTCTCCTAATTGGTGGAGAAAAGAGTGATGTCTCAAAGCAGCTGTGAATTGTAACCCTGCCGTGTATCTAGCACATAGTTGGCTTGGGAACCTACCTCTGATGCTGTTGTTCTGAAGCCTAACTCTGTTCTGTCACCAAGCAGAGCAGAGAGTCAAGGCTAGGGATTAGAAAAAGGAAGCTGTTGGCTCTGGGACATGCTCAGCTGCTCTTCACTGTGCATTTGTGGGCAAGTTGCTTTTTTTTCTTGTTATTTCTTTTTTTATCAGCCCAGGCCAACCTAGAATTAGCTCTGTAAACCAGGCTGGCCTTGAACTCACAGAGATCAACCTACCTTTGCCTTTGCCTCCTAAGTGCTGAAACTACAGGTGTTCATCACTACTGCCCGGCTGCAAGTTGCTTTTAGCTCTAACTCAGGAACCCCAAGCAACAGTGCACGAGCAGGTCTTATTTCCCAGGATCAAGGATCCAGTTGAAGGAGACTGATCAGAACAGTACACCATACAGTGTTAATATGTATATCGTCTATATACATAATATATACATCATTCTTTTGGATCTTTGTTGTCTACAGGTTATTTAGCAATAGAATAAATATAATGGGAATTCATATCAGGTCAAGATTGGGGACACTGGCAGATGCTGCAAAGTAAATGGAAACAGATCGGTAAACGCAATATTCTCTCATTTCAGTTTTAACCTTTGATAATAAGCCATCCAGGAAAAAAAAAAAACTCATTCACATATAGACTCATCACACCACATGTATCAGCCACCATGAATGACTCTCAGATCTAAGTGTGAGTGAGCTACTGGGCAGAGCTTTATAATGAGACCCAAGACTTCCTTCCACATTGTTGCTGGCATCACACTAGCAGATTAATTTTTGAATTGATTGGTCTCGGGCGTATCTTGGAGGTAAGAAACGGGGAGCAGCATCTCTTCCCACCTTTCTAGTGTAACTTTCAGGTACAAATATAGATGGAAGTGCTACTGTTGCTAGCATGACACACTTTCACAGAGGCTAAGATTAGACGGTTTCAGGAAAGGAGCTGGCAAGGCTGTGGTCCAGCCTAGGAGCCCCCTCTTTGCTTTTCCATACACTAAAATAAAACTGATGAGCACGCCTACACTTGCCAGTTACCTACTGTGTGCTACTGGTGAGTCAGGGGAGAGCACGGAGACATCCTTGCTTAATGTATTTGCCAAACTGTTGAAGAGGCAAGGAACATTTTGGAATTTAGAAGAGGAAATTTCACTAATCAGGCAGCCAGTGCCTCAGATTCTGCACTGGGAGAGTTAAAAATCAACTGGCTGTAATAAGAATTCACTGTAATCCCACAGGAAGAACTGTAGGATTAGACCCAGCAGAGTAATCAAAGCTGGACACCACAAAGCCTTATCTGGGGGCAAGGGTTCAATTCTAACATAACTCGATTTTCTTCTTCATGGTAATGTCTTTTTGTCTCTTTCTGTTTCTCTCTCTGTGTGTCTCTCTCTGTCTCTTGCTGTCTCTCTCCCCCCCCCCCCCCCCCCCCCCCCCCCCCCCCCCCGGTTTTTCAAGACAGGGTTTCACTGTGTAGCCCTGGTTCTCTTGGAACTCACTTTGTAGATCAGGCTAGCCTCGAACTCGCAGACATCTACCTGCCTCTACTTCCCAAGTGCTGGGATTAAAGGTGTGTGCTACTACTACCCTGCTTCTAATCTCCCCTTTCACATTCTGGGCTTGGCTACCTAGATCTACCAATCGACTCCTCTGCTCAGAAGAAAGAGGAGCATGAGCTACCATTTCTGAGTCTGAATTCCAAACTTAGGACTTATTATCCTCCTTGATTTACATATCTAGTCCCACCTGTCATGGCCATACAGTACAAGCCAAGATCACCACTAGGGGAATATTCTCCTTGTCCACAAGTGCCAGGCAAAGTCAGACTGTGTCCAGAAAGGACTGTTCAGAAGTCAGTATGTCCTCCCCGTATGATTAGCAATATGATTTTATTATCAGTAATGCTTAAGGGCTATATAATAAATAAAAAGTTAGCCAGTAGACTGTTAAACAATAAAATAATGGCATTGACCACGCAGCAAGATAAGTAGGGACAGGTAGGTTCGTTCAGACAGTTAAGTATTCTGAGTAACCTTATAAGCATCTCCACACTTCCTTCATAGTGTAAGATGGCAGTTATAGATTTAGACAAGATGGCTGTTGGTGTTTTAGACAAGATTTCATCATGCTCCTGTTAGCACAGGCAAAGGGGTATGTGATGTAAAAGCTGGTCTTGATTATTCCTTGGATGTATCATATGAAAAAGTCATTTTGTCCAGAAGCCCTCTCAATAAACCTACTCTGGGGTCATTGTGCTCAACTCTAGTTCACAAGAACAAGAACAGATTCACAGAATTCTGGAACAAGATGTATATGGCTTGAATTCTGGAATAAGATGTATATGGCTTGGGATCAGGCTTAAGAAGTAGTGTGTGTGTGTGTGTGTGTGTGTGTGTGTGTGTGTGTGTGTGTGCGTGTGTGTAGAATTGGCAAGTGAGAAGCAGGCCCAATTCAGGCAGCAAGAATTTTCTTTTTAATGTTGGCTTGGACAACTGGCAACTTGGCATAGTTGAAAAAAGAAGAAACTGTGCAGTGAAACTCAGGAAAGGGATTAATCAGTAATGAAGGGCAAGGTGGGGAGACAGCAAGGACCTCAATTTTGATAGGATTTTTTATGCTATCTCATGATATGAAATATCATTTTTATGCACACATGAAACAAAGATACATGTAGTTCTGTGGGCTAAGGAACAAGGCTCCTGGCCAGTATGTGTGGCCTAGAGACTTTCGATGCCCCAGCATTCCCCTCTAAATCTCCAAATGGAGGTCTCTAGCACATTTAACCCTCAATCCTGGCCGGTAGCTCATAGCCCAGACCTCCTAAGTTAGCAGACTGTTGTGCACGGACCAGGTAAAGAGTGTATGTGAGAAAAAAAAAGGAGTTAGAAAATTATTAGAGGCAGCTGAGGTAAAATTTTATTTCTAACTTTGAAAGTAGTGATGCCCAAAATAAAAATAACGTGGAGAGTTATAAGGTGACATGATGACTTTAGTCAAACACATGGACTTAAAAGTGCAAATAGGAGATCAGTTTTATTGATCCATGGCTCTGGTACTCATTCTGTTACAGGCTTCCTCCCTGTCCCTCTCTCCACACACACATTGACTATGCTTAGTCATGTGATTTTCTTGAGCAATGAGACATTAATACTATGCAGGTAGAGGCTTGATAATAATGCTGGGCCTCTTGGAGTCAGGTACTGTGCTGGGAGCAAACCTAACTAGACTGATTGCTGCTGGCTGTGTGCAAAGAGAAAGAGTAGGAGGGGTCACCTTGTATGTTATTATCTAAATTCGGTCAACTCAAGAATTGACAAGGGGTAGTAAAGCATCTTTGCTTTAAGACAGTGGTTCTCAGTTTTCATAGTATCTTGACCCTTTAATATAGTTCCTCAAGTTGTGGTGACCCGCAACCATAAAATTATTTTTGTTGCTACTTCATACCTGTGATTTTTGCTAATGTTATGAATTGAAGTGTGTCTGTGTTTCCTGATGGTTGTAGGTGACTCTTGTGAAAGGGTCATTCAGCCCCCAAAGGGGTAAAGACCCACAAGCTGAGAACAGCAGCTGCCTTGCATCAATATGCTTTGGGAGTTTTACTGGCTGTGACAGATCACTGAAACAAAATCTACAGAGGCTCTCAGTGACATGCCCCTCAAGTTGAAAGATCTAGGCTTTACACTTAACTGTGCAACACCAGCATATGCTGAGGGTTGATGTGATTTGAGTGTGTTCCCCAAAGTTTGCCATCTTGGAAGCTTGGTCCCTAGATTGGTGTCACAGTGGAGGAAACCTAAAGCAGTACTGCCTAGCAGAAGGTAATTATGGCATGGGAGCTCTCCTTTGATTAATGGAGGGAGGTGGCTTAGCGGTCAAGGAAGAGGAAGGACAAAGATCCCTCCCTTCCAACACATGACTAGAGAAATGAAAGGTTTTAATGTAAAAAATGTCGTGAACAGAAATAATTTTTTAAAAACCCTCATAACTGAATTTAGTATCTTCTTCTCATCTGGGTCTTTCTAAATTTCTCTCTTTGACAGAACCAATTAGGCACATCTCATGGAGAGAGTCATAACGTGACAAGGCTGAAGGCCTGGGAATTAGGAGCTTCCTCATTATCACCCATCAATGAACAGTACAGCCTGAGAAGCAGTTGTCAGTTGCATATTGGTCAAACTGCCAGTTGTCCCAGCATTCCTGAAGCCAGTCCTTTGCATCAGGAAGAGTAGGGAAGCAAAGCTGCAGAGTTGTAAGGCCTCTGAACCAGGGGCTCAGATCAAATAACCAGGTCACCTTAAGACCTCAAGATAAAGTTCTGCTATGAAGTCTGACTTCTAAGAGCTCTTAATCACTAATCTCCATAGAGGAACCTAAAATTTCAAGTGGACATTATTTATGTCTGTTTAATACACAAATCACACAGCTTGTTATAACTGAGGCAGAAAAAGGCAACTCTGTTCTTTTTTTCTCTTTCACATATATGTGTGTATGATGTGAACACATGGATAATATGTGTACATTTGAGTGTATGTGGGTGTACATGTGTACAAGTTTATTAACCAGGGTTCCCTAAATAATGGTACATATAGCTCCCAAGGCAGAGGGGGAGACGGAGGAAGAGCAGAATAAGAAGTGGAGGAAGAGGAGGAGGAGACAAGGTGGTGGAGGAGGAAGAGGAGGTGAAGGAGGAGGAAGAGAAGGTGAAGGAGGAGATTGATTAGCCTGGCTTAGGAGCTATGGTCTGGGTACCAGTGGATGTCTCATGATGGAAAGGTGAAGAAATCAACACTTGTTCAGTTCATGAGAAAGGATGTCTCTGAGTTCCAATCTGGGCAGCTGTCCTGGAGGAATCCTGGAAAACTGCTGATTGTCAGTTTGTGTCAGAATCTGCAGTAGTAGGTTCTAATGCAGGTAAAGGGATGCCTTAGGAACAGGATAGATTGACTTGGAACGTGGGAGCAAAGACCCCTGAGATAAACCTTGCCAAATACAGGGATGAATTGAAAGGACTAGGTGCTGTGGAGAAAATAGAAATCTCCATCTCCAGACATCTGGGAAAGTCTAGAGCTGGGTTGAAAACAAGGACCTTAAACAGGAAGGTTTGGTACACCTATTATCCCTGCACTGGACTACACAGCAAGTACAAGGCCAGCCTAGGCTACATTTATGTGATCTTGGAAAGAGAGAGGAAGAAAGAAAGTGGAAAGACAAGACACTGAAGAGGAAATAAGACCTTCTGCTTGTCCCTTGTTCTCATAGGCACAAGCAGAAATGTACTGCTTAGGCCCTAAAATGGGGCATGGTAGCAATTCCCTGAAACACATGACTAAACCAGGACCAATTAAATATTCAATGGATGTAGCTTGTGTTTTTGTTTTTCAAGACAGGGTTTCTCTGTGTAGCCTTATCTGTCCTGAAACTCACTGTGTAGACCAGGCTGGCTTTGAACTCATAGAGATCTGCCTGGCTCTGCCTCCAAGTGCTGAGATTAAAGGTGTGAACCATCACCCCGCGGCCCCCCCACACACACACCACACAACTGGTTCATCTTGTAATGAGCCAGATCAATGGCTTCTGAGAGCATCCAACTTTGTCATCTAATTGTAGATTTCTCTATTTCTTCCCATTAGCCTGAGGTCTTGAGAATCCTGTTAAATATGGCCTTGCCTGTGTTCATTTTGTGTTAACTGTGTCCTCTGACTTAAAGTGAGAAGTAATATCACCCTGAAATCTGTCCCTGATGGTTCTTGGGTCACATGTCAGGTTGACCACATATTTTTATTTTATATTTATCCTCCAAGTTTTCACAGGATGATGACACACAGGATGAGTATATGGTAACCAGAAACACAGATGAGCTTGGCACCCCACTAGTATATTTGGGACTTAATGTGCCACTGGGTAACCATAGCAAGCACACTGGAAAATGAAATTGAAGAAATAACTCAAAATGTAAGCAAAGTAATCAAGAGGTAGCAATAGAAGAAGTAAAAATAGGTCAATCCTGTTGGGAAGCAAAACATTATTTGTATAAAACAAAAAGATAGAAAAAGAGGAAATAAAGAAGAAACACTTCAAAACAAATAAACAAACAAACAGATATCTCCACATTAAAGGACACAACTGCTCAGAATGAAGGAAACATAAGTACAAAATTTAAAGTAAGATTTGCATCAGAGTGGATATAGCTGTGTGCCAGCACGATTTCTTCTCAGGACCAAGGTACTTGTCTTAGGTAGGGTTTTACTGCTGTGAACAGATACCATGACCAAGGCAACTCTTACAAGGACAACATTCAACTGGGGCTGGCTTACAGGTTCCAAAGTTCATTGCATTATCATCAAGGCAGGAACATGGCAGCATCCAGGCAGGCATGGTACAGGAGGGGCTGAGAGTTCTACCTCTTCATCTGAAGGCTGCTGGCAGAACACTCACTTTCAGGCAGCTAGGATGAGGGTGTTAAAGCCCATGCTCACAGTGACACACCTACTCCAACAAGGCCACACTTTCTAATAATGCCACTCCCTGGGCCAAGCATATACAAACCATCACAGTACTTTTTTTTTTCTTCCAAAGCCAAGTTGATAGCTGATGACTCAAAGGTAGTATTTTATCCGAGTTCAGGCTTTTTTGTAGAGATCAAGAATAAACTCCTATCCAGTCTGGAAGGAGAGATGCTGGGCTGGATGAGTAGTCAGGATAGCAAGCACCACTCCTCCACAGAACACATCGCTTGTCTTAGGACAAAGGAGTCCCAGAAATCAGTGCATTTCCTAAACTCTAAACCATCATGACCCTTTCTTTTTAGATTTGTTTTATTTGTTTTTGTTTGTTTTGACACAGAGTTTCATGTAGCCCTGGCTAGCCTCATGCTAACGATAAGTCTCAAGATGATTTTAAATTTCTGATCTTCTTGCAAGTGTTGGGATTACAGGTATATTCCACTATGGCATTTTAAAAAAATGCAATATTAAAAATGGAGGATGGTGCCTTGTATGTGCTAGGTAAGCACTCTAGCAACTAAACTGTGTCCCCAGCTTCATTATGACACTTTTACACTTAGTTCCTGTTGACACATTTGAAGAATGATGGCAAATCCATCCACTCTACTCTAATGGCCTGCACTGTGGAAGATATTGCTAACACAGCGCACCCAATGCTTCCTGTAACTCATAACATCCATCCAGAACACAAAGACAAGGAATGACAGCACATTAAAATTCTCCATCAAAGTCTCTGAGGGTCATATAATTAGACAGGGGCTTCTTCGAGTTCCAAAAAGACCTGATGAGTTTGGCCTTCCCTTTGTGCTGCTTGCCTTCCCTAGTTTGAAGGCCCATGTCCCTGATGTTGTCTGAGTCTTTCTGAGAAGCAAATGCCAAGGCATGAGTAAATGAACATATGCGTATTAGAAGTGCTATGAGGGGAGATGGAGAGGCTTGGATGGGCCAGCAGACTTCATTACAAGTCTGAGGGGGACTCACCACTTCATCACCAGTGAGGGGGAGGTAGGTCCAAGTGCAGGCCTAACGAAAGAAGGGCAAGGCTGCTTTGGAATCCTGTGCTCCTCAGGAGTGAGCTTGCCTCAGTCAGTCATACTCATGTTCATTGGGAAGCCTGGCTTTGGCGCAACCATGGTGGCACAGCACCTGGGGCTCTTTGTCACTTGTACTCCCTGCAGCTGGAGTTCTGTGATTCCCGCTTCCAGGACAGCCACATTCCACCAGGGGAAATGGAAAGAGTTGAAGGTTCCAGATTGGCCTATGGTGGAGATATGACCCTAGTATTACAGAGGAACCAGAGATTGGTTAGGTGCTGACCTCAAGCAACAGCAGACAGCCTAGTGCAGTTGACCATCTGCCTCTTAACAGGCTCACAGCAGCCTATGTATGGGCAGCTATAGGTGGGGAGGGTGGAGACTTTATTAACCTGAACAGAGCAGTGCGATTGATTAATGGAAGGAATCAAGGCTTCAGGGCACAAAACTCAGTGTGTAGGGAGGATGTTAGTTATCTTCTAATCCAAGCCCTAGGAAAGTAGAAGTAGGAAAATCCTTGGGGCTCAATGGCCAACCGTTCTAGCATTTGTGCTAAACTTCGAATCAGTGAGAGACTCTGATTTAACAACAAGGTGGGGGTCAAAGAGATGGCTCAGTGGTTAAGAACAGTGGCTGCTTTTTATGGCTCAATTCTAGTATTACATGGTGGCTCAAAACCATCTTTTAACTCCAGTCCCAGAGGATCTGATGCCCTCTTCTGACTTTCGTGAGCACTAGGAACGCACATGGTGCATATATACATGCAGACAAAACACCCACACACAAACAAATCATTACTATTTTTTCCAAGACAGGGTTTCTCTGTGTAACAGCTCTGGCTGTCCTAGAACTCTCTTTGTAGACCAGGCTGGCCTCGAGTTTACAGAGATCCACCTGCCTCTGCCTCCTGAGTGCTAAGGACTTAAGGGTGTGTACCATCATGCCCAGCTAAAAACAATTTTTTTTTAATTAAAAAAACACCTCTCAATGATAAAGTAGACAGTTCCTGCAAACAATGCTTGAGGTTGTCCTCTGGCCTCCATATGAATGTGCACATTCATATAATTGCACAATATATATATATATATATATATATATATATATATATATATATTCATATTCTAATGCTAATGAGGAGGATGTGGCCAAGGGACCTAATATACATACAGCCCTTGAAGTGTTGGAGTGATGATACAACATCCTTTTCTTCTTCTATGGCTCAGATAAACCTGTTTTAATCAGCAGTTATAATTACATTAAGAGCTACAATCAGATGCTGAACTGAAGAACTGACAAAAAAGTTAGCCCACTAAGTATTTGTTCTTAAGAAGTGAACACCAAGAAAACAGCATATACATACATATATGTATATACACATGTGTATATGTGCATTTGTATATGTGTGCATATATATATATATGTATTATATATGTATGTGTATATATGCACACACACACACACACACATATATATATATATACAAATATATATGAATATTATTCTTGATCTTTAGGTGCTTATGGCAGAGTTTTATTTAGTCATGCCAAATATAATGAGTATACATGACATAACTTCTTCCCCCTCCAAATGAGACATCTTATTTACTTAAGGCATTTGTACAAAATTAAGGTCAGTTACTTCGCCAAGTATCCTTTTAGAAATGTTGGATAGTACGGTTTTTGGCTCAAATTACTATTTTCCCAAAACATCAGCATGTAAATTCACTTGTGACACCATGTCTAGAGTCCCCTCCCACCACTACATAACTTAGATGAATAGACATCCTCTGTGATGTCACTCTTTAAGGGGGATGCAAACAATCATGTATAATCACCTATTCACCCCACGTCGGGCACCAATGACAGATCAAAGGAAGAGTAGCCAAGTCCAGCTTGGTGAGCCAATAAATTTATTGTTGGGTAACATGAAAAGAGCTGAGTCACTGAGAGTCCCACAGCATCATGGTGGCTACACGGTGAAAGCTGCATTACTGGAGTCCCATCTTTAGTTAATCTTCTGCTGCCTATGTATTCTAATACCTGCCAAGAGCATGGTGGCTGGAAGAAGTGGGTGGAATGACTATCCTTTCTCCTTCCTCTAGAGAGTGTTAGTAACCTCATTACCATTACCACAAGCCTACATATCATTGTGTTGTTCTGTTAATTGCATTGTCATGACCACTGTCTCAAGTTATGTTATAAATAGCCAGAGCTTTGTGGTAACTATGACCAAGTAATAGCCAAGAAAAACATCATTGATTCCAACTGACATAAACATCAGCCATTAAAGATACACCTGTTAAAGTTGATTCCTGTTTAAGTTTCGTTTAGCACAGATGCATCAAAGGGGTTGTCGAAACCCAGGAGAGTGCATGGCAACTCCACCTGAAATACTTCAGAAACACTGAAGACTTTCTGTCCTCTTACTCAAGGCATTGTGAGCTGTATGCTTTCCTACTTCCGTATCAGAATATCTGAGTCATCAATAGCACAGGAGATGCTCCCAAGTCAGTTATAAAGCTTCGTCCTGCCTTAATATGAATTTGTTACCCACTGAGCTGATAAGGATACTATCCCAGAGAAGTTATCTGAGGTTGCACCATGAGTCATGGAGCCAAACCAGAATTTGGACACTTGGCTTCATCCGTGCTTTTGTGTCTGATCATCGTTGCTGCTGGCCCAGTGTCATGCTGCCAGGAGTCGTCTCCACCCAAATCTCAGCTCTAGTGATCTATCCAAGGACTTGGCAGGAGAGTTATCTTTCCCATCAGCTTTCTGAAATGAAATCCAAAAGGGCTCTGCTGTTGATTATTAAATGGCACCACATGCTGTTTCTTTCTAGAACAAAATCTCCCATTGAATATAAAGACAAGGGAACCATTTCATGTCTTTCTGGTGGGCATGGTGGCACACACCTATAATCCCAGCCACATTGAAAGCTGGGGAAGACAGATCTTGAATTCAGTGCCAGTCTTGGGTACATAGTAAGGCCCTGTCTCAAAAAGAAAACTGAATGTGTGTGTGTGTGTGTGTCTGTGTGTGTGTGTGTCTGTGTGTGTGTCTCAAAAACAAAAACCAAAAAAAAAAAACTGGAGGTCAACCAGATGGTTCATTGTGTTAAAGTACTTGCCATACAGCTTAGGAACCTGAGTTCAATACTTAGACTCTACACTAAGAAGGCAGAGGTGATGGTAGACACCTGCAGTCTCAACATTTCTATGATGAGGTAGGAGATGGAGCAGGAGAATCTCCTGAGGGCTCATGGGCTAGCTAGCTTGGAGCATGTAGCAACAGAAACATAAGAGATTCTGCTTCAACAAGGGAGGAGAGGTCCACTCCAAAAAAATTACCCATAATATTCATGAGACACACTATGACACAGATGCATTTGTGGTCACACTGCCCACTCATACTAAGAGTGAGTTTAAAATTTAATTTTAAAAAGAAAGAGCAAAGAAAATAGTCTTTGTGCTAGCTGGGCTATCATGGCAAAACACTGCATGATGAGTTCTGTCCACTCATGGAAACTAATTCTGCTTGAAGGGTGGCATGTGTATTAGGTCCCTGGTCTTTATCTTTCCCTTTAGCATTAGTGAGCATCTCAGGGACGTGCTGGATCACATCCCATCATGTGCACACACAAACCACACTGGAAGTTCAAAGCACTTCCCTCCTCTGGGAATAGCGTCATAATGTCTCATTTGGAGTACATTTCTAACTCCATTGTAACAAAAAGCGATTGCATTAGTAATGTGGTGCCTTGAGGGGACAATTCAGAATTTGTGGGAACAGTGATGCTACACTGGGCCCTTGGTCAAAATACTAAAAACAAGAAGGAAACTGGCAGAAAGCCAGCTCCCAAAGATACCACATCATTCTAACCATGGAATTTAAGGAAATTAATAATGCCTTTAAAATTACTATTTCTTTCAAATTGCTAATTACTAATATTGCCTACTGTTAGCCTTTGGCTATGTTAACTTGACCATATTTTTGAGAATGTACAGAATACTGAATACAGAATACTGTTATATTCATACCTGACTCAGGAAGATAAATATGAGATAGATAGATAGATAGATAGATAGATAGATAGATAGATAGATAGATAGAGATAGATAGAGATAGATAGATAGATAGATAATTAAAAATTAAAGCATTCATCTGACAAGTAATTTTCAGGAAGAAGATCACAAGTCAAACAACATTTTACCTGAGGGATTAAGACTTGACATGTCAATTTTTCTCTAAAAATATATTTACAATAGCCAGCATGCCTGTGTGTGTATGCATCACACACACACACACACACACACACACACACACACACACACACACACCTCTTAATACAACCTACTTTACTTTTCCTGGGTTACTCCCTGCCTCCCATACAGGCCCTCACTTGAGAACGCTTACGAACGTCCTCACACTGTCCTCACACATTTGCAGTCACACACTCCCTCAGACATCACATACCCTCAAATGTTTTTTGCTTGTTTGTTTCAAGATAGACTCTTGCTATGTAGTTCAGGCCAACATGAAACTCAGTATGTAGTCCACCCTGGTCTGAAAACTATGTAGCCCAGGCTAGCCTGGAGCTCACAACCTCCTTGCATCAGCCTTCTCAGGGATAGTTTTACAAGCTGGTTCTGCCAAGCCTTCAGTAAAAGAAAGTCTTAAATGTAGAAAATGCAGTTTAGAGGTGTCTGGTAAGGTGGGGAACTTTCTATAAGTATGATTCAAAGGAGGAAATATACTCTCTCTTTCCCATCTGCTTATGCATTGCATCACATAAATGATTCCCATCTGCTTATGCATTGCATCACATAAATGATGCTTGTTGGTATCAGTGACTAAACTGCTCTATATTCTTTGGGTTATAATCTAATGCTGTGGTTCTTTGTTTTGTGGCCTCCAAGGTTCCACCTTGGCTACTAGGGTTATTTCAGCTTGGCTCACGTCTCCACTCTAGTCTTATCCCAGAATGAATTCAAGGCCTAGGGACAGTGTTCTTCCTGACTTTGCAGAATAGAAAATTCCTTATCCTTAGATGTCATTGGTCTGGAAGCTTAAAGTCCAGACTATACTTCTGACTTAACAATGAACAACCTTTCTCTAAGACGGTCTTTTGTTAATAGAGGTGTTCATGGAGAAATTGTCTCCGTGTTTGCATGTAACACACACACACACACACACACACACAACCATGTATGCTTATGGGAGAAAGTAGAGACATATTTGCTGTGATATTTTAAATGTACATGTGATATGAAAATACTCTTTTTTGTTTCTCTAGGACAGCACAATGCAGAAAAGCCATTCTTGAAGTCAATGCCATTGGTGTGGGTGCAATCCCGAGTGAGCATACCATCAGTGGTTCATAGCTTCCTCCTCCCTCATTTGCTTCACTTAGTTTTCTGTCCGATATGTAGCTGAGCCTGACCTAGAGGCTGCTGATGTTTGTAGGAAACGGTTTTATTCTTTTTTTTTTTTTTTTTTTTTTTTCATTTCCCAGAAGAGATCCCTGGGTAGAGGTGCCAGTTTACACCTGACTTCTAATAAGGAAGCCAAGCTGAAACATGCCTCCCCATCCTTCCCTCCCTCCCTCCTCCCTCCCTCCCTCTCTCCCTCCTCCCTCCCTCTCTCCATGTTATAGTTCTGTGTCTGGCTGGGGAGGATTGGGAATGGTAAAGCCAACAATGCCTTTTGCTGACTCTTGGCGGAAATCTTAGCTTTGAACAGGTGCAATTAGAAAAAAATGAAAATCAAATCAAAACAAAACCTTAAGAGAGCTGTGTAAGAACTGTCTTAGTCATCACTGCTTGGTGAATTGATTTGCTCTTCTCATCAGGTTAAAGGGACAGCATCCCTGAAATCATTGGTCTGTGTCAGGCCTTCCATCAAAACAGAGTGTGGTGGAGGTATATGGTGATGGTATTTATTGTGAATAATTATAGTTTATTCATTGTCTAGACAAAAAGTCTTTTCTTTTAAATAATGAGAATCATAAATGGGCCTCAACTGACAGCGCTCATATGGAGACAGTCAGCAGTTCCGGTACTATATTTGCTCAGATACAAGCTAGCCAGGTCCTTCTCTAAGTTGTCAATTCTTATGAAAATATCTAAATTCAATCAATTTCTAACAACTGAAAGGACTATATTTTATGTTAATATCATTCCCATCAACATTTAGGAGTTTCTCGTGGCCCAAGTTTGGAAAATCTTCTATAGCGCTATTCCTTCCTGAATATCTGCCACAATCTCAGTTTCTCCTAAAGATGTCAGTTCTGGCCACCCACTCCCATCTCATCCAGAAGGTACGGTACTACTGGAGGTGTGATCTCTACAGAAGAGGATGTATTCATCACCTGAGTTTTTGGACGACTGGCCATCTGTGCTTACAGGCAACAGGTCACCTGTGTTTACACACAGAATACTTCATTTCTAAGCTTCAGGGTCAACATTTTTAAAATGCAGGTGATAATGGCACACAGCCCACACACGAGGTTGCTTCATAAATTAAATGCTATAATGGATGGGAGGACTTTTACCGCAGAGCTAATGCTTTATTTACCACAGATACCATTGCTTTATTCAGATCATTCTTGCTAGACCTGATTGGTCTATCAGACAGGGAAACTAATGAAAATACTAACAAGTATCCTATATCAAGAATAACATAGGTTATCCTGGGGACACAGCTTAGCTGGCAGAGTGCTTGCCTAGGATGAATGAAGTCCTTGGTTTGCTCTCTAACACTGAATATACTAGGCATTTTGATGCATGTCTGGGGTCTTAGCACTTGGGTGGTGGAGGCAGGAGGATTAGAAGTTCAAGGCCACCAATAGCTAATTAAGATTGAGGCTAGCTTGAGGTACATTAGACTCTGCCTTTGAGGGGGGATAACTTAAAACTTAATAACGTCTTCCTTAACGTTAACTAGAAAATACTAACAGTAGAAGTGTCTAAGAAGCTCTGAGATGGAAGGAAGGCCCAGAAGAAAGTGGTACCTGGAATCCATGATGAGTCATAGGCAAGCTGAGTGATCATGCTTTTCTGATGGTTCCATTTAGCAAACCCTAATTGGACTATCATATCAGATTTTCCAGTGTGTTTATTTGTTCCTTTTGACTTCTGAATGTGTTTGTATGTTTATTTTTGTACCACTGAGAGTTCAGGGAAGGCATATATAATAACTCCAGGTGTCTCCAATCCAGGTGATTCAACACAGTGAGCTAGTTACTCGGGCAGAGAAGGAACTGAAAAGTGAATGAGGGCTGTGAAAGGAGGAGCAGAGGGACATTAAGTACCAGCCTAGGAGAAAGAGAGGAGAGAAGTTTCCAAAACCGTAGGGGTCTGGAGCGTCTCTCAGAAGCAGAAATGGCAGCCAGTTACAGGAATAAAGATGAAAATCGAAGGCAAGGGCTGTTCTGCCAAACCAGAGCTACAGAGAGATGTCACATAAAGCCAGAGAGGTGTCACACAAAGTGGTACAGAGAGGCCCAGTGACTTCCTCCTTTTTGGCAATTGCTGCTGGCCCGTGAGTCCCTTGTCCAAACTACCTGGCAGCCAGAGGGCAACAGAGGCTGAGGAAAGGAACTTTTCTTCAGTAGAGAGCTAAGAGCTCCAAGTCAGAACAGCGAGCCTAACCGTAGAAGAAGCAACTGCACGCTGGTCTCTGAAGATGGTCTCAAGGCATGGTTCCTGTGACAGGCATTGTTGTCTCTACAGTGTCAGTCCCCTTTAGAAAGATAAGAACTTCAAGAGAAAATTTCACAGTGAAATTCAAGAGAACAGGCTGAAAAAGGAAAAAGAATATTTTTAAACTTGTAGAATGTTGTAGCTCATGGCTTATGCTTTCTGGCTACTAACGGATGATGTAGCAAAAGCTTTTTTTTTTTTTTTTTTTTTTTTTTTTTTTTGAGTTGTATTTCAGAAAATCTTGATCATCAGTGTGATCAGTCTTTCCTCCAGGATCTGGAGGAAATGATTAGGGGTGGCTAGCAGCGAAATGATTTAGATAACTGCAATTGACAAGGATTCATTTTTGTAACCTTAACCTCAAGAACAGTTTAAATAGTATTTGCACAAATGTTTGCGAATGGTCCATTTGCAACGGCCCAAATGGTGATGGAATCTGAATTTTGCTATTTTAGATAATGGCTTTCTTACACCATGTAAAGCCACTCAATAGTGGCTATGTAACATTGTGTCTTCATGAAAATATCAAAGCAATTGAAAAAAAAAAAAAAACAGAGGTAACTCTTACAGGGGACCCACACATAGAGTATTTCTGGGTGGCACAGGTTTTGCCACATGGCACAAAGGTAGATTTGAACAAGACGGGCACTGTCTAACATTTTGCTATTGCTGGGTTCCAGCTAGTAAAGTGAGTTATGCTTCACCATCTAAAAACCATGACGCAACTCCTTCCTAACCTCTGTTCGTTCCCACATGCATTCTGTTGTCCAGATCTCGATTCAAGGAGTTTCACCCACAGTGTGTTTATTTTTAAAGCAGTCATTGCAAGAGCTATCGCCTTACTGACAAACAAATCAAAGGCTGACTGGATGTCAGGTTGAAAATATCCTTGGATGTTGGTGGAGCCTGGCATTATACATGTGTGAATGCATTTCCTGGTTTGTGACATACTTGCTGCATTTCACACATTTGTCTGCTGAGATAAGTAACCCTCTGTAGAAATGTTCTCCTTCCTGCCATATCTAGGAGGAATCATTCCAGCCATGAAGCTATAGGTTGGGCTTGATTTAGAAGACACCAAGAAGACTCCCATTTCTCCATACTTACTATCTCCCTAGGTCTGGAACACGGAGGTCAAGACCCATCTTTCTCAGTTAGGTATGCTTGGTGTGTAAACTTGGATACTGTCGGAGTGCCTTCTGGGCCCAGGTTACTTATTGTCTTTTCCCAGATGCACACAGGACTAACCCACGGCAGCCATGTTTATACTACTTGACTTCATCCTCCATGGACTGAGTCATCACCCACATGATGCATTCAGTATTTGTTTTTTTTTTTTTTAATTTATTCTCCTCTCATATATTACATACTACCTGTGGTTCCCCTTTCTTCCCTCATCTCCTCCTTATCCACTCCTTTCAGAAAAGTGAAGGTCTTCCAGGGACATAAATTAAACATGGAGTATCAAGTTGCAGGAAGACTAGGCACATACTCTCATATCAAGGCTGGATGAAGCAACCAGCTCAGGAGAAAAAGGGTACAAAAAAGCAGGTGTGACTGCTGTGTCCTATGTGGGTCAGTAGGTGGCAGAGAGGGGAGAGCCAATATCTATGCTCAGCTTTTAATGTTCTGACCTGTGAATATCTAAATGATCACTAACTAACCTAACACTCTCTGGGAAAAAAAAAAAAAAAAGCAAGCTTGAGATGACCACCAGCCTGGTGCTGCACAGGATGGGAGAGAGCCAGGGAGTAGAACCCCACCTCCAACCACTGCCCCTGGGCAGGAGCAAGCCCCAAGAGTGAGCCCGAGACACTCTACCCTTGAATGGGGACACTGAAAAGAGCCTGATATAGCTGTCTCCTTAGAGGTCTGCCAGGCGGATGCTCACAGCTAACCACTGAACTGATCAAGGGCTTCCCAAATGAGGAGTTAGAGAGAAGGAGCTGAAGGAGCTGAAGGAGCTGAAGGAGCTGAAAGAGCTGAAGGGATAACTTTTTTATCCACATCTCTTTATCTATCATTGCTCTACCCCTCAGGCTCTGGTGACCAACTATTCACTCTCTTTTCTGTAAAAAAAAAAAAAAAAAAAAAAAAAAAGTCAAATTTTTATCAGTCCTCATCTAAGTATTTAGGTCACATAAATTTTTCTTTCCATGCCTGACTTACTTTGTCTAGCACATTGCATCCTGGTTCATCCAGGCTGATATGAATTCCTGAATAGAAGGTTTTCATTTTCTTTTTCAGGTTGAATGGTGTCCTATTGTGTAGATATACCATTTTATCTTATGGTATTTGTTGGGTTCAAACCCAGGATCTGCGTGTGTTAGACAACCACTATCCTACTGAGCTATAATCCCTAAACTTGGCTTTGTTAGGTAGAGGACTGTCTTACTATGTAACCCAGGTATGATAGTTTGTATATGCTCAGCCTAGGGAGTGCCACTATTAGAGGGTGTGGCCTTGTTGGAGTAGGTGTGTCACTGTGGGTGTGGGCTTTAAGACCCTCATCCTAGCTGCCTGGAAGTCAGTATTCTGCTAGCAGCCTCCAGATGAAGATATAGAACTCTCAGCCCCTCCTGCACCATGCCTGCCTGGATGCTGCCATGTTCCTGCCTTGATGATAATGGACTAAACCTCTGAACCTGTAAGCCAGCTCCAATTAAATGTTGTCCTTGTAAGAGTTGCCTTAGTCACAGTGTCTATTCACAGCAGTAAAACCCTAACGAAGACACCAGGCTACCCTTTACCTTGATCTTATCTAACTATCAAGTCTTAACTGACAGGATGAATGACCTGTGCTACCATGCCCAGCTTAAATGTACATTTTATTGTACGTTCTGTTGGTCTAGGGGAAAAACACATAAGTTGCTTCTAAATCTTGGCCCTTATGAAGAGAGCTACAGTAAATATGAGAGTGCAGTTCTTAATTCACACTGCTTTCCATTACTTTGGATATATATCTGCCCAGAAGGAGGACTGCTGAATATTTTGTTTTCAGTTTTTTGATACAGGGTTTCTCTGTGTAGCCCTGGCTGTCCTGGAACTCACTTTATAGACCAGGCTGGCCTCGAACTCAGATCTGCCTGCCTCTGCTTCCCAAGTGCTGAGATTAAAGGCAGGCACCACCACTGCCCAGCAGGACTGCTGGATTTTTCAAGTAGTTTGTTCAAAATGTCTAGAGGATCCTCCATGCGATGTCCATGGGGCCGCCCCTGAGCCCCTGATGACTTTGTCCAATTTTCTCCACACCCACAACATTTGCTATCTTAAAGGTTTTTTTTTTTTTGCTGACAATCCTTCTTGCTGAGGTGAAGAGCTAGCTCATTTTGGTCTTAACTTGTATTTCTCTGATAATTTGAGATATTAAGCATTTAAAAATTATTTATTTTAGCCAGGTGTTGTGGCACACACAACACTTGGGAGACAAAGGTAAAACTTTGTAAGTTTCAGGCTAGTCTGGTCTACATAGTGAGACCCTATCTGAAACATTTTTTATTTTATTTTAAATTTTATTAATTATATATATTTTTAGTTGTTATGCAAGACCACCCAAAATTCTGTATGTTTATGGGGTACCATGAGGTATGTGTGTGTGTATGTGTGTGTGTGTGTATATATATATATATATATATATATATATATATATATTTTAAAATATCTATTTCCTCAAACACTGATTGCGTATTTTATGACAAAAGCATTAATCCCCCCCCCCCAGCTTTTTGAGATACTTACTTTATAGCTGTTACTTACAGTTATCTTGCTATGTATTAGTCCAGTGGAGTTTCCTGTTTCTACACAGCTGAAGTGGGATACTCACACCTTTTCCCAGACTCCCTTTTCAGAACCTGCTATCCATTTCAAAATGATACATTTAAACTGCAAAAAAATTTAGATTGCATTGAAATGTTTCCTTAAAAAAAAAAACTTGGCGATAAGTTCCTGGAGTTTCTACCAGATAACTCCTTTGAAAAAATAGCTTGAAGAACACAGTGCTGGATCATTTTCCCTGTTATTGTAAATATGCTAGTGCATTTTAACTACTTATGCATTTCATTTTTGATCTTTTATTTATTGAAATCTTAACATGTATATAGTGTGCTGTGATCATCTCTAATCCCCCCCCCCAGCTCTGCTCTTTCTTTTTCTAGCTCCAAACACCTACCACCCCTCCCTTCCCACATTTCAATTCATGCTATCTGCTGTAATATTAACTGATTCTGTTGGTTCACAGGTCTTGTGTAGATAACCAGAACAGCAGTGTGTTTATGAGCGTGACGGCCATGTCATGTCCAGAAGTCAGCACTTCCCAGCCTTCCTCCCCATCCTCCAGCTTCTACATTCTTTCTTTCCCCTCTTCTGACATCTTCCCTGAGCCTAAGTAGGTTTGTTACAGATGTTCCATTTAGGGTTGAGCACTCTATGGTCATTTAATCTCAGTGCTCTGACCAAGGATTAGTCAGTGCGCTAACTGCTGCCCGCTCCACAACAAGTTTCTCTGGCCAAAGTTGAGATCGGTGCTAATCCATGGGCATCAACATACATATTTAGAAGACAGTTAGAAACATCATCATTTAGCAAAACAACAATTGTAGGTTGGTTCTCCAGTTGGGCCTTTTACTTCTCCTCTGGTGTGTTTTTAAATTACAAAGAAGAATTGCAGAGTAGACAGTATTTTTCAGCTTTTAAAAAGTTAACTGCTTGTCTTAGGTAACTTGCATTTTTAAAAACTCAGTCATAAAACAACAGAGATGTAGTATTAACAAGCACCATTTACTGAACACCTGCGGTGTGGGGTGTGGTCCTGTTTTAGGGGTGGAGCTTTACCAATTCACAAGACAGGACCTTCTGCTTGTTAGCAATTATGTGTTATATTGAGGAAAGGTGGGTGTTGGATCTTATTGCTCTCACAAAGAGCCCCTAAGACTTAGCCAGATGTTTTTGCCACCATCAGGCCTGTGTATGTATCTGCACTTTGAATATGATATCAAAGGGTTGGCCCTAGATATCAACTGTATTGATGGATACACTTCTGTCCTAGGATTTTGGTGGTGGTGTTCAGGCAACAAACACTGACTTTCATGAAGTTAGCAAGAATGGGAATTAATTGGAAGAATATTGTGTATCTCAGAGTCCAGAAGGCACAGTTGGATATCTTCCTGGTGGGGAAGAACAAGAAGCAGAGGCTCTTAACTGAACTCTCAGCAGGAACTTCTGGGTCCCTTCTTTAAAGGGAGGCACTGTTGGCTGACTCTGCTCCAATGGCCTTCCCTCCCAGGGTTCCTCCACGGGAGATTCAGCTTACAGGGAAAGAAAGTTTACTGATCCAGCTTGGGTCAGCAGCTTACTTCTCTAACCAGAGGATGTTAGAGTCTGTTGATTGACACTTGGAATGGGGCCTGGGCAGTTCATCATTGGAAAAGGGAAAGGAACAGAGGCTGAACCAACTCCAGCCAACAGTGTCCTGACTTTTGTTTTGATTTTCATTTCTGAATCTCCCGTCCCCTTAACTTCTATTAGGAGTTAACCAGCTTTCTTTTTTTTTTCTTTTTTTTCTTCCTTCTCTCCCTCCCTTATTTTTTTTTTTAATTTTTAAAATTAAGTATTTTAAAGATGTTTTTAAAAAATTGTGTTCTCTCTCCATTTCTTTCATGACTTCATTTTTTTAAGCAAACACTTGATAGCATTCACACAGAAAAAGCTGTAGAATTTTGAGCTCAGAATTTTAAAAAACAAACAAACAAACAAACAAACAAACAAACACCACTTGCTGAGCTTACAGAGGACCCAGGTTCAGTTTCTCAATGCCCACATGGTGACTCAAAACTGTCTGTAATTTCAATTCGAGAGAATTGAATGTTGTCTTCTGGCCTCCTTGAGCAGCAGGCACATATGTGGCACAGATACATATGTGCACACACACACAAAGTAAAAATAATACACACATACAAAGTAAAAGTCAAAAGTTTTTTACTTAAAAACTGCTGTAGGTTTTGATGAGTTGGGAGATAAATACACACCTAATGCTCAGCCTTCTTTTTCTTGTTGTTTTGTTTTGTTTTTCGAGACAAGGTTTCTCTTGTGTAGCCCTGGCTGTCTTGGAACTCACTCTGTAGACCAGGCTGGCCTTGAACTCAGAAATCC
Source organism: Arvicanthis niloticus (assembly GCF_011762505.2). NCBI lineage: Eukaryota > Metazoa > Chordata > Mammalia > Rodentia > Muridae > Arvicanthis > Arvicanthis niloticus. The sequence continues at coordinate 37,299,590 of NC_047666.1, forward strand.
ACCTGCCTCTGCCTCCCAAGTGCTGGGATTAAAGGTGTGCGCCACCACCGCCCGGCAATGCTCAGCCTTCTTATGTTATGTAACTTTTATGTCTGTTTGAGGGATCCCAGACAATTCTACCCAGAAAGTCATATATCAAGCACAGAGAGTATCCTTCATCTATTGACATTTTTCATGTAACCTTCACCATTTTTATTATTGGCCTAAGTGATAGTTTAAATATCATTGTTTTCTCCCTAATTTTAAAGGGTGTATACAATTAATGAAATCAAACTTGTATACAATGTGACTTTGAAACAATTTATCATGGTCTTGCACATGTTTATCCCCAGCATTTAAGAGGTAGAGATAGGAGGACCAGGGGGCTCAATGCCTGCTTCAGCTACATACTATGTTTGAGGTTAGCCTGTGCTACATGATACCCTTTCTCAAAAGAACAATAACAATGAAAGGGAAATGTTTTTATTCCATCTTTAGTCCCAATAATAGTGATTAGTGACTTAAGCTATGTGCACCATTAGCACACATGTAATACAGTTTTCCTAAAGTAAAAGCAGAGTTGGCATGCATTATTAGTCTTTTCTTCATGTAAAACTTAAAATATGGTAAAAAGTAGAATAACAACCCAATAATGATGGTGCCTTAGTTACTTTCTACTGCTGTGAAGAGACACCAAGAAAGCATTTAACTGGGGTCTTGCTTACAGTGTCAGGTTAGTCCAAGATCATCAATGGCAGTAGGCAGGCAAGCTGGCACGACACTGGAGTAGTAGGCGAGAACTTACATCATATCAACATACACCAGGAAGAGAGACTGGACTGGAGTAGGCGTTTGGAACCTCAGAAAGCTCAACCCCAGTGACACACCTCCTCCAACAAGGCCACACCTCCAAATCCTTCCCAAACAGTTCACCAACTGAAGTCAAAGGCCCAAATATATGAACCTATGGGAGCAATCCTCATTCAAGCCACCACAAATGACGATATATAAAATCAGCTAACAACGTTGCTTCACTTAATATTAGAACTTATTTGTTCCTCTCAACAATCAATATGGTCCCACCAATCCTGTTCTACAAATTTAAAGAAGCAACAACTCAGAATTGAGGAGATTTACATATCTTGCTCAAGGTCATGTAAGCAGAGCCAGTGTTCAAACATAGCTGATGTCCCCATATGATGCAGAAAAGGAGGCCAGGCTACTGGTATCTGTTTAAAAGTCTCTTTGTATTTAACAAATTGGCTCAATCTGGCAACAAGTCTTTCTCAGATTGTGACTAGTGTTATATAAATACTAGACAGATATGACAGATATGTTTTAAATGAATGAAAAAAAAGATATATTTCCTTTACAAAAACCCTATGCAATGCTGTTCAAAATGCTGTTCAAGAAATATTCTGTGTATCTTACTATATTAGCTAATACATCATTTTCTGACCATCTCCTGGTCCCCACGCTATTTCAACTCTTAAGCAACAAGCTCCTGCCTAATTTCCACTTATTCCTAGTCAGGAAGCACTCTAGTATTCAATGTTCTTGGCCTTTGGTCCCCTAGATCCTGCTATTTTAGCATTCTATTCCTGAAGACATTGAGCATCCATTCTAACACTGGACCCTACGGGGAAAGAAAAATAAATAGATTTTCATTTGTGACCTAACAAATACATCTTTAGCTTTTGAAACTTCCTGACAGCTTTTTGTGTTAGCATGGATGAGAACATCAGATCTCCTGAGGATTGGCTCTGTGACCTTCACAACAGGAAGTGTTCGGGCATCTCGGTTTATTTCTGCTTCTGATTATTTCTTTTAATAAGTGCTAAGTAGGCCCCATTCAGTTATTTTCCAGTGCACTCCTCCAAATCACCCAGTAGCGTGTGCTAACATGTCTGTCTCTCGTTTTAATGAAGAGATTGCAGCCTCCTTGTCTGCAGTGTGCCCCGGGGACACAGGCTAATTTCTACCCTGATAAATCAATTTAGACTGGGAGAGAGTCTTGATGGTGGAAAAGTCAGTTATTTTGTTCCATCAATATTTACCGGATGTGCACATGAACAAGACAGACGACCTAGTAAAAAAAAATTACACTTCCATTTGTAGTGTCTTTGTCACCACAACAGAAAGGAACAGATGTGACCGCTATGGTTTGGATCAATATCGCTAAAGACCTGCATACCTGAGGCCTGGTGGGCAAACTTTATTTATCACATGGGGCCTTGGAATTTAAACCACTAGGGGTGTGTTCTTAAAGGGATCTTAGGGATTTCACTTTCTTCCTGGTTTTTCCCCCTTGCCACCTTGAGATGAAGAGGCTTCCTTAGCTACTTGTCCCTGTCACAACACACTGATTTTACAGGCTCAGATTAATGAGGTCACATGATCACAGACTGAGACCTCTGAAATCTCAAGTCAATGTAAACTTCTCTTCTTTTCTTATAAGTTATCGGTATCAGACATTTTGTCACAGTCATGGAAAGGGGACAAATTTTTCGCTCATGGTCAATTTATTCATTTTGTACAGAAACTCTTATTGAAAACCAGCCACAAACGTGATTCCCAGCCCTTAAAAAAACTCACAGACAACACAACAGTTGGAGTGTTTTAGATATGTGTGTGGCTGCTGGTGGTGGACATTTCTGGAAAGTTAAGAAGATAGTGAGAATAAGGTGCATCATAGACAGTCTATTGCACTGAGTTTAGGAATGGGTCACTGGATTGATTTGTGGGTGTGCTGAGAGAAGGTAGAGTCAGCGAGCCTTGCTATAATGGTTGAGCTGAGTTTTAACATCTAAATTATGGTAGTGAGCAAAAGAACCAGAGAAAGGAAACAGCAGAGACAGTTTGGCACTGGCTAAGAACTGTAAGTATTTTTTAGCCATTGCAGCCATGGGAATGGCAGGCGTAGACTTAAGAGTGGCCGGGAATACAGGAAAGGAAGAGCTGGGTAGCCAATGTTACAGAGCTTGGCCTTCTTGCTATTATAATCAATGGGAATCTAGAAAGAACTGAAATTAAGCAAAAATCAAAGACAGATTAGTGTTCAGAAAAACAAATTCTTTTTGACAAAATTCTAACAAACATGGATGCTTTTTGGAATCGTGATTTGATTTCTAGGAAAGTATATTATGGGTCAAGAATTCATGAGATTATTTTTTACCTATAACCATGAGATCCATCTAAGGTCTATTAAGGCAGAGTTTTTTTAAAAAAATAAATTTTAGTATATTCATATGATAATGAATATTAGATATTTTAAGATACAAAAATAATTTGTAGCAAGTGAAAATTACCCATAATAAATATTCAAAGGGAAAGTGTTGGAGAAAAGGCAGTATAATCTGTGATCTTTCAAATATTTCTTAAGATATATTTGTAAGAATACACTCAAGACATATGTTTAAGTGTAACGAGCTTTCAACACTGGGATTATAAGTGTTCATTTTTTTCTTTTAACTTACTTATATTTTGTAAATTTGAATAATGGGTAATATTACTTTTTCAACAAGAATGTAAATACATGACATTTCAGCACTTGGGTGGTAGAAGCTGGAGGATCAGAAGTCCAAGGTCATGTGCCGCTAGATAGTGAGTGTGAAGCTAGCCTGGGATACATGAGACCCTGACTCATATAAATGAATAAAAAACAATCAACCAAACGTTAGCTACCCAACCTGAGAGTGATTAGTAGTTTAGGGGAGGCAGAGATGTGGAAATGCTCACTTCGGGATTTGTCTTCTTTTGTTGTATTCCTCAGAAGACGTTCTGTGTTGTCCTCCTTACCTCGAGTCCTGTGACCTCACACCTTGGAATACAAATGAAAAGCATGGCCTTCAGGACCTTTCGGCACTGGGTTTGGAGTAACCCCATTTGACCCCTGCTTGTGGGAGCCCTGGATGGCAGCTGCCTGTTGCTGCCTGCCTGCCTCAACACTCATAAACCATCAAAGCCTTACTTGCCTCAAACAAGGTAGAAGTCCTCCCCAAATTCCAAAACTCTTAGCCCTGTTGACCCTTCCCAAAGGATCCCATGCAGTCAGCAACTCCTGAGGCCCCCCCCCCAGGCTCTTGTTCTGAGGTCACTTAAGCACCTCAAATCTCAAACAAGCCCCTCTTAACTTCCTCAGATCCAATCTGCTCAGACTTTACATTGCATCCTTTGTTTTTGGTTTTCTTTTCATTTCTTTCCTTTTCTTTTTAGGTTATAACATATATACTTCACTCCCTCTTTTCCTTTCCTCCCTCCTGTATACCCCTACTTGCTGGTTTTTAAATTCATAGCTTTTTGCATTAATCGATGTTGCATGCATACATGTATATGCGCACATGTACGTGTACATACACACACACACACACACCTAAATATAACCTGTTTAGTCTGTGCCATGCTACTCATGTGTATTATTTAAAGCTATCTTTTACTAGCCCTCCTTCTGTTTTCATGTTGGTGCTTCTCTTTGGACTATGTTTTCCCGTAGTCTGACTTGCTGTGATTTCCACACTAAGATCAAGTAGTCAAGACTTCAGCATGGAGTCGGGGAGGGGCTCAGGTGTTCCCGCTCCTCACCCCAAACCCCCACACCTTTAACAGTTGATGGTTTCTAAGGGAGGGAGGGAGAGAGGGAGGGAGGGCCAGTTTTCCCTACTGATAGATGACCACAAGCTTGTCCTCAGTAGCTCTGAAGCTGCAGATGACATTTTGAATGTGCACTTGATAATTTTTGTGAAAGAAGATCTAAACCTTTGGTAGAGTTCTCAGAGAAATGCAACAGATGTGGTATTAAAAAATTCTAATAAGCCATGGAACAAATTTACACCTTTGAACTTATTTATCTACACGTGTTTTTAATGTTCTATCTCTGAACACTGTCAAGTTGCATTTGTTTTCCTGGGGCAAACCCCACATCTTGGTACAGACTCTCCTGCCTTGGCAAACAGAGGAATACCATATGCTGGGAGATGTGGAAATTGTGCCTGCCGACCCCTCCCCATTGAGGTTTCTTCTTAGGCACCTGGGTACTCCATTCATGGAACATATTTTCCATGAACATAATTTTTTAAATGCAGAATAAGATTAAACTCTGGCTATGCAGTGGAGGAACACATCTTTAATCCCAGCACTTAGGAGGCAGAGACAGGTGGATCTCTATAAGTTATAGGCCAGCTTGGTCTGCAAACAAAAAAATTAAAACAAAACAAAAAATATTAAATTCTGTTTTAAAAGGAGTGGGGTTTGGGCAGACTTATGAGGTTTTGTGTATGTGGTTCCCTAGTAACAAATAAATAATTAATAGATAGCAAAATAATTAAAACACTTTATATTCTCTGAAGGCGTGAAGGAAAGAGGAAGTGAGCTTCCCTTCAGGTTAGGACTTGGGCATAAACCCTTGATCTACCAATCAAAAGTAGCTTTGACCTTGGATTGGACAATAGAGAGGTGACGGAGTAAGGCACTTACTGAAATTATTTTAGTGGTTGTGGCCATTTTTTGTGTCCAAAGTTCTAGTGTTTGGGGTGCAAACTGAAGTTAACTGTCTGATAGCGACCTTGGCAGTGGCTCCCTAGCCCAGTTCTATCATGGCATAAGCTATCCATCTGCTCCTACCGGCACATTTACATGCTGGGTTCTGCTGCATTCCTCAAAGGCCCAGAGAGCGTCTGTATTTTCCACAAGTCTCTTTCTGCTGAAGTTTCCTCTGGGTCTTTTCTCCAAACACACCATGTACAAAACTGTTTCCTCACCTTCCTGTGTCCCTTTTTGTTTTCTTGGGAATTATATGCTTTTTAATGTAGTTTTATCAGAAATATTACTCATTAAAAAAATCAATATGAATGGCCGATAAGATGCCTTAGCCGATTAAAAGAACTTGTCACACAAGCTTGATGGTCCAAGTGTGACCCATTGAACTCATCTAAGAGTAGAAATAGAAGCGACTACAGGGACCTGTCCTCTCACCTCTACATTTACACCTTGTGGTGTGTGCTTTTCCCCAATAATAATAAATCAAATAAAAAAATCATAATGACTTGGGAGAAAGATTATTTCATTTGATAAAGTGCTTTTCATGTAAGCACAGAGACCTGAACTGCCCTCCCCAAATGGTATGATGGGGGGTGCTTATGACTTCAGTGCTGGTGAAGCAAATGAATCCCTGGGGTTCACTGGCCAAGTGCCCTAGCTGAATTGGTGAACTCCATTCCAATGAGAAATACTGTCTCCAAAACTGAGGAGGGTGTTGCCTGAGAACATCTGTGTTCTATCTACCTACTGTTGACTCTGACACCTATACACACATTCACACTCATATATGTGAGCACAAACAGAATGTTTGCGTGTGTGTGTGTGTGTGTGTGTGTGTGTGTGATGACTTCCTGTATCCCATCATTAATCTTCAATATCTCACCATTCTTTTCTTTTCTTTCTTTCTTTCTTTCTTTCTTTCTTTCTTTCTTTCTTATTTATTTATTTATTATTATTTTGGTTTTTCAAGACAGGGTTTCTCTGTGTAGCCCTGGCTGTCTTGGAACTCACTCTGTAGACGAGTCTGGCCTCCAACTCAAAAGAACTCAAACTCTGCCTCCCAAGTGCTGGGATCAAAGGCGTGCGCCACCACTTCCGGCTCACCATTCATTTCTTTTTGTTCCTTTCCCCATGCCCTTTGTGTTTAGAAAGAGAGGAAACAGTATAGGATATCTCACTTATAACTAATTCATATGTATTTCTGAGATAAGAAGTTTGTTTTTTAAAAATACATTGTGTGTGTGTGTCATGTGTGTGTGATATTCAGCGGCAGGATACTTGCCTATGATGAAGCCCTAGGTTCCATCCCTAGCAAAGGTAAACATATCAGTAACAGAAGCATACTGCTATTATCGGAACTAATAAGAATGATAATTATTTCTTTAACATTATTCAGTTTTAGCCTATGAGTTTGTTTTAGTGAAAGCTGAAATACATTCCACACAGTATATTTAGGGGATACACCTCTTTTTCTCTGTTTTTTAACAATTGAAGTCTAAGTCACATGCCCAACATGTCTCTTAGATCTGTAAAAAACTGATGGAAATTTTTCTTTCCCCTTTGTTTTATAGTATTTGTTAATTAAGGTTGTAGAAATATTACTGGCTGTTCTTTCAGAGGATCTGAATTCCATTCTCAGCATGTACACGGTGGCTCACACATGTTTGTAAATCCAGTTTCAGGGGATCTGATACCCTCTTCTGGCTTCCTTGGACACTGTACGTACACTGTGCACTGACATACATACAGGAATATATCCAGATACATTTTTAAAATAAGCTATAATGGCATCTTGAAGGATTTATGAATCTCTTGGCTGTCTGCTTGCATCCTTGTGGTGTCAGTAACACATTTTTTTCTTACTTATTTTTCCCCCTTGTCATTGATGACCAGACCTTGAAACTTGGTTCTCATTTAGTTTTTGTGCAACTTGAATTTTTCATGTTCTTCTTTCAAAAAGATGAGTAACAGCTCCTCTAAGAATGCTTTATTACTATCCCAACCTTCAGTGGATGTTGTTTTCTTAGATACTCACAACATTAAATTATGTTCCTTCCTATTTCTGAAAAGGCAATGGCTGTGTCCTGAGTGCATGGACTACATACGTTTCTTTGATCTTTCCCTCTCGCCTACCTAGTGCCCAGTGTGTCTGGCACTGGGCAGTTACTTTGTAAACAGTTGATGAGTTAGCTGGATGTGGAGCACATCCTCATTGTGTCACAGGCCTTGACTCAGCTTTGGGACTGTGAGTCTCACAAGAGCAAGAACTAAATGCAATCCAGCTTGGTGGCTGAAATACCCAATGTTGTGCTCTGTTCACTACTATGGCATGGTCAGTGTATACCTTGGAACCTGGAGGACCCTTGATTATCCAGCCATGCAATGTCTCTGTGAGTTGCAGTAAGAAATTCATGTGATGAGCCGCTATAAAGCATTACATAAGTATAGGTAATATTAATGACAATAATTATAAGTTCTAACTATTGCTTTGTACATCTGATAGGTACAGTCCTCCATTTAAATGTAGTGCTATTGATGTAGCACCTGTTTTCTAAGCACTATCAGCTTCTGGATTTTAACTCATTGATGAAGACTGTTTACCTTGTTCATTAAAGGAACAGCAGTTTGTTATGTGGGCTATCAGTGTGGCAGTCCGAAGAAAACTGTCCACTTAAAGGCAAAGAGAATTTATATAATGATGACATAAGCTCTATTGTGCCACTTGGGTCAAGTAAACACTTCCAATGAAAAGAAAAAGGGTTTTGTTCATCTGTCTGGAAGGTATGAAGACTCCTGACTTCAGACCTGGTTGGAGCAAGGAGGAAATGTCTTTGTTCTCCTGTTCTGCTTCTATTTCTTCTGCTTGTTTCTACTTCCTTCTCTCCATCTTTTCACTTAGCTTCCCTGGGTAGCCATGGGTCAGTACATCTAGAGTTTTCCTTCTCTTCCATCCCAGGTGTTCAAAATCAGAACTATCTGAGCAGAAAATTTCTAAGGAAAAAGTGGTGTTAGGGTTCAATGTCAATTCCTAAAGGAATCACTATGATTAAAACATGATGTTATATGGGGCAGAGCCACTGGTAAACTGCTTATGATCCAGGAAATCACCTTACATCCATGCATATATAAATCCTAATTCAACTCAATGAGCTGCTAAAAAAACAAAACAAAACAAAACAAAACAACAACAGTAACAACAACAAAACCCATAGACTCAAAAGTAGAAGGAGGCAGTGTGGGAAGAAGATGGGTTCCAGGGGGAGTGGGAGAGGATAAGAGAGGGAAAGGGGAGTTTACTCTCATCAAAATATATTATATATACATAGGAAATTGTCAATAAGTCAGCAATTATTTTAAAAGATGGGATTCTATAATGGTTGGGACAAAGCTACACACCCACTCTCACAGGGTGGCAGATGGCACTGTAACTGGTAATCCTGTGAAGGCTTTCTGAACAGAGAGTAGAATGAGCACAAAGAAAAGATACAAGAGGGAAAAACAGCAGCCAAATGCAGATGTGTTGTCTTAAGACAACTCCAGCTCAGGGCTACACCCCAGAGAGCCTCTGGAAACTGTACTTCAATAAAGTCTTGAATTTTCTCACTTTTACTTTCAATTTAAGAGTAATCCTTTAGGTCTGGGATATCATTCACTGTCCCATGTGAGAAGTGACATGGACTGTTCTATTACTGTTTTCTTTCTTTTATAAGACCTTTTCTCTCTAGCTTAGGCTGGCCCTAGACTCCTAATGTAGCCAAGGATGACTGTGAACTCCTAACCATCCTGAATCCATGTCTCCCAAGTGCTATGGTTATGATTCTACCACCATACTGGTTCACAGTGTTGAAGCTTGAACCAAGGACCTCATACACCATAGACAAAGACTCCACCAACTCCATCATATCCCAGGCCTCATTACAGTTCTAAACCTCAATTCTGATACAAGTCTTTGACAGCCAGCCTTCCAAGGGCCAACAGACCACAATTAGGCACAATGTACTTCTATTTGTGTGTTCTAAGAAAAAGGTACATAACTTTCTTCAGGCAAAACAAAAACAAAAACAAAAAATACCCCCACAACTCCTAGTGGGCCAAGAGATTCAGACAATGAAAAGGCTCAGCATTTCTCAATGGGGGTGACATTGGGCCAGGAAGCTTGCTGTTAGGCACAAAGTTTAGCATCTGTGGTTCTCGCCTCATCAAATCCTGGGATTGCTCCAAGCCCATAAGTTTCTGCTCCCACATCTCCAGCAATGATTATGGAAGACTTGAATGCATTTAGGAGTCTAAACACATGCTGCTCTCTTGGCTCACTCCCCCTCTTCTACAATATCATCTCTGAATCTAGTTTCCAGTGGTTAATTATCAGTGAACACCTTGACGCCTTTAAGGGTGATTTCAGATGCCCTGTCATGCTATTGTTATAGTGAAGAACCAAATAAGTATTTTTAAGAACAAGATTCAGCTACAAAATTTTGGTTATTGCTACCTTGATGCAATGTACGTTCCCCCCCCCCCCAATTCTCAGTTCTCAACCACCCAATCCTATTCGTGAAATCTCTGATATAAAATTAAAAAAGAAAAATCTTCACTGTGAAGCAAGGTATAGGAGCGGGTAACTCCAAGGAGATGTCCAACCAATCAGTGAAGACTTCTTAGGAAAATCATTTAGTTTATTACTCCCGAAAGTGAAAATACACAGAAGAGATGCAAGTTTGCAAAGAATGTCTTCAAGGTAGGCAAAAGAAAGCCAAGATTAATAATCACGGAGTAGCATTTAAAAAATTCTATGTATGTATTATGTGTGTCTGCACCTGGCTTCAGCTGTCAAAAGATAGCTCTCAGTAGTTAATAGTCCCCTGCTTCCATCACGTGTGTCCTGAGGATCAATCACAGGTTGTCATGTTTGGAAATAAGCACATTTACCAGCTGACTCATTTTCCCTGCCCCTAGTGTATAAAAATTACAAGTAATTTTTTTTCTTACTTTTGACCTTGCAGCACCATCTCAATCAGGGTTCCTAACCTCTTCTTTCACAGATGAGGAAATTAAGGCTTCTAGGAATCAAACGGACATGTCTAAGATTGCACAGGATTTCTTAGAAGAGCTAGGATCTCTACCACCTTAAAATGCCACCCTTAACACCGATGTCTCAAAGCACTCGTTGTTTTATAAAAATGAAGAGTCCTTCTGGAACTAACCAGAAGACAGGTCTGGATGTACAAATGAGCAAACGTGCAGTCATTTAATACATCACCTAGCCGAGTGCCTTGAAGCTGCACCGGCTTGCCATGTTAGGACAATTTCATTTGAACTCCAAGCCAACTGAGAAATTGAAAGCAGACGGTGGTGAAGCTGTTTGGTAACTTGGTGCCTTTTAAAATTAACTGAATCCTTCAAGTGCTGCTTTAGATTAGAGGTGACTAATTGGATAAAAGAAAAGGAGTCTTCCAACTGATGAAGACTATTGTGGGAGCCCAGACTGAGTTCCAGAAAAGGAACGCTCAAGAACAACTCCTCCAATAACGCTTTCATTATAAAAGTCAAGTTTCCAACACTCTGTTCCAATAGAGGACAAAATGATGTGTCGCTGCAGCTCAGAAGAGCTCGCGGGCGAATAGAAAGCCCTTTTATTTTTAAAATGGGCTTTAACTCTGACCGAAACTTTCTAGTGCCAAAACTCCTTAGTGTTTTATTTTTTTAAATGAACGGTCGGCGTGTCCTCGCAGATATCTAAACAAGGAGGGACAGTAGAAGCCCAGGCTAAGTCCGTTCTTATTAATATTAAACAGCCAGGTCTGTATCCTTGAGGCAAACGCGAGAGACTCGGAGAGGAGCTGCTGACATTGACAAGGAATCCAAACAGGACTTGCACTATCGGTGTACACCACGTTGCCTCTCCTCAGCTTGGCCTTCTGGGAGTTGTAGTTCTTGTGGAAACTGATATCCTGGAGAGCTGGTATGCTCAGCCAGAGCAGAACCACAAATCCCAGGGCGCACCGGGCTCGGCCCCTCCCGCCCTAGTGTGAGAGTAAACTCACCGCGCCCGGGCGGGTGGCCGGCTAGCGGGCTGAGTGGGACAGTGCGTGGGGCGCGCGGCTTGGGGTACCCGAGGCCCCCCATCTTTGTCAGGTGCCCGGGTTCTGGTCCAAGTCCCAAGCAGTGGAAGGCCGGCAAGCGGGAGTCATGCAGTCCGAATCGGGAATTGTGGCGGATTTCGAAGTCGGGGAGGAGTTTCACGAAGAACCCAAAACCTATTACGAACTCAAAAGTCAACCTCTGAAGAGCAGGTGAGTGGTGACAGCTGGAGGGAGGCGCGGCAGGAGGCCCATGGGCCCCGCGCCTGCTACCCTGGGAGGAGAACAGCCAGTCTGGATAGCTCTGGGACAAGGACCCCGTGCCCTTGCCTTGGGGTACAGGGCGACCTGGCCCCTGGCATTTAGGGTCCCGCTCACAGACGACTTGCTCGCACCCCAGGGTATCTGACAGTGGCACTTTGGGGACACCACGAGTCTCTTGGGATGGCTCATCCAGGCGTGGGGACCCTTGGCTGCAGATGCCAGCTGCTGAGCTGGATGGGGGCTGGGGCAGTACCCAGAGCGAGGTGGGGTAGGAGGAGCACCGGACAGGGACAGTGATCTGGTGCTACCAGAAGGAATTTTTCTAAAGATCCTAGCAGGCTGAGGGGCTCGGAGAGGGAGAGCTTGGCTTGGATGGAGATCTTATGCTCCAGGGTAGCAATGAACTGGCCTGGAGGTCTTCCCCTGTAGTCCAGCCCTTCTGGGAGATAGTACTCAGAAGAGGCCTCTAGGTGAGGTTCACCTGGGCGTCACCTTCCACCTGCCACAGGACAGCATCTGAGTCTGGGGAGGGAGGTAGTTGAGGGGTGGGGAGACATGAGAGGGTGGGGGGGAGGGAGGGGAGGTTGTGGGTGGGCGTGTCTCACAACCTGTGTAAGCTCTTCGGAATAGAAATACTTGCAAATGAAAAAAGAAAAGAAGGAGGGAAGGAAGGAAGGAAAGAAAGAACAAAGGAAGCAAGCTAGCTATCTTAGAGGCCTGTGGTGATTGGGAATGATCTCTTGGCACCTACACACATTTAATTCTCCAGCTGCTTCAAGAACTTTGGGCCTGGAGTGAAGATGCTCTCCAGTCTGCTGCATCCCAACTCTCAGTACATCTGCAGTATCCTATCCCTCACACCACCCTCCATTGCTACTTGTCACTGGAATCTGTGAATTTATTTCCACTCTTTCAGTTGTGAGATGAAGTAAGATTATTGCATCATTATCTGGTGCCTCAATTGTCTAGGGTCTAGATGAATGAGTTTCCCCCAGTATAGGGGCAGAGGGCCTAGCTTTCAGGGGGTCAGGGAGGCTGAAGTGAGGAGTGGAATCCTTGCTTTTGGAGAGAAGGAGGCTGGGTCTTAACTCTGCTGGAAAGTGGAGCCAGGTTACTTTCCTTCAGGGCTGGGGCAGGACGAGTTACGGGAACAAACTCTGGGAAGAGCAGAAGCCCTGGTTCCCTTGCTAAGGCGGGCTATTTGCCCATGCTTGTGGCAGAGTGGAAGGAAATGTGTTAGGCATCAAGATGCAGAAACTCAGCCTTTAACTAGTGGCTTCTTTTCATAATGGCTATTTGTATGTGAACATAGATGGGGTGTATCGGGTGCTCTGAGTGATGCTGTGTAAGGCGTATTGTTAGTTATGCTCATTACGGCTTTATCTGCATGTAGCTGAAGGGACCAGTGTTTTACTGAGCAGTCCCTGCTTTTGCTTCTATAAGCAAATGCTTACAAGGCCATAATGAGGGGGAGTGTGTGTGTGTGTGTATGTGTGTGTGTGTGTGTTGCCAAAAGAAATGAATTAACTGGGCTCTTCAGATTATTTTGATGGTGGCTGATACATTAAATGAGTTTGAGGGAGTGAGGAAAGTACCTTTGGGGAAAACCAATGAGTGCGCTGACACTCATGTAGAAGGATTTGGTTCTATTCTTTTTCACAGTCAGCAAGAATGGCACGGAAGAGCATGTGTCCTCTGTAGCCAGCTAGCTAGCACAGGAAAGGAAAATGTGGGGATGTGGACATAAGCGGCTTCACACGTTGGTACAAGCAGCAGGTGCCAGTTAGCATGGAGTAGACATACGTTCTTTGAATTAAACCCGTTAAATAAAATCTGTGAATAAATTTCTGGAGTAGGGTGACATTTCCTTATACTGTTTTTGACAGTTGTCCTACTGGTATTATCATTGACATCTGTTGTGTGACTTTGAATGTGGTTCAGGGCCTTCTCATTGCTTGTAGTTTGACATCTTTGCTGGGGCATCCCTAAAGTACTGGTTTGGAAAAAGGGGTAATGAAAGTGTGCAGATTCTCATAACAAGGATATTTATCCATTGTACTGTCTCCACCAGCAGTCCTCAATCTGGGGGTCATGACCTCTTTGGGGAGGTTAAACGACCCTTTCACAGGGATTGCATGGCAGATATCCTGCATAATCAGATATATACATTATGACTCATGAAAGTAGCAAAATTACAGTTATGAAGTAGCATCAAAAATAATTTTATGGCCGGGGGTTCACCAGAACATGAGGAACTGTATTAAAGGGTTGCAGCATCAGGAAGGGTGAGGACCCCTAGTCAAGATTGTTTTAGAATTCACCCATTTCTTGCCTATTTTTCTGCTGTAACTTTGACCAAGTCAGTGTCAGTTTTTGCCTAAGTTATTGCAGCAATCTCTTAACGCTGTCAGCCTTGGCCCGTTTTAGTACATTTTAAATTTAGCGCCACAGTATTGTTATTAAACTGATTTTTTTTTTTAAGGGATGAGACGTAACTCAGTCAGTAACATGCTTGCCACACAAGTATGAAGGCCTGAGTTCTTTTCCAGGAGGCCAGCACGGTGCTTGGCAGTTGTAATCCCAGCACTGGGGAGGAGGAGATGAGCTTGCTGGCAAGCCAACCTATCTGAATTGAAAAGTAAGAGAGAAAAATGAGAAACTGTACCAAAAAACCAACTGAGCAGTGACTGAGGGAGACACCTGAAGCTGACCTCTGGTTTTCCACATGAATGCATATACACACACATACACACACCCCTGTACACAGTGTACCAGTACATACATCTGAACACCTATACACACATCTATACACACAAAACCCAAATCAGAGAACAAATTCCTCTGAAGACCCTCAGTCATCACTGTGGTAGAGAGTTGTGAGTAGCTTTTAGCAGGTAGATTCCAGGGATGTGCTAGCTTCTCTACACTACACAGGGCAGCTTCCACAGCAAAGAATCACCTGGGCCCTGTGCTAAAACTCAAGCTAGATCATGCTGTCCTCTCCAGGCAAAGCCCTCCACAGCTCTTTTTTTTTCCCCAGTCCTTCAAATGGCACAAGGCAGCATATGTGTCAGGCTGCCCTTCAGCTCTGACCTTATCTCTTGCTGCTTATCATTCTAAGAAGAGCCCAGGCTCTTCTACCTTTGGATAGGCATTCATTGCACCTGCCTCTGCTTAGACCATTCTTTGCCCAGACAGCCATAGCTGTAGTACTCACTACCCCTACCAACCCCTAATTTTCCATTTCAATGTGCTCCTAATTCTCATCATATGGATAGCATGGCCATCCGTGGCCATATACTCATAATTACTCTCCCTCCAAACTCTCAGTCTTCCTTATCTGCCTAAATTTCTTTAATAGCATTGTAATTTACAGTGTAATTTGAGTATATATATATATATATATATATATATATACATATACATACATATACACACACATATATACATGCACACATATGTACACACACACACACACACACACACACACACACATATATATATATCAAACTTCAGGACTTCAGGACTCCAAGCTGGTAAGGATTTCTTTCTGTGTCTTGTTAACTGTGGAATCCCCAGAACCTAGAACACTCAGTCTCAGGGTTCTCAATGTTTCAAGATAGATGACTCTTTACTGTAAGGGGCTGTCCAATGTAGAGAATAATGTTTGGTAGGACATATTTCTTGAACACACATGGCTCTCTCCTTCAGTCTGTCACAAAGGTATCATGCTTAATTTTTGTTTTGTAGTCACTATTGTGTTTCTTTTAAAAATAAATTCCCAGCAGGTTTTCTTTCAAGCATGAATTTCCATATTTTTTCTCTGGGGCTTATCCCAGATATTCACATATTTCAAATATGTTGCTGAACTTAGATTCCGTGAACTTCATCTTGGTCAGACTGACCGGTAAAGTGTCGTAGGAAGAGATCCAGTAGAACAAGCCCTCATGATGAATAGTGTTTTCCTGGGAATGAATTCTCCACAGTGGGTCACAGAAGAAACAATCACAGTGGACCCAGATTTACACACTGCCAAGTCACAGCAGGGAAATGCAGAGTTGTTCTTGAGATCTGGGGGAAGGAATGGGCAAAGTCAGTAGGTCTTTTAGACACACAGCGGCGTGGCTTGTGGGTCTGATGGGTTTGCTCTGCAGAAGCCTAAGGCTTTGTAGTTGCTGGTGCTCTTTCCCTGGACAGACTTAGGAGCCGGCTTCATTGGGCCCTGGTTTCCTCCGACAAATTTTACTGCCGTTTCAGACAATATTAAATTTCCTGCAGATTAGAAATGGGAATATGAGCGAGTGCTAAGTTAATCATGGCAAGATGGGATGCTACAGCAGTGCCAAGTGTGGATTCAAAGAGAGATGTGTGGAGTTTTCATAAGCTTATGGGTTAAGGAGAAAGATAGACTGTTCTGTCCCCCAACCCCGCACACACAAACACACTGGCTTTGGGGAGATTTTCCCTTCAGTTTTTACACTAAAAAGGCCCTTTGATTTGATAAAATAATAATCCATGCTTAGCAAAACAAAACTGTCAAGACAATCTCAACCTCTCCCTCTCCCCTCACCTCTGCCCTCTCTTTTCTTTCCCCATATCCCTCCCTTCCTCCCTCCTTCTCCTCCTTCCCAACTTTGCTTTGTTTGTTTCTGGATATTTTCTTTTTGTTTGTTTGTTGGTTTCTGGGGTTTTTTTCTTCTGTCTGTCAGAGCACTGTTGGCATGAAGACTGAAAACCTTGCTCTGTCCTTGTGTTTTCCCTAACTAGCTGGGTGACCTTGGGCAAGCCTGATGACCTCTAAACTTAGTTTCCTCCTGTAGCAAATAGGGGCCTTGTTCCCAGACAGTGTAAGACAATTAACAGTAACATTAACTTTAGGGTTGGTGCTGGCACATGGTCGGTCATCATTCAGCCAATGTGAGTGGATTCGGCTCTTCTTTCTCAGTGGGCTCTGACACTCTGGAATGTGCTTGTAGCTTAATAGATTGTGGCTCACTTCTCCAAGGCAAGTGCTGTTATGTAATAAAACTTCCTCAATCTTACAAATCCTCTTTTGCTTTCCTTCCGACAAAGCGTTCGGAAATTTGTTTTTACGGTTTACATTTTTGATCCATCTGATAACTGTTTATGTAGGTTAAAAACTGGCAGAGGGGGCATCGGCACACACATAAAAATCCATAGTCAGCATGTGTTTTCAAGTCTGAGTACACCAAAATTAATGCTAGTAATAATGGCTCATGGAGACTTAGTATGTGTCATGTGCCAATCTCTGTTCAGAGGGTTTTTACATGAATAAGATATACTTAATCTCAGGTTTATAAGGTAGCTCAGGCTAAGGTTCACAACCAAAAGGCAAGGTATGTTTATTTTTCCTAAAACCCAAAGAGGTGCTAAGAACTAAAGCAGTGGTATTAATTATGATGTTAAAATTACCTAGTCCTGACTATATGCCAGGTACTCTTCTGAACAGAACTTGTGTTGACTCAATTCTCACGTCAGGCCTCTGTATCTTTATTTTCCACTTATCTGTTACAGAGGGAAACTGAGGCATACCAAGCACTAGATAAGGCTCCTATTTAAACAGACTTGGTCTAGTTGAACCCCCAGGCTTTTGTCAATTGGTATGCACTGCCCTGTGTAAGGTAGTGTGTATGATTATGCAGAATCCAAAGCTGCAGCCAAAATGCCCAGTGGGGTGAGGGTTAGAGCGCATGTCCCACCCAGTGACCATACAAGGCAGGGTGTGGCCTGCTGTGGGTATCAGCAATACAGATTTATTAGAGAAACCAGCATGGTGTGGTGTGGGACAGCGGTTCTGTGAGTGAAGGAGGGAATTCGAGTTTGACCTTCAAAGTGAAGCAATACTCAAACAGCTGAGAAGGCATTCGAAAGCATGAAGGGCTTGCTCCTCAATGCTAGCAAAGGGTGGGTGCAGGTGAGCAGATTTAGGGAACCATGTTAGTGTTTGGATCATGGCTTGGCCATTTAGCTAGAGCATCTGGCTTCAAGATACCTAATGTCATGGAATCTCAATTAACTTACCTACAAGATGGGACCAATAGACCTTGTCTTCTTGAAATTAGCATAAGTTTTAAAACAGAGGCAAAATGATGTAAACATACTTAGTGTAGCCCATAGTATATAGCCCATAGTACCTTTGATAAATGAGAGCATTTCTTCCTTTTCTGGGAAAGTTATACCATAGCACTGACTCCCTCTTTTAGCAATAACTTAGCTCTTATAGAATCAGAAGCAAAATTGCCAAGACTGAGGTGCCTCAACCTGGCAGATGTTCCAGCCTCATTATGCAGATGAGATTTGTGTATGATTAGACAGAACACTTGATTAAAGTGGGATTCTAAGTGTTGGCTTTGCCTGTTACTGGAGATTTCCTCTTCCCGAGTGTTGCTATTTATAGCGTTTCTTTAAGTGTGTGTACATTTAATTCCCTTTGGGTTCTGCAGTGCAGTTTGCACACGCTGATGTCTAGATCTGCTCCAGTTGTGCAAGAAGTGGAAAATATCCTTTTTTTAGAACAGGTCACATGTGCTTACTGTCAGGGATCGGACCTCAGTGTAAAAAAATGTATCTTGGGACAAATCAAAGTTACTAAATTTCTCTCTCCAACTGCTTTGTTTCAGAACTGGTAGTAGTAGGATAAATAACAGGACAAAAAAGATTCCTTGGTTACTGTTCTTTTTTTGGTCAGCTGTCAAGGACAACAAGAAAGAGTCTGATTTGTTTTTGTGTGTGTGCTTATGTGCGTAGCAAGCATAAAATGTGCTGTACTGTTAGGTTTGTGTAATTGAAGTAAATCATAAAAACATGTTTAACCACTCTCCAAGTGTGGATTATTTGGAGGAAATTATCAGGAAGGCAAGTCAGAGACAATAACTGTGGTGATCACAAGCTTTCTGTAGAACATAGTGAGTTTATGGTTTATCTAGAGAGTTTTCTGTGTCTTAATACTGTGTGGCTGGAGGAGCAAAGTCAACACAAGGTCTGCACCTTCTGTTGAGGCTGTAGGGCTAGACTCTCCACTATAATTTCCCCTCCCTGCTTCTGGTACCAGCATTTCCCAAGGCTCACTTTGGCTTCTTATAACCAGCAAGCCCATTTCTCCAGGTTGCTTCATAAACAGAGGTCCCTTGTTTGCTTGTCCAGTGTTTTCTTCTGTGTTGGATCAAGCATGCCATGGAGGATGAAGGGGTTATCCCTTGTGGTGTTCACATGAGACCCTTGTCCTGTGATTCCAGTGATGAGCCTCCTTTCCTTACTCATGACTGCCGGGTACTTCTCAAGTGCTTAGGTGCTGTGGGCCAGGTACACAGGTGCAACAGATGTGTATTGCTGGTGCTTGTTCTATTAGAGCTGAAAGTTGGGTCAGGGTGGGTTGAACAGCAGAGCTCTGGGGGGAGGGGAATAAGGGTGTCTGGCGAGAAAAGAGTCATAGGGCTGAATGTCCTACCTCAACTTCATGAGGGGCCCTCTTGTGGCCCCCTCAGTCACCGCCCCCATTAGTCACTCAGTCACATTAAGCAGAAGAAACAGCACTGGAGCTGGAAGGACCTGGTTGTGTTTGTTTTTCTTCTTATCCACCCCCCCCCATTCCTTTCTCTCCTTTACATCAGTTATTTATTAAGCATTTCTACTATGTTGGGGCTCTTGATGGCTGCAGGGAATAAAATGTAAATTAGATAGCCATGGTTTTACTAGCACTGTGCTTCCCTCTCAGAAGTAGGGACCTCTAAGGTTAATAATGAACCAAAGACTTGAAAGAGGCAATTTTTTGGTACCTGTGGTGAAAATTAAGTGGAGTGTGCTATTGGTGGAGTGTAACTGAGAAAGAATCGGTCTTTGTGGGGTCCCACAGGTGGCAAGGGCGCCATGAAAGAAGTCCTTTTGAAGTAAGACCTGACACAAAGGTGCTACCACTCTGACTTTGACCAAGTTACTCAACCTCTCTGAACTTCAAGTTCCCTCTCGAGTAAAACAACTACTTTGCAATGTTTCTACAAAACTAAAAGGTATAATGTTTAAAAAACAGCTAACCTTAGGTTGGTGGTAAGTAGAATTCTCCCTGGATGTCTACTTAGGACTGATTGAAGGTAAGATGTAAAAGCAGAGAAACAATAGACATTAATCTTTGGTGTGAGTACTTATAGCTAGGTTTTGAGTTTTTTTTCTTAGTATTGGATGAGTCAAGTTTTATACTTGTCTTTGTAAAATTAACCCCCGACTAAGAGTGGACTTGGGTCTTGCTTTTTATTATTTTTTTATTTCCTTTAGAATGGTCTGGCTCCATGTGGTTGTCCCCCTCTGGTCTGCACTGAAGTCACATCTGACCCTGCCTAGCCTAGGAATGGGCTTTTGGCTGGACCAGGGTTTATGTTTTTTAGTGTAAAGGTAAGGTCTGAGGAAATGAGGATTCAACAGCAAATTTCACAAAACTTGCCCATCCTCGTGACTCTTAGCTGTGAGTCTCAACACCGGATCGTGCCTCTAGACTTGAAGCATTGGTGTTGGTGCAGAAGTGAAAAGAAGCTGACTTCCCATGCTTCTCCCAGCTCTTGCCCGCTGACATCCACAGACGGTAGCTTTTAACGTGGCCTCTTTAAAAATAGTATTTTTCAGAAATTATTTGGACTTCGATAGCTGTGTTCTTTCATTCACACACGCATGGAATGGCAACTTTTAAAAGGAGAGATCCTGCATCATGAGAAAGCAAATATTTTCTATCTAAACCAGTGAGTTCAGGTCTAGGGGAAGGCACGGATGAACTCTGGTTCTTCTATAAGAAGCTGTGGCTCATTGAGCAATTTCAGGAAGACATGTGTGGGCTTCGCCTTCCCCTACGCTGCCCCTTCCCCAACGTGAGTCACTTGCTGAATCATCGACACACATTCCCTCACTCTCCATCTAATCAAGGACATCATTGGAAAAAGTGGTTTCCTGCCCTATTGGAAACCTGCACAGCTTATATTTGCAGACTGTAGACCTTCATCAGGAAAAGTGTGACTTGTCTGGAAGAAGCTGTAAAGCAGAGAAGATCTATTTGGTGCAATGGCTGGGGTTATCTTTGAACTTAGAAAATGACAGTCAGACTCACTTCACTGCCCTTTTACAAGAGAATCACAAACATGACCTTATTTAACTCAGACACCAGAACCATCCAAATGGCTGGGGTTATCTTTGAACTTAGAAAATGACAGTCAGACTCACTTCACTGCCCTTTTACAAGAGAATCACAAACATGACCTTATTTAACTCAGACACCAGAACCATCCAGGTAAAGTCTGACAGAGGGCTTAGGTGACCTGTGACCACCATTGTTCTTTAAGCATGAGCAAGGTTTCTCTCAAACTAGCAGAGGCAGCACTCTACAGCTAAGTTGGTGAAGCCGCACATGGTTATGTCTGTGGTCAAGTCTCAGCTACCTTTATCTTTCAGTTTTCAGCAGAAGTGATATGAGTTACTCTGGTACCAGCTTTCCCTTGTGGTATTTTTGAGCCTGCAGATTGGCACTGTACAAATTTAGTACATTGGTCAGTAGAACCCTTTGCAACCAACCAATCCATAATGCATTTGGCTGAGAATGACTGAGAATAATTATGAAAGTATGCCCAGTTAGTTAAGAGTCCTTTACTTGCAAAGGAACAGGGTGACTTCAGTGGTGCACTCTTGAAAAGTCTATTTTTAAAGTAAGCATTTACAATAGCCTAGGTGAAGCAAGCCCAACAACCATGAGCAGCTGGTGCAGTTCCTTGTGACATGCATGTCTGCCCATTTGCTGCGAGGAAACACACGTGGAGAGTAATTTGAGAGGCTGGCCACTGATGGCAGTGTCCCAGGCAGTCAGACTGCAGACTTTTCGGAACCACACCTTGCATCATTCATCATAGCACGGTAATTTCCCCTTGTCATTCCACTAATAATATTTTGTCTAGGTAAATGCTGGGTGAGCAAATGTCGAGTGACAGGAGCTTGGAATGCAGTCCCAGTGATGCAGATTACAGGTAGAAGCTTTGCATCTGTTTGGTTGGAAGTGAATGAGAGGGCTGATTGGGTTTGCTTGGTCATCACAGCAAAGTCACTGAAATGTACAATTTAACGGAAGCTGAGTGACAAAGATGATTAGTTGATTTTTTTTTTTTTTGCGGGAGGGTGGGGCATGGCAAGGGGAGGTTTAGTGATACTCTTGGGTACTCCATTGACTGTGGAGAGTCTTTTCCATGAAACCCCTCTTTGTCTCTCTTGATCCCACATACCGGATATTATTCTAGTTAGTTCTCCCTGGCGGCCAGCATCCCTTCCCTTACATATTTCTCCTACTGGACAATCTCTTTTCACCTATAAACAATCTCTTTCCCAAGTCCAGTCCCTCTTACATGGTCAGTCCTTAGAGTTGAATTTCATGAGCAATGCCTGGTCCCATGTTCTTAGTTTCAAGGGTGTGCTGACTGGTGAACCCCACATAGACCCCAAGATTTTCTTGGGTACTGCTATATCACTCATATAGCTCTGGTAAAAAACTTTCTAGAGAGAATTACCCTCCTTCCTCAAACAAACAAAACAGGTTATAGTTTTTATCAGTGATCATTGATTATCTTGGATCTGATAATACATCAACACTCCATAATTTTTACTGAAGGCATTTTGTGTCAGGGAATTTTTCATTCTGAAACAGCAATCCAAGAATAGTTTAACATAGAGGTATGGTACTTATGGGAATGTACTTGAACAGTGATTTTTAGTAAGTGTGTATCACTCAAGTATACCACGCATGGGGTTGGGGGGTAATGCTCCACTCTCGTTTCTGATCTAGTAGGCCAGGATAGGGTTGGAGAAGGCATATTTCTAACAAGTTTGTAACTGTTGCTTTTGTGAGGGCTTGGGGTGGAAGTCATACTTTGAAAACCATGAATAGGTCATAGAGGGTAACTTTTCTCAATGAACTTGAAATAGAAAACTTGTAAAGATTTTGGTTATAAATAATGTATAATGGCAGGGTTGGCCCCTGTCAGGTGACAGAACATTCAGATTAATCATGTTTAAGTAGAAAAGGAAACTGTTGGTGACATGACACAAAAGTCCAGGGGTCTACCCAAGAGTGTGACTTTTTGAGTGACTTGAAGTTCGTCTATCTTTATTCCCCTAAGGACTGGCTCAACTCTTGAAATGGGGGTAGTTTCTTCGCAGCTCTGCGAGGGTGGAACTGGAAGCAGTCCGAAGTCACTTGACTGAGAGATTGGGTTGAGAAACAGGGTGATGGTGGTTTGGGGCACGTCCACATGACCGAATTGTTTTCCACAAAACTTCTGCTGAATAAAACGTGAAATACGACTTTCAGCCTGTTTTCCCATCTCTAATGAATTCCAGACAGTTTGTAGAGTGTGGGAGTTTCCAAAACAGAGAGGTGGAATGACTGGGCTCAGCCAGTGTCCTTTCCATGGCACACAAGGCAGCCCTGACATAGCAGACGCTTCCTCTTTGTTCTAAACCTCAGTATACTGCTCATTCCTCTGATTTGGGGGATGGGGGTGGAGGTGGGGCTGTGAAGAAGGAAGGACAGGGCCAGTGTTGGGTCAGACAAATTAAGTTCCTAAGAAAGTTCCAGAATCTGGATTTACCAGAAATGCAACCTGCGCCTGTGTTTAATCCACTCAGACCCAAATGTTTTGGGTTATGTGTTTTTGCTGTTGTTGCCCAATGAACTTCTCCAGACAAAGAACCCTCATCTGCTCTGACAATAAACTGGTTAAGTTTTCACCACCCGTTCAGGAAGTCTAAATTTAGGAGAAGATGGACTTGAACTTGAATCTCACTTTTGCCACCCATTAGCTGAGTGCCCTGAGCATGGTATCTTGGGGGTGAGGGTGGGGCCTCCAGCTTTAGTGCAGGGACTGAGAGGAGCTAAGAAGTGGGTAACAAGACAGCATGAAGTTATAGGATAAATGTGTGAATTAGCAGATTTGTAGGGGCTGGGGACATAGCTCAGCCAGTAAATGTTTGGTGCTTAAGTGTGAGAATCTGAGTTTGGTCCCCAGACCCCATGTAGAAAAGTAGGGTGTGGTGGCATGTGTTTGTAACTAAGCCTTAGGAGATAGAGATAGGTGGATCCAGGTGTTTACCTGCTAGAGAACTCAGTCTGCTTAGTAAGTTGCAGGCTAATGAAGCCTCCCACAACCCACTCCAGAATAAGTAGATAGCACCGAGGAACCCCAAGTCTGGCCTCCATAGGCACTTGTACACATACTCCTCTCCACATATGTATCTGTACACACACATGAACTTTCTCATATACACATAGAGAAATGTGAAGAAACATGTCAGTGTAGCGGTCTGCCCAAATCCTGGCTGTTAGTCTCTCCTGGTTCCTTTCACACATATCATCAATTAGGTTTTTAACTTGAAATGAATTTTCAGTTTTGACACTATCCTAAGGAGGGAATAACAAAGGGCAGTCAAGAAGAGAACTAAGTCCCTACACAACTGCCAAGTTGTATAATCAGCATCAGGATCACTGAGAGTTGAGCCAGGTCAAATAGTGGGGAATGGTGGGATGCCTCAGAGGGAGATATTTAAGGCTGGCATGAGCTATTTACATACAAGGCGTTGTTACCCTTTGTCGCCAGCACAATCTTTGTCTTTATCAACATGTTTTCTTTCATCATAATTACAGAGCATGGCTGGGTGGAGAACGCACAAGAAGAGGCACTAATTGGAGTTGTGCAATATCATGGAAGCTCAGGGCACTGCTGTTGTCCGCACAGGCTCCTGTGATTGCTAACTGTCCCTATTCAGTCTTGTCCATGACGACTTCCTGCTCTCTGGTCACACATATTAAAACCATCATCTTTTTTATGTGATCATATTTAACAGTATCAATCAGAAGTCCTGATATGCCCGAACTTTAGGATCATTTTATCTTCCTATGTACCTTAGGAGATTAGAGTCTTAAATGTACATGTTCTACACCAGTATGTTTGCATTTCTTGACCATCACAATTGCTCTTTCCTGAAAGCGGTGGTTAACCTAGTCTTTAGAAAATAGAAAGGAGTTAACCTGAGTATTAACTATCTTTCTTAGGGGACCAGTTTCATTACATCCTAGGTATATGCAAAGGCCTTCATCAGTTAGTAGCCAGACATGTTCCTGGGTACCAGGATGCTCATCTCCTTGATTTTGTGAAATGATGACATGACAACTAGAGAGAGGTTACAACAGATTCAGGCATAGTGATGTACATCTATGATCCCAGAACTCTGGAGGTTGAGTCAGGAAAATCTTGAATTTTAGTGCATGTAGACAACATAGCAAGACCCTATTTCAGAAAACCAAACCAAATCAAACAAAAACAGAACAAAAGACTGTGTTGTATGCCAGATGTAACTGCTGCTGTTACTCTGTGCCACTTATTGGCCATCCTTGCCCACTACAGCAGTTTGGGCTATCTGTGCTTCCACTGGTGTCTTTGCAATGAAAATTGAGAGTCTTGCATGAAGAAATGGAAAATCATGGAAATGTTCATCTGCAGGAGCTGTTGATAAGTACCTAAGTCATAACCAGATCTATGGCTTAAACACACAAATTATATGGTTGCTCTTCAAATGTGTATGGATATATGCGGCAGAATTTTGAGCCCATATTAGTCCTTAATGAATTGAAGAGTCATTTATCAACCTCTTAATATTGTGTGTATGTGTATAAACAGTATATGCATGTATGTGTACACACACACACACACACACACACACACAGAGAGAGAGAGAGAGAGAGAGAGAGAGAGAGAGAGAGAGAGAGAGAGAGAGTTTCTACCAGAATCCTGCTCTGAATCCTTAAAACTAGTATTTTTTCAGGGTAGTTGCAGCCTTGCTGTGGCATTCCAACTAGTGCAGTTTTGTTTCTTAGGGAAACAATCTCTATCCTGAGTATTATAAGGATATACGCAATATGAGTTTTTTTTTTTTCTTTTCATGTTGTTGAAGCAAAGATGCACAGAGCCATAGACAGGTTCTTTGGAGTCAGAGTCAATGTGTTTGGAGAAGTCCTTGGCACACAAGAGGATGGAGCCTGAGGAAGGCTGCTTCGATCCATCATGTCTGATGGTTTTCTGAACCTGAACCTTCAGTGAGAAGAGTGGGTGACTGCACGGAGAGTTAGGGGTATAGCTAGAAGGGAGAGGCAGGCAGCAGTGATGGGAAAGTCATTCTGGAAACTGTCAGTGTAGATTTCTTTCTTTGTTTGGCATCTCGCTGGGTGGATGTTAAGAGATATACCCCCTGCTCTGATGTTTCTGAGTCTTGGCTTGGGAGTTATTTGTATCTTCCTTGGTATATTTATTTTCTAGGTGAGGGTGTATCTCCCAATTATTGAACCCACTGTGCATAAGGAAATGATGATGAAACCTGAGTGAAAACTGTTGGACTTGGCCAATGGATGTGTGGCTTGATGGCTAACGACTCAATCAAGGGCCAGAAGAGGTCTTTGTAGAAGAAATGAGCCTGCTTGGTGGCTACACCACCTACTCTAGAAATAAAATCACTTTAAATGGTATTCACTGAGGGAATCCTTCCTGAACTGAGGGCAAGCCATTATACATGAAAGCCTTATTTTAAAAATAATCAAGTTTCTTTTATTTATAAATAGGCCAATGGTAACATTTTCTTTTCTTTTCTTTTCTTTTCTTTTCTTTTCTTTTCTTTTCTTTTCTTTTCTTTTCTTTCTCCCTCCCTCCTTCCCTCCCTCCTTCCCTCTCTTTCTTTTTTCTCTTTCTTTCTCTCTTTCCTTCTCTCTCTCTTTCTTTCTTTCTTTCTTTCTTTCTTTCTTTCTTTCTTTCTTTCTTCCTCCTCTTCATCTCCTCCTCCTCTTCCTCCTCCTCTTCCTCCTCCTCCTCCTCCTCCTCCTCCTTCTTCTTCTTCTTCTTCTTCTTCTTCTTCTTCTTATTCTTCTTCTTCTTCTTCTTCTCTCTCTCTCTCTCTCTCTCTCTCTCTCTCTCTCTCTCTCTCTCTCTCTCTCTCTGTTGTCACTGAGCCCTCAGGAGAACAGAGAATTGTTAGATTTTTTGGGCATGTCAAGAGCCCAGCACACTGAGTGGCCACCAGATCTTTTTTGAATAAAGAATAACCAAAATGTGTTGGGAATGTCACTTAGTTAGTTGCTAGAGTGTGTGCTTACCATGTATCATACACAACAGTGGGTTCTAGCCCCAGCACCAGCTAAAACCAGCTGTGCAGCACACATTCTTCAATCCTAATTCTTCAAAGGTGGAGGCTGGAAGATCTGAAGGTCAAGCTCATCCTTGGTATAACCTGGAATACCAAAGAATCTGTTTCCAAAACTAAAACTACAAAACAAAAACCTGAACAAGAATTGGATAAAGCATTTTTGGTGTGTTCAAAGAGTTCTTCTGGGAAATGGGAGGAAATGGTTTCAGACTTTATCCTTATCAACTATCCTCTTTGTTAGATTTTTCTGAGCCTAAGTTTTTTCTCCTGTATAATAGGAGTAACAATAGAATTTTCTTCTTGGGCCAGCAGTAATAGCATGGCATCTACAATCCTCAGTACAATAAATGAGTAGACAGAGAATTGTTGTTGGTGCTAAGAGGGGCAGTAAACCACAGCCAGCACTCTCCTTAGTTTGTTGTTCATGTTCTATAAAATCACTAAAAACATCAAATTTGTGAATATTGAATCATTCCTGGGACAATAATGTGGTAGTTTCCTGAGAGCACCTGGTCCCAAATTTTTTGTTAACCAATCAATGCATAGCTCTGTTTTTGCATGTGTTTCAGTTTAAAGACACCGTATTTTATGGATATTATTGAGTTATTAACCTTGAACTGACCAACAATACCATATCTCATATCTGAGTAATGCTTATTTTGCTACCTGTGTGTGTGGTTTTTTCCCACTTGGAAGCCTCCTTAGCATGTAACAGGACGAGGAAGGCAGTGGCTCAGCCTCGGCACCTAGCCTGGAGCTGTTCAAGTAGTGGGGTCACCATCACATAAACATAAACCACACTGACAGTCTGTGAAAGGATGCTTATCTGTAGTGGACTGTGAGCATGGAAAGAGGGAAACAGGTCCTAAACTCATTTGACCTCAGTGGGGAATGGCTGCAGATGTTAATATTTGTAATTATAGATTTTGATTACCAACTGAGTTTGAAAATGGGGAACCCATGAATATTGAGAATTGACTTTCTTGCAGCTATATTCCTATAGCTCAGATGAAGGAACTCAGTTTTCCATTTTGGCTGTTTGTCTGCTCTAAACATGATTGTCACTGCCAAATTGTTAATGTTAATATTCTCTGTTCGGGTATTTTTGACTTTGGTATAGTTCCCATTGCTTTTAGTATATATATATATTTTGAAGTTGGGATATGAGAGTCATGTTCTGGGTGTCAGGGGGAGGCAGAGAAGCTATGACGTCTTTACTGAAGAGTCCAGGAAGGAACAGGTAGAGCCTTCCAAATGCTGGCGAGAATAGAGCTGACATACCTTGGCCCAGCTCACTCAGGGCCTGGAGCTTGCAGCTGGTGGTTTTGATTTCCTCAAGCATATTATAGTTATCGGCTGCCATTGTTGTCAACGTTATCTGAGTACTTGTTAGAGGTGCTGGGAATTCTTCTAGAAGGAGGCAGAGAGGAACTAGTTTCAGATGCACAATTTATAAACAACAAGGAAATACAAAAGCCCACCAGCAATAGCAACAGCAGCCTTGTCTACTGTGTTCATAAAGCTCTTTTTTTGTGGCTGGTGTCTTGGGCTGTAGTTTGGCTTGCTTTTTCTTATGTGTTTGGGTACTATACAAAGTGTGTGTGTGTGTGTGTGTGTGTGTGTGTACCTTAGTTCTGGAGTGAAAGATTACCTTTGTTATTTTCTCCTACACTATTCTGTGTTAGAAATTGAACTATCAGGAACAAATAATTTGTACCTAGGTGAATTTTTAAATACATCAAGGCATCTGCTGTCCACCAGGTATGGTGTGAGATGTTTAAGACACTTCATATAGTATAATTTCTGCCACGAGATTCGCAGGCTCCCATTTTGTAGATGAATAAATGAAGGCTTGCCTATCTTTTTTTCTTTAGCTATATTAGGGTACTTATAGATGACATCCAGAATTTAAACCTAGGACTGTCCCAACTTGGGTGCTCACCTCTTTCTCCATCATGCTTTGGAGTGAGTGCTGGAGATGTGGTTCAGAGGGAGTGGCAGGTGTATCAGGGGTGACAACTCATTGTTTTTGGAATGGAAAGAGGACTAGGTTTCTGATGAAGTAAAGACCAAGGACTCAGGGTGTGGCTGAACATCTGAATCCAAGATAAATAGATCTATGTATTAAAGGTGCTCACAGCATTCCAGGATAAAAAGTCCTTTGTTTTCCAAGCTGCTTCTGAAGAAAGAAGGAGAGATAGGGTGTGATTGCTCCCAGAAAGGTAGCAGAAGATAGGATGTTGGCTCCTTAATCACTCTCAAGGGCATTGTGGGTAAGTTGTTGGTTTCCCCCATTGCTTATTAAAGCTGTTCTTAGAGTCTTGCTTCCTGATGCCTTCAACAGTCTTATAGACACATCCCAGCATTGTGTTCACCACTGGACATGTACTCCCTAGCGTCTTGGTGTTTTTCAGTGATTTCTATCCCTCCCCACCCCCATCAAACTTGTTAATTGCTTTTCTTGTGTGCCTTCATAAAGTTGTAGCCAGTGTGCTCCCTTTTGGACTGTTTATCTTTGACATGCCAGAGTTCTTGAAACATCGTAATGTTGTGTAATGGGCCTAACTTCTGCCTTGACATGTGGGTGTTAAGCACATTAGTCATCGCAAAGCATTGAGTTAAATATTTTCAATAAAAGGTTGTAATGATCTAACAGAGAGGAAGAAGCTGGAAACCGCCCGGTTGATGGCTTTAATGGGGAGCCATGTACTTAGTGGGTTTCCCCAAGCAAGTTAGGATGCATACCTCAGATGCACAAGCCTTTTTACTCTACATAGTGGGAGAGGAGAGAGATGGACAGTTCAAAGGGACTTTATTGTCACACGTGAAGGAGAGCACCAACTGTCCAAGTTTCCAGAGCTCTTGCTCCCGGAGTCCTTATCTGTCACGTATCTCTAACTCCCACAGGAAATGTTAAAGCCTTCTGGGAGACATTATCAATAGGGACTCTTGGGCTGTGTCTTAAGCCTCATTAAAGGCCCTTAGCCTTGTAATAATGATCAGTCAGTATTGGAGAGCCATCCGGGAGTTCTCCACAGCACCATGGAAAGCCAGAGCTGAATGAAAAAAAACTCCTGCACCTATCAAGTTGGTTTTATGAAGAGTTTTGGGCAGCATTACTCACTATGAAACTATGTTCCTGTTGCCCTGGTTTATCTCCACAGACATCTCTCCATGGCAGAAGGTTGACTACTTGTCTCTCCGTGTCTCTGGGCATCTGAAGATGGTTGAGGTACATTGCTTTGGTCCTTTCTGGGGAGTGTATCGCAGCCATGGACCTTTTGGAAATAATTGTCTAGAGGAGTGTTTTGGTAATTGCTTTGTTAGGATGGTGGGTTGTCTTGTTCATGGAGTTGGAGGTTTAAGTAGATCGTGGGCTACTCCTCTTTTTCCCTGCCAGAGATCTTCAGTTGTTTTGTTAAAAACAAACAAACAAACAAACAAACAAACTCAGAGCTATGTACCTTTTTTTTCCTAGAGAGTTTGCAAACAAGGGGGGTTGTTTTCATGTCTAAGCAGCGTCCATGGCTGCTGTTAACATAGCTCGGCACTAGATGGTTTCAAAGCACATCTGAGTGGAAGTACTTCACTTCTCTGACTCCTTTTCTTTTGTAGTCTGGCACCTTATACATATTGATTGTTGCTTTCATGATCTAATAGGCAATTGATGATATTTTGGGGACTGGAGGATTTGTGGAAGGGAGATCTATTCCCGCCGTTGACCCTTGTGTCTTTTCCTCACAAGTATGAATGGTCTCTTGTCCTCCTGTGTAACACGCGTCACCTTTATTTGTCTTCCCCATTCCCTGAATCTATAGATGAGGACACACTTTTGAATGGGAGCCCAGTAACCTGTTGATGTAAAGTATCTTTTACCTTTTAAGATTACCATCGTTAGCACCTCCCTCCTTCCTGGCTGGGTTCCCTGTCATTTTAAGCAGGCAGCAATTACAGGTTTGCTAAAGAAGCTGGCTTCTGCTGCCAAGGCTCCTATTAATTATCACTGTATCTCTAATTTAGCCTTCCCAGTGTTGAGAGGAGGCACATGTAAGCCCTCTGCTGAAGGGCTGCAATGAGGTCTCTACAATCACCTTCTTTCTGAGCCGGTTAAGTGTGTGGACTCTATGTTCAGCCAAAGGGCCAGAGTGGCCCTGGTGAGTGTTTTTTGTCTTTTTTCCATAGGTCATTTGGTTGCTCATGTTTAGCATGGTTGGTTTTTTTTTTTTTTTTCTTCCTTCTGATTCTGGCCTGAGTAAGAATCAAATAAGCCTTTACCTTGGGATCTGAGATCTATTTCCAGTCTGTTCTTGAACCTAAGATGAAGACAACTTGAAAACATGTAAGTGATTTTCCCACCAGCTGAGTCCTCTACGGGTGAAGAGTAAAGCGAACCATGGAATTGACTCTATGCCTTTCTTCCAGAAGGTAATATACAGATGTTAACAAGAGCAAACTAACACATATGGTAATCAGGGAGTGTATCCTAGTTACCGTTTCTAGTTGTGAGTGTGTGTGTGTGTGTGTGTGTGTGTGTGTTAGGATATCATTCTTTATTTAATATTGGATCTTTTCTCTTGCTGCTCAGAAGTGGCTGGATCACTTTTGTTTGTGTTCAGAAATGTTAAGTTCACTTGTTTCAGTGAACACTCTTTTAGAAGTTTCTAGGCCTCATTTGATCAGGTCTGGAGTGCTTATGCTTCCTTTCCCACTTTTTCTCATGTTATTTTTGGCACTGCTGGTGTTGGAAGCTGGGGAAGTGATTCACTGCAAAGTGAATTAATTTTCCACGTTTTCCGATGTGCTCCCCAGTTGCCCCCTGGTTTATCCCCCCCCACCACCACCCCCACCCCGAGATGACTCTGCACTTACACTGCTGTCATCTTTGCTGGCTTAGACAGAAATGCTGATGTCACTTGGATTTCTTAAATTACAGCTGCTAGGAATTAACAGAAATCGTAAAAGTATACCACTTCCTCATTTTGCTTCTTTCTGGACTAATTATTGTCCTTCTAAGTCCTTGGGGAGGTTAGGGACTTGGAAGCAAATTCTCTGTCTATGAGTTCAAAAGGCAACTTTTAAGCTTCTTTCTCTGTTACTGGATCCAGAGATAATGTAGCCCTTAGGATGGAGATCTGGCATGACCTTCAATAACCCTAGCCTGGTTCCCTACTCAGGATCTTACAGGCTAGACCGTTGGACCCCTCTTTTCTCCTGGGTGAAGAGTTTCTGACAACTTCCCTTAAGTAAGTTTCCTTATATAGAGTGTTTTTACTCAATGTCTTTCGCCAGTTCCAGACTGTTTTTGGTATGAGGTGAAAGTTCTAATTTGTTTACTGATGTTCTCGGAGCCTTTGCTCCTTGAGGGAGTGCTCTCTTCTGACCCCCTCGCTCTCTCCTTTAGTTTACCACAGGCACACTTTTGTTCTTCTGTGTCTCCACTCCCACCTCTAATAGCTGGTTGCCGGGCTTCAGGCTCCCTTACCTCTTGTTTGGTGGCTTGAGTGTTGGCTCCAAGAACCTGTCCTGGGAATTCCCCAGGCTTTGGACAGGGCCGTGCAGCTGCCACCTGGAGTGAGCATACAGGATGGCAATGCCCTGTTTGGCTCTATTGATTGAACTGAGCCCCATGGAAGCAGAAATAGAAGGGTTCAGCATTCGCACTTTCCTGTGTTGAGGTTTTTGCTTATTTCGTGTATTTAGAAAAAGCATCCATTTGCAAACTGCTGACTTACTATTTTCTCTGGAATGGAAACTATTTGGATTATTTTAATGACTTTTAGCTAAGACTTGTTTGTCTACAGAATTAGTTTTGTTTACTGGTGTCCTGTTTAAAGTAAGACCAGAATATGACTTTTTTTTTAACTTTATAGAAATAAGTGTTCCTTGGTACTTAAACCAATGTACATTTGAAATACCATGTTTACTCCACAGAATCAAAATAGAAACTCTAAAGTAAAAATTACTGATATGTAAATATTTCTATCTTGAGACATTTGCTTTCTTTGAAATTGTTTTCTCTTGATTAAGATATCTTCAGACTTTAGAGGACTCCCTTTTACATTTCATTTTCTCACTAACCCATTTCTCTCTGTGTTTTTAGGGGGATTGGGTGGGAAACAAGGTTCAGTAGCAGACTTTTGGATGGAAGTCATGTTTGCTCCTTGAGTGTTTGCTATGAGCTGGTGATGGGAGCTTTGCTATTGGCTTTCACTGAACTGCTTTAGTTTAATTTTAAGATGAGAGATTTAGCTTAGGAATATGCAATAATAATTGATTATTTTAAGAACTATTAAGCATCAATTCAAGATTCTTAGGATGAAGTATCTTTGTTGAGCCTCCGGATGTCTTTTTTCTTTGAGATCTGTATATAGTCAGGTCGCATTTCCTTTGATAGTGGCAAGGATGTTTGAATTGAGATTCTGGATGTCATAAGAGGAGGTATAGATTAAGCAAGTTCCAGTGAGTTAAGTTCACTTAAGCTCAAATGAACTGTTCATTTCACTAGATTGGTGATCATGCATGCTTTATTCTATCCCCACAAGTAGAAGCATGGTATACCTAGTGATTCCTGAGTAGATGTTGAATGCATACATGCACTGGGAAGCCTGGTTGTAGGATCAGCTGTTTAGTAACTAATTGTGGGACCCTAGGTTATTGTTTATGAGAGTCCGTGTCTTTTGTCCAGTGAAAGGGAAGGAATAGATCAGGGATGGAATGACTGGGCAAGGCATAGGCTGCTTCTTGGTAGGAAATGAGAACCTCTTTCTCACCTGCCCAGGGTTCTTTGTGGTTTCCAGCTTCTGCTACCCCACTTCTTGGGGAGATGAAGTCAGGTACTCTCTCAGAAGTCTTCTTTCTGAGGTTTCTTATGCTGGTTCTTTGACTTTGAGGCTTTGTGTGTTACAAGTCAGCAACATTCTGTGACACTTGTGGGTCAGCAGGTGTTGACTTAAACAACAGCAAAAGCAGCAGCATGCGCCGTTGGCCTCTCCTTCAGATTGTTTTGATATATCAGCATGTATATGTACAACTTAATCAGTAGGCTCAGTCAGAGTTTCTCTAGAGGAGGAAGATATCAAGAGTTGATAAGATCCACAGGGTCTCCCTTTTCCTTTGAATCCCTTCTACACACGGAGCATGTGATCACTGACACCTGCTGCATTCTCGACTATGTAGGCCAGGGCTAAAATGTCTGCCTGTAAGACACTGGAGCTGTCTTCTTGCAACTCACCATGGCATAAATATGATGATGTGAAATCTGTAATTGTTGCTTTGTGTCTAAAAGATGGAAAGTCCAGCTCTTCTCAGGGGGACCATGGCATGTGAAGGAAAGTCTTCTAGCAGGAGTGAGCCTGGCTTTATCACTAAAAGAGCATTGCCCATGAAATGAGAGAAAAGCATTATGGGTAAAAGCCTGGCAGTGTGGCTAGAGCTCCATTGAGCATGGCTGGAGCTGTGAAGGTAAGGGACAACAGTGAACTTTCCACTTGGAGGATGATCTGGAGCATGGCTACAGCTCATGTTATGGTTAGGATGGTTCTAGATCAGCGCGTTTCTCAACCTTCCTAATGCTGCAACCCTTTAATACAGTTCCTCATGTTCTGGTGACCCTCAACCATAAAGTTGTTTCATTGCTACTTCACAACTGTAATTTTGCTAGTTATGAATTGTAAATATCTTATATGTAGGCTATCTGATATGTGACCCCCGTGAAAAGGTCCCTTGACCTCCAGAGGGGTTGTGAGGACCACTGTTCTAGATGAACCTTCTTTGTGAGGAATGACAAGATATATGTGGTGTGCCACCATGAAGATGGGTGACGATTGCAAGAGGGTGAAATCCTCCATTACAGATTTGAAGGGCAGTGAGGGCAGAAGTGAGGATGCTATACTGCTTACTGGTAACAGTTAAGTGACTACTCATCCTTTCATCAACTGAATCCTTCATCACATAGTCAGGAACTTCTTCTGTAGCCAGCATTTCGAATAGCCTGTGAGTAAAGCAGACATGGTTTCTGCTCTCTAGAAGCCTCTGTTCCATGAGAACAGTCATTGAGCTCTGGACAGTCAATGATCAACATTGTACTTGTCTATTTTGTCCCATACTCGTCTGTTTCCTCCAGCTTATTTCTAGGCTGGTGGCTTGCTTCTATGACAAGAGTTGGAAGGTGAAGTTAGATAAACAGACAAGGCCCTTGCCTTGCATTGCATATGCTTATATGTATGCACGGAGCCTACAAGAAAGCATTCGGGGTTTCCATAGGCAGATCTGCTCCAGGAAAAGTTCTAGACATTTCCCCATACTTTGAATGGAATGACCCTGGCTTTTTAGTCTGCATTCTAAGAAGAAAAGTCTCAGATCTTGTGGACCTTGAAGGTGGCTTTGGTGGCTGCTTTCCTGCCTGTGTTCCTTGTTGTAACCAGTACTTAGCATTTGCATTGAGGAGCAAGAACTGGCCTTAAGCCAGTAAGACTTAGCCAGAGATCAGAGAAGTAGTATACTGTAAAGAGATGTTTTGGTACAGAAATGGCAATCAGTTTCTCCACCAAATAAAAATTTCCCAAGGTCCCCATCCAGGACAGCAATGTCTATAATACAGAGTCCAGATCGGCCTGATGGAATGATATGGATTCTTGGGGATTGCAGATTTGTCCAGGGAGTCTGCCTCTCCCATTTCACATGATTGGTAAAGGCAAAAGCAAGCACCTGTTGCTTGCTGTAAGAGCTGTGGAGTCAGCTTGTTCGAGGTTTGAATCTCAGCTGCATTGGTAAGTAGCTGGGTGAGTCTAGGGGGATGATTAGGGCCCTTGTTCAGTCACCTGTCAAATGAGGTGGTGGTTAAGCACGTAAGCCCTCTTGTTCAGCTCACCTGGGTTTGTATGCCTGCTCTACTGCTGTGGGACAATAGGCAGTGTGTTCTCTTTGTGTCTTAACTGTCTTATCTGTAGAATGATAACAATGGAGATGATAATAGTACATGGGATTATATGCGTAGAGGGTTTAACACAATACCTGGCACTTAATTCGCTCTCAGTGTTCCTTACTCAGCCATCTTCCTCAACCTCATTGTGTTAAACTTTCTAGAATGTCCTGTAATGAATGCTGTCTTACTGACATTTTTGCTTTGTCTGAAAATTAGTGTTTTATAAAATATACTTGCTGCTACGCGCTTTCCTTTGGGGTGTGTGTGTGTGTGTGTGTGTGTGTGTATTAGGATCTTGTTATATAGCCCTAGCTAGACTGGAACTCAGTATGTTGACCAGTCTGGCCTTGAACTTGGGACAACTTTTGCCTCCACCTCTTGAGTACATGGAATTATAGTATGTTCTGTCATGCCTGGCTTTTTCTTTTTTTTAACTTAAGACTTAATAGTAGAATTTCTGGGTGAGGGATATGTTTGCTATTCTACATAGTGGATGTCCAGTTATATTTTATATTTTATTTTTTAACAGATAACTTTTTTTTAGTTTACTTATGTGCCAAGTATTATAGCATACTTAGATTTTAAAATTGCTTATTTAAATTTAAATCGATAGATAGCCTATATTTTTATTTGCTAAATCTAGAAACCTAGTTTGGAACTAAAACTTAACTCTGTATTTTTATTTGTGATATATATGTGTGTGTGTGTGTGTGTGTGTGTGTGTGTGTGTGTGTATGGAAATATGTATTATTTTTGTCAAAATAACATTTATTATGAAAAGAGGATGGTGATATATATATATATATATATATATATATATATATAGAGAGAGAGAGAGAGAGAGAGAGAGAGAGAGACTATATATAGCATATTGCATGAAATTCTGAAATGTTCTAACATAGTTTTGACCTAAAGGGGACTGGTAAAGCCCTACCATGTAGATGCACATTCCAGAGAATCCTGAAGATCTCATCACCTTTGAAGGAAATTACCTCATTATTCAGAGTCACCTAGCTGGAGAACAATGTCATTCCTTAGGGTTGGCTTGGTTTTCCAAGCAGAAGAATAAACACATCCAGTGGTTAGGTTAATATCTTGGAATGATTTCATTCTGTTTACACCCGAAGCTAATTTTTTGAGTGGCTTTGGTCTTGAAGCTATTAGACTAGTTGGCGACTCTCAGAGAAGTTCCATCCAAGACCGAGATCCTTTGAGTTCAGTGTTCCCAGAGCATACTGTGCTCACTGGAGAGATGAATATTCCTGCCTTCAAATCCTTTCATGTTTGATGGCTCTAGAGCAAAAAATGATACTAACAAGAGGAGGAATAAATAAGATCATGGTCTATGGCAGGTCAAGCCAGGTTCCAGGGGGTTGAACGTATGCAGCAACTAATTATGGAAGCCAAGTGGATTAGAAATGGATTAAATTAGAAGTGGCTTCTTAGAGGGTGCTATTTGAGAGAACTTAGCAAATAATGAGAATAATTTCATTTCAGAAATGGAATGTTCTAGGTATGAGATTAGCATTAAAACAAATACTTGGAAGTGTCTACAGTTTGAGGGAAACATGTTACTTAAATGCTACAGAAATAGATACATATGCATACAGTACCCCATGTCTCCTGCAAACTCCCTTTTATGTGTGACTGCTGGTGGTGTAGGATACCTACACTTCACCTGAGATTCGTGGAGCTGGATGTATTCCATGTTGGGTTCCTAAGTATTTATTTTGGACTGGATGCTCTTATGTATGAGATGGTCAGAGAGACTCTTACCTGGGTCACTTCATCCAACTAAAATGCATTAAGTGTGATGCCTAGGCCTCTGGATGAAACTGGGCAGGAAGATGTCGTGAGAGGCCTCTTGTGAGGCATCATTGACTTAGAGCCAGTTACTTCATTTCCTGGTGAGATGTTTTTGTTTAGTAGATTTGGTCTAAGTCACAGTTAATAGGTTTAATGGTTTTGAATGGTACCAAATAACTCTCCATCAGGGTGCCATTTGTAACCAGGGAGGATTCCCTAAATGGAGTACAGCACACACAAAACTGATTGAGCAGGCCTGTCACCGTCTTAGACTTCTCCACAGAAACCAAGATTCCTGAAAGAAATCATTAAAATTAGAGTCAATGCTAAAACATAGCTAATAACTCTTTTGCTACTTAAAGCAACAGCAATACCAAGAACAACAAAACAAACCATCCCAAGTTAAGACCATTTAAAAATGACCTGTCTTTAGAACTTATTGAGACCAATCCTACTCCTCTAGCTAAAGAATTAAATAAAGTGTGGCAGGGTGCCCTTGTTGGTTAGATGTGTGGAGAACTGGTTGGGTAGCCTGCTTTTTGTGTCAGTGGGGCTTCTGGGATGGCTGAGAGCAGACATGGAGAACTATGCCATTTTTCAAGTTATGTGTGTTTGATTAGAAAGCTCTGAGCTAGAATGGAAATTAGCTAGGCATTTAAAGGCTCAGGTATTTTATTTTTGTCAATTGGGATTGGTTTGTCTCAAGTCCAGGCAGGTTATTTGTGGTAGATGTCTTGGCTATTTCAGGTACTGGTATGATGAGATGGAGCCTGGATTCAAACCTTTATTGGCTTCTTAAACATGAAAGAACATACCTGCTTATGTAAGTTTGGGTCTGGCTGAATGTTATTATTTTTCCCCCTGGATAATCAGGCCAAATATTTGGTAGTTTAAATATCTACTCTTGGTTCTTACTGCTTTATTTTTTTGGCCATGCTTAATATCTTCCTTTTTATATCTGTCATTAAGTTATAATTGAAGCTTCATGTTTTATATTTACACTGGTGCATGCATGATGAAGTTGAACTATGCCAGCCATTCAGACCTAATGGCGAATATTGGCTTGTGCCAGGAAGTTTTTGAAATCTGTTCTCTTTTTCAAGGGTGTCCAGTGCAATGCATCTAAGCAGTCCACATCTCCTCCCTCCCTGTCCAAGCTGTGACTGCACAGGGAAGCTTCCATGTCTGTGCATGGAAGAACATCTCACTTGTGATAAAAGCACATCAGCTTGCTAGCTTCCTCTCCCAGTAGTTTGCTTGACAAGTCTTCTTGCCACTCCATCCCTTAGCTCACTGACTGTCATGCAGGGTTTCACTGAGTATCAGTCTTGGAGTAGCTGTGTAGTGATGATAGGTGACACCCATGCCACAAATTGTGTCCCAAGGGCTGTCAGACATTATCATACAATTTACAGTGCTTGAATTCTCTGGATTTGGTCCAAGTTTTAACTCTATCCATCAATCCATGGAACCAGCTGTCAGAGTCTTGCATCAAGGTTTTTCCATGTGCCAGCCATTTATTTTGGTGTCAAGAATACAGGGGGATGCCAAATGGTGGAATGTCTGTGCCCATGAAGCTTTCCTCTTTGTGTGTGTGTGTGTGTGTGTGTGTGTGTGTGTGTGTTGGCATGTTAAACTAAATATACTTATAAAAACAAATATATAAGTAAATTTATATATATATATATATATATATGTATATGTATATGTATATGCTACATGTTCATAAATATTTAGAAGAAAGAGAGGGCATGGGTAGATTTACAGTGATTTATCATTTAAAACTGAGTGGACATGAAAAGACTTGATAAGAAAATGGCAATTGAAAAAAAGGCCTCAAGAAGATTGGAATGGGTCATCAAGGCATTGAGTGAGAAAAGTCCAGAAGACAGCAAGGGTAAGAACATTGTCCCTAAACGGATGTGACTGATTCAAGAGGAACCATTGTGACCATTCGATAGGCTGAGCAGAGTGAAAGTTGGCAGTTCAGAAGATGGGCAGGGATGGTTAGAGGAGTCATGTGGTCTGGCCAGAGGCTGACCTGCAGCATCTGTTAAGTCTTAGCATTTTACTACTGTAAATGGAAAGCCAATGTAAACTTCTAGCCTGGGGTTAACAGGGTTGTTAATATAGACAGTGGTCCAGTGTGAAGGGACACAACAGTAGAAGAATTTGGAGATCAAGATGGCTCACTGGGTAGAGGAACTTGCCACCAAGTTCGTTCACCCTAGATTGATCTTCAGGACTCGTGCAGTGAAAGGAGAGCACCAGCTCCCCCAGTTGTTCTCACATGCACAGGTACACTGGGACAGCATGCCCCCCCGCCCCCAAGAATTTGGAGATTAGCTCACCTATGGCTTTGTCCCCAGTAGAGGCAATTGTATTCAGCATTCTGAGCTTTGATTTTTCTCTTCTTGCAACACAGTGCTCATTTTTAATGACCTTCCAGCTATGCTGGATCAGCATCCTCCTCCCAGTTTCAGGATGCTGAATGTTTTCTATACATGGCTGATTGCATTTGACTTTAAGCATGCAGAGCTGGGGTGCTGATGTTAAATGATCTTATTGCATCTTCTTTTTAATTTGAAAAATGTTTCTGTAAACATTAAAAAACCTTGCAAATTATGAAGAAGGTTTATATGTTGATGATAAAGCTTGTTTGCCAATAAAATTTGTGGGGAATCCCAGATTTTAACCATTATCTCTAACCTTAATGGTGCTTTATGGGACACAGAAGATAGATCGAAAGTTTTGTGTTTTACGCTGAGCTATCACCTGGGACACAGTAATAAGCAGGACAAAGGTTCTCAGAAGTTGAGGAGGAGGAGGAGATGGTCTGGGTTAAGGCAGAACCCTACTCATATCAGGAGAGAGGGAAGGAAGGTCTGGCTACTTGGAGTCCTGTGAGATCCTTAGCCATAGTTGACATTCAGGTGCATCTTTCCCCTAGTAGTCATTAAGTTGTTTGCAGCATCCACTGAGCCCCAGTGCCACACAGGTTAAGAGGTGCCAGGACCTGGCAGACTCTCTTCTGTAGCCCTGAGCAGTTTGGCTCCTCCCCAAACTGGCATCATGCTGTTTAGCACATCAAGGGCCTGTAATTAACCCTCTCTAGAAGGAGTGTAGGGGCCATCCATCTTTTATTACTCTAGAGTATCCTTGGGGAATCTAGAGTTTCTCCCGTCTCTCAGAACATATTTTTTTTCTGCTTTCTTTGCCGTTCTACTGTCCCTTCTAGATGGTGCTCACTGGCATCGTGGCTGGCCAGTTCATTAGTGCCATATGGAGAAGTCCTTCCTTCTCCTTGCCATGTTTTCAGGCCTCAGTGTGAACTGTCAGGAGCCTGCAGAGCCCAGTCATGTCATCCAAGCTTAGATTCAACCCATTCCTCCTCTTCTGTGAATCAACATTTTTCTTGGGAAGCCTAGAATTTCTAGAGTTTCTAGGCCAAGGGTTCTGGAACAGAATTCTAAGAGGTAAGAGTCTGCCCTCCCAGACTGGCCTTTTGGCCGAGTCCTGGTTGATACGGAGGAGGAGGGAAGTGTGGATGAGAAGAGTGATCATGGCCACAGGGCTACCACTCTCAAAATGATGAGGCCAGCTCTCCATGTGGGAGCTGACCCTGTGGTCGTGCTCAGGAAGCACCTACTTCTATTGTCAGTACTGTCACAAGTGGGTGGGAAGCTGGGGGCAGGAAGCGAGGGGCCTTCTGATGTAGTAGGATCACTTGCAGGAGTCATTTCCTATTCACACTCGGCTTTGCTTATTTCTCCTTTAAACTTCAGACCTTGGCATTCCTCTTCCCGCCATCTCCAATACCTGCCCATCATTCTTCTGTAGTAGCCTCAGTGTAAAAGTTACTTCTTCACTTCCTTGATCTCTTGTCTGCCATGGGCTGCCATAATCCTCCTTGATAGATCCTGGAGTTTTTATTTCTCTCTGTGTTCAAGGTCTGGTTTCTACCTCCATGAGGCCAGAACTCATAGCTATTGTGTTCGCCACTGTATTTCCAGAGGTTATAGGTTATAGGGCCAGGTATGAGCACAGATAGGCTTTGTAGAAATACTTGTGGGTTAAATCAGTCATTCTAAAACCAGGGGATCAGGTGGTGGAAAGGCAAACTTGATGTTTTCTCTTACTTACTTACTTACATTAAATGTATGTGCCTAGCTAGCTTATACTAACAACTGTTACCAGTTTGGGATATTATCCAAGGACATAGGTGATGTGATTTCTGTCCCTTGTATGACTCAGTCTGTGGCTTTTAGGCATTTTTATTAAGATTGTCTTGGCATAAACCAGAACTTAGTGAATCATACAAATCAGCATTCTTTTATTGGTATGGGCTTGACATGCAAGGCTGTGATTTATCAATTTATTTAACTATAGCTGTGTTTCTGCTCTTTACTTCTGTTGCCAAAAGTGAGTTTTAATGCTTTTGGATCACCATTCTACTTAACTAAAAAGGAATAGAGAAAACATTGTTTGTCCTTAATGGGCTTTAAAGAGAGCTTCTTTTGGATGGGAACACGGTTTGTTTTGACTTGTCCATTGAAACACTTAAGAGGGTGGAGATAGAAAACTAAATGGGTATTTCTCCAGAATAGAAAAAAAAAACAAAAAAAATGGGACTTTTGACAGTATAAAAAATAACAGCAGTGTAGTTCATGTCTGAAACTTAATACCTTAAGTATTGATGGAAACAAGATGGCTTTCCGCTCGCTGAGTTGGTGTGACTGATGCATAGAGGAAGTTTATGTTGTTATACAGTGCATTGAGGTATACTGGATCCTAGAGTGTATAAACTGAACA
This sequence comes from Arvicanthis niloticus, assembly GCF_011762505.2. Taxonomy (NCBI): domain Eukaryota; kingdom Metazoa; phylum Chordata; class Mammalia; order Rodentia; family Muridae; genus Arvicanthis; species Arvicanthis niloticus. The sequence goes on from NC_047666.1 coordinate 37,342,214, forward strand.
TGGTTAGAGAGCTGGAAAATCTGATGTATACTGTTTCCCAGCTATTTATGCTTTGGGAAAAAAAATTGAGGAAACAAGGGGTCAGAGTGAAACCCAGGTGTTGCTATTTTATATTTCCTTGTGTGACATTTGTTAGCTGAGTGACCCTCGGTTACTCATTTCACTTCTTCGAGGCCCAGAACTCTGATCCATAAAGTAGAATGGAGAAAAAAAAAAAAAAACACCATCTGCCTTCAGAGTTATGATGAAGATTTAATGAGTTAATGACTGTGACCAGCACATCCCCTCTCGATGCTATTATTTTGTGGGGGAATGGTATACTGGATATGGTAGTGGGCAGTTGAGTAGTGAACTTTAGAGGGGCCTCTGTGGTTTACTGGCTTGGCCACCTTTTGTTAGTCACTGCCTGTACCATGTATGGCTTCCCCATGTAGAGTAGTAAGAACATAGCTACATATGCTTTTCCTGCAGATCAACTGAGTTAGAATTTGTCAAGTGCCCACAGCAGTTCCTGGTCCATGTTAAATGCTGTGCAAACATTTTCATTATGGTTAAGAGGCCTGAGCATGGCTCCATCACCATGCTGCAGCCATGAACAAGTGGCTTAGCATCCATGAGTTTCATTTTAGAATGTGGGATGATTTTGAAAAGCCGTGTGAGAAATTGGTGATACGAGGTGTGTGCCAGCTGTTTAGCCAAGGGTTAGAGCATGGAATATTCTGTGTATTCATTCCTCTTTCCCTGTCATGGGAGAACTGACAAAGAATGTAAGAAAGGAGGAGGTTATTTGGGTTCATGGTTTGTAGGGGTCCAGCTCATCATGGAGGGGAAGCTGTGGCAGCAGGAGCCTGAGCATCTGTAGTGAGGAAGCAGAGAGAGATGGATGCTGGTGGTTTACTTTTCCTGCTTTCATTCATTCTGAGACCCCAGCGTATTAGTACTGCCCACTTTCAGGGTGGGTCTTTGTTCCTCCGGTAAACCTTGCTGGAACTGCCCTTGCAGACAAGTCACAGGTCTATCTCTTAGATGACTCTGAATTCCATCAAGTTGACAATGAAGATTAACCCTGTCATTAAGTAAGTCATGAGTGTGAGTAAGACTTTTCTTATAATTGTTCTACTATTACTATTTTAGTTTCCATTGCTACCAATACCATATTATTGGTATTGGTAGCATCACATTTCCAGACAGAGTCCCCAAAACTATGTTGAAATGAATATGATAAAATGGACATTAGGATTGAGGTTTGCTTCTTCCTGTAACTAGTGGGATAGTCAACCAAACAAACCCCTTAGATACATTGAACAGTATCTCATGGAAGACTTATAATCAAGTATGTATGATTTTACAACTCATAAAAGATCAAAGGATCAATGTTATATATAGAGCTATGTGTTCATGGAAAATGATATAGGAAACAATGGGAAGTAGACTTTCCAAAAGAACCAATAAAAAGTGAACATATACTTCAAGTCAGGTCTGTATCTATTTCCTATGTTCACTGGGGATGAACTCATAAGGATGTATCTTAAATTTCCAGTGTCAAATCCCATCTGTAGCTGATAGCTGTGCTTCTTTGGAAGTAGGTAACTAATGGTTCCAGTCTTGTCAGCATTTTCCATTCTAGTCATTAGGGTTAGTGTCACTACCAATTATATGAAGACTTTTACATTGTTTTGCAATATGTCTTTAAGTTCAGCTTCCTCTTTCATTTTAGAAATGAGAGAGAGAGAAAGAGAGAGAGAGAAAGAAAGTATCATATAGAGTGATGAATTGTGATTGAGAAATTTATAGTTTTGACTGTTGCAGTGTTGCTCAACTTGTGGGTCACAACTCCTTTGGGGGTCCAATTACTATTTCATAGCAATCACCTAATATATATCTGCATGTAAGATACTTATATTACAATTTATAACAGTAATAAAATTGTAAAGTAGTAATGGAAATAATTTTGTGGTTGGGGGTCACCACAACATGAAGAGATTATGGGGTCACAGCATTAGGAGGTTGAGAACCACTGGACTAGCGTTTGACTGGGAGCTGCCTCTGCTTTAGTGAAAGGTGGAAGCCTTGCATCCTGCCATTGAATGTGCAAAGAAATTCATGAGTATGGAGTTCTGAGCACTAGATACCTAAGTTGCAATATAGGAGGGCTGGTGAAGTTCCTAAATGATGTGTCCTAGAGGTACAAGAGGGCTGGAGAGAGAACTCAGTGGTTAAGAGCACTGGCTGCTCTTCCAGAGGAAGAGCAATTCCCAGCACCACATGGTGCAGCTAACAGCTGTCTGTGTAACTCTAGTTCCAGCGGATCCAATACCCTCTTCTGGCTCTGTGGGTACCAGGCACACATGTGCTACACAGATATACATTTGGTCAAAACAGAAACCCATATACATCAAATAAAACAATTACACCCCCTCTTTATTTTAATGAGAGAACTCCCTTTAGGTATACGAAGATATCTTTAGAGTCTGACATTGTTTGAAGACTAGAACTTGGAGGAAAGATAAACACAGGTTTGTTGAGATTAGAACCCTAAATTGGAGTACCTTTTTTGTGGTCGGAGTGATGGGCTTTGTTCCAAGGCTAAGAGGGAGACACAGGAAAGCTTTAAGTAGGGAAGATGGGGTCCTTCATGTTTCTGAAAGGTCACTGTGACAGTAACCAGGAGACCAATTGCAGGTAGCAGTGACAGAATCAGTCAGGGGCAGTACAGGCAGGGGACTCCCAGTGGCCAGGGAGCTGGGGAACAGTGGGTATAAGGGAGAGGTACCAGGAGACAGGGTCATAGCTGAGATGATTGGCTGTGCATGCAATGGTAAAACAGGGGGAAGAAAGGATGCAGTTAGGTTTCTCACCTGGGCAAGTGGCTAGAACAATGGAGCTGTTCATGATGATGGGTGTTGGGAGAGGCAGGTTGAGGAGGGTGGACATTCTTTGAACATGTAGGTGATGGAACAGTTGTTCCCGAGGCAGCTATAAGAGAAGACCTGCCTGGGGCAGATTTTGTATATTAATCTGGCTTTCATTTTTATCTGTGACATGAAATAACCAATTAATAGCTGTGTTTGTGAAAAAAGGAGCTCAGTTTTCTATGTACAAGAAGCCCAGGTGTCCATGATCACTGCAATTTGGTGGCTCAATCATAGCAGAACACACATTGATTTTTTTTCTTGGCTTTTAGCTAATGTTTGTCACCTGGTGATGGGAATGTGGCCTCCCATCCACTTTAAGAAAAGGACAGCAGTAGCCTGGAAAACCAACTACCTCCAGAAGACATCTCCTGTATCTGTCAGGGCTCATACCTCCATGATCATCTTGGTATCTTGGGTAAACTATGGTCTTTAGTAGTGTAGAGCAAGAGAAATGTGGCTGGTGCATGCAGTGAGGTGTTTTTTTTGTTGTTGTTTTTGTTTTGTTTTTTCCTCAGCCAGGTTTTGGTCAAGGGATGGAGGGATGTATAACTTTTGAGAATTTAGAAGAACTTAATCATCTGAGTGAGCAGTTTCAGTGAACACATACATTTGTTTTCAACTCTGCTGTGAATCCTAAATTACAGCTTTTTCTTAATATGTAAGTGAAGAAATTTGTATAAGGTTTGACTGGACTATTCTTGTAGAAACAACTCAAATGCATGCAACTCTGAATTGTCTTTACAAATGATAAATACAGCTTCTCTCATTCTGATAATAATCTTGACCTACAAAAGAAAACCTGTTTCCTTAAATCTATTCTCAAATCTTTTTTATTCTTCAGTCTTCAGCAGACCTAAGTCCAGAGCAAACGTGGAAAATTCCACTGGGTGTTCACCAAGCACTATGCAAGTCAAAGCAGGGGGTGCATGATGGGAAATGTCATACCCTTGACTTTTGTCTCCATGAAGAATACAATTATTCTGTGCTTAAAAGCAGAGAAGATGCATGTTTATTTGTTCTGGATGTAGTATTATTTAATATTATATCAGTATTATAAGATGCACATATTTGTTCACTACTCCCCTTTAATACAAGACAGTCTCATCAGCTAATAGACCCAGAATTCCGAAAGTGACTATTTTAGGTAACCGAGGTTCCGAAGATAAATAATAATGTCCAGTTCCAGAAGAATAGCAGAAAGAGCAGACAGTTAGACAAGATCCTATACTGGGTGACCTTGGAGATGTTCTGCAATGTCTCAGAACAGTTTGCTGTATTTCCTGAACCTTGGCTGAGACAGAGATGGCTGTATAGTAGACACACCAACATCACATCTGTATCCAGCAGCACCTTGGAGACAGGATGTGTGGGACACACTCAGAGTGTAAGTAAAATGAGGAGTGGTTGATGTACGCTGTGAGATACTGTCTGGTAGGGGATGGAAACTGCCTGCTGGCTGCTAGAGGGTAATTCCAGGGTAACTGGAGACACCTCCAATGTGCCGGTGCACAATGTGTGCAGTGTGTGAGGGCTTCAAGGATTTGTTTTCAATAAAGGTTTAATTAGGAAAGGCTTGACAGGATGTCTGAGTGAGTTGGGACCTTGCTCTCTCAATGGTGAGAACTGAGGGCTTTATGAAGGTTCATATAAATTTAATTTTGTATGAAAATGGAATTCATGAGTCTGAGATTGCAGACATCCAACAATTCCATATATACTTTAAGATAAATAGATTTATATGCAGTTGCAAGAAATCCTGGAGCTAGGTGTGGTAGTACACACCTTTAACCCCAGCACTCAGGAGGCAGAGGCAGAGGCAGGCAGATTTCTGGGCATTCAAGGCCATACTGGTTTATATAGCAAGTTCTAGGTTGGCAAGACCCATGTCCTAGTTAGGGTTACTATTGTTATGATAAAACTCCATGACCAAAAGCAAGTTGGAGAGGAAAGGATTTATTTTGTTTACACTTCTGTATCAGTCTGTTGGTTCTCAACCTTCTTAATGTTGTGACCCTTTAATACAGTTTTGTATTTGACCACAAATCACCAGATCCACAACTATAAAATTATTTCATTGTCATGTCATAACTGTAATTTTGCTACTGTTATTGTAATATAAATATCTTATATGAAGGATATCTGATATGTGATCACTGTGGGGGTCATGACCCACAGGTTGAGAACTACTATCATAGTCAAAAGGAAGTCAAGACAGGAATTCAAACAAGGCTGTAATCTGGAGGCAGGAGCTGATGCAAAGGCCATGGAGGGGTGCTGCTTACAGGCTTGCTCTCCATAGCCTGCTCAGCCTGCTTTCTTATAGATTCAGGACCACTAGCCCAGGAATGGCCCCACCACACTGGGCTGGGCCCCTTCCCATTAATCAGTAATTAATAACCCACAGCAAGATCTTATGGAGACATTTTCTCAATTGAGACTCTATTTCTCAGATGACTCTAGCTTGTGTCAAGTTGACATAAAACAAACCAGCACACCCTGTCTCAAAAATAAAAATGTTGGGACACCCACATGCCCTCCCATGGCAACATTGAGTGTATCACAACCTGGAAACAAGCTGATGACTGTTGAGGGAAGTCTGTGCTTTGTCAGTGTCTGTGCTGATGGCTGTTCTGGGAGCTATGCCTGGGATGGAATGGACACCATAGGATAACATGGAGGTGGGAGATGTCCTTCTGAAGATGCTGTGGTCATCCAAGATGGTCTGAGACAGTGGCGGTGGCAGTATCTGTGGGAGTAGCCACATGGTCTGCTAGAACCCTACACATGCTGAGAGCAGCTGGATGCCTGTGTCATTGAAGGCTCTCTAAGTTCATGTTGAAACTATCACAGTTTATGTATTCTAGGGATGTGTGCTTCAGCACCCTAGACAGTGGTTGGTAGACCCCAGATGTGTAGGTTACTATAGCACAGAACTTTGGAGGCATGTCAGAGAATGGCAGCCCCTGCCATGTTCAGGGCATAACATGGGTAGCTGCTCATGAAGGCCAAGACATGGAAGGTTATCAGTCAGCTGTAATAATATCCAGAAGTGTTTATGGACCTGATTTTTAAAAAGAGCACACGAGCCATTCTTAATTACTTCTTTGAGGCCTAGCCTGTAGCATCGCCAGCTCTTAATGTTTTAACGTGTGTGTTAATCAGTAGATGCCAAGGCCAAATTACATTCACACCCACACACTTGACCCTCATACTAGAAAAATGGTGACTGACTTTTATTGAGTGCTTATTATGTGTGCATTATCTACTTTATCTCCACAACAACTCCATTAGTGACTGTTAATCTTCCCCCAAACAAATGAGAGCACCGAGGTTAACAGGGACTGTATACTCAGTGACAAACAATGACTCGAACCCAGCACTTCCTGATTTTAAGTCTGAGCATGCACCATGAATTTTTAGGGTACATTGGTATATCAGAGTATTCACTGTGCAAAGTTTATTTTCTTGTATGCCAGCCATTCCTTGTTTCTATATCATTTCTCAATTAAAAGTACTCTTAGCCTGCTTTTACTTCTCAGTTACCTTTGACCCTTTGCTAAGTAACCATGGATCCTTTCATGTAGACATTGGCTTTCCTTTATTGCTACCTGCCTGAGTAAAGGTGGGATATTTAGTCAGAAATTAGTTAAATTCGAAATGGTAAACCCTTAGGGAGATTCCATTCCAGGTGGATTTTGCAGGTTCTTAAGAGGACATGGACATTAAGTCATTGCCTCGACACAGAGCCAAGTATCACTTGTCTAATATATGTTTTGGGGGAGAGGGAAGAGACTATTAGCCCTTCTTTTCTGAGTAACAGTGAGAATATTCCTGACCCATCGGAGTGAAGTCCACTTAAATTTATGAGTGTCTTCCCAGGTGCAAGAAGAACGCTGGCTTGGAAGCAGAGACCCAGCTTCCCTCATGCGTCATAGGGAAGTTCAGATACAGAAGGAAGCTGTGGTGCTTTTTGCCTTTCTTACCAATCCTTCTGCATGCCCCACAGTGTGAAAGAAACAGTCTGCTGATAGCCTCATTACTATTGGCTGGCAGATTTTGTTGGGAGGGTAGAAAGGAAAGTAAGGTCATTCAGTTGTTTATTCAAAACACACATACACACATAATATAATGTGTGTATATATATATGTATATATATATATATACATACATATATAATGTGCATAATACATGTATATATACTAACATGCCTGTCTGTATGTGTATATGTATTATATATACATGTATATATACCAGTGTGCATGTGGAGCTGTATCACTGTCCTTTGTCAAATATGAAGTCTGTTTTTATTGTTTTCAGTACCACAAAGAATGGCTACTTGCCATTCCATCTACTTTACTTGCCTAAGGAATATGAGATGTTTTGTTTTTATTTATTACTTATATAGTTAGTTTTTTTAGACAGGGGGTCTTTTGTAGCTCAGGCTAACCCCAAACTTTCCTGGTAGCTGAGGAAGGCCTTGAACTGGTGATCCTCTTGCCTTCAGTTCCCAAAATGCTGAGATGACAGGTCTGTGCCATCATGCCTGGTAGGACTACAGTATGCTTTACTACTCTTACTTACGAAGTTCTGATTTTGAATGATCCAAATTCATTTTGTAGATCCAAATGCAGTGTTGTCCAAAGTGTAGTTTGAGGGCCACCTATGTCAAAACAGCCTGTGGTGCCCAGAGACTATTCTGAATTCCTGGGTCGAGACTCTAGCTCTCCTGACCCGAAGTCTGCAGGACGCTGCCGTCTCTCCAGTTTTTCTGTGACTCTTCCCAGAGCTGGAGAGAGTAGTTTGATTTACCAGAGTGAGGATAAAGATGGACTTTATCTTTGTCCATTTTTTTCTCCCTCCTAATTTCACTCTGCTGTCTTCTTTCCTTTTCACACACATCAGAGGAAATGATGGCAAGGGTTTATCCAGAGGCTTCTGTTTGTTAGAGTTGATGAAAGGCTTTTGTTAATTTACTAGAATCACATTTCAATTCTGTCTTTTCCTTTGTGGTCTGTACAAAAGGAGCCATTGGACAGAAGTTGTCTCCCCCACTGCCTTTCTCTTCCTTCTCTTTATTTGTTTTATTTGTTCTCTTCTTCTCAGATCTGTGAGGAGGAACAATGTGCTGTTTGTCTTTCACGATGAACCCTGCATTTCTTGGCTTGTGGGTATTGTCTCCAAGGCCTGACAGCTTGCTAGTCTTCTTTGCTATCAGTCAGAGAATTCACTGCAAACATTTCTCTGTCTACAGAGGGAGCTTTCAGTCAGAGGCATCAGAGCTCTTTGCGAAGTGTTTTGATTCTTTAGTGCCCCAGAGTCACAAAGTGAGATTCCAAGGGGGTTCTGTGAGTGCAAGGTTCTGAGCTAAAAGTGTCCTGGTGAAGAAGTCCAGTGTGCATGCAAGCATGCTGGAGACAGTCCTTGATTCGGGGGACTGCACTAGAAGCTGATTCCATTTCTACCCATGGGACTCACTAGTTGGGTTCTTAGAGGTGAGGAGTTCTAGGTGATTTGAGACTCTAAAGGCATGTGGAACCAGACCACACTATAGAGTGTCTTTATTTTGGGGAAGCCTGCTATCTGTTTGGGCTTGGCTTGAAGGTTTCTTTACCAGCACAGAGCATGTGTCTTCCTTCCTGTCTTGCCTCTTCTGTGAATGTTTCATGTTGGCTGAGAACCTTTGTCTGTGGAGCTGTTAGTAGAGTACATTTCAGGTTGTTTAGCAGTGAAGGCCCGGAACATTCCTCAGGAGGGCTGAGCAGGGCAGGCTGAGTGGAGCTGTGAGTCACAGCGTGCTGGGCCAGTCGTGTTCCTGGAATAATAACAGTGACAGCGGCAGTGGCAGCAGCCACAGAAGCCCTTATTGTCAGCAGCCAGCATTTATGGAAGCTTCCAGTGTGCCAGGCCCTGTGCTAAATGCCTTCCCCACATTATCTTATTTAAATCGGAACAGTGCCATAGACCTAGAGCATCTTTTATGTCAGCCTTGTAGATAATAATCTCAAAGTCATGTGACTACTAGGAAGAAGGACTAGGGCATGAACCCTCATCTCTAGGATGTTAGAATTCATGCATTTAGCAATAGTATCACATTCTGTTTACCAAAAAGGGTGTGGTGGGGACAGGCCAGTGAGATGGATCACTAGGATAGATATGCCTGCCACTGAGCCTAGCGACCTGAGTTCAATTCCCAAAGACCCACATAGGGGATATAGAGAACTTATTCCCACAAGCTGTCCTCATACACACATATGTCCCCCCACACACATATGTGGCATGCATGCACGCATGCACTTATACCCTCCTATAAATGTAATAAAAGTTATGTTAAAAAAGAGAAACTTTCTGTTATTGACTTTTTCCTTTTTTCTTAAATTATATCACAAACACTTTCCACTTTGTAATTTAAGCTCTAGTGACAGGAAAAATTTAATTTAAGCTTAAGGTTCCAGTGAGAGACCAGTTTCAATAAAGCAAGTAGACAGCCCCTGGAACACAACACTCAAGGTTGACTGGTAGCTTCCTCATGCCTGTGGAACCTGACATTTCACACCAGAAAGTGAATACTGGTTGGGCAAAGGGGGAGAAAAGAGACAGGCCCACAAGTCCAGAGACATTTCTACTTTCATACATGAGATAGAGTATCAGAATACGGGTTAGTGTTCCACTGCATTGTGTTTAGTGCCATGGATGTTTGATGAGGACTGTAGTGCTCTAATCATGGAAGTGTGGGAAACTGAGACCAAGTGTGTAAACACCATAGCATCCAGCCCTGTCTGAATGTCTCTTGTGTCTACTTGAAGTGTTTGTATTTACTAACTGGATGAAGTCAGTGTTGTCTTCATTCCCAAGGTTGCATACTACTGTGGGTGAGCTGGAATGCTATCTAAGGCTGGGATGTTTTGGTTTGTTTTCTATTTTTCAAGATAAGGTTTTTGTGTAGCTCCTGGCTGTCCTGGAACTCACTCTGTAGACCAGGCTGGCCTGTAACTCAGATATTTGCCTGCCTCTGAATCCTGAGTGCTGGGATTTAAGGCATGCACTACCACTGGCCAGCCGTAGCCAGACTGTTAACCAAGGCTGGGATGCTAACCACAGTTAACCATGGCATTGGTAGCCTAGTGTATGGACTCCTTAGCAAACACACACATATTTGTTACATACATACATACCAGGCCCATAAAAGCCCTTAACTTGTGTCGATGGCTTCTCATCCAGCCTTCTATACAATTATAATGTAAAGTTCTGAAATGTCAGTGACTAACAAATTTGGGTGTCTTTGTGTCTCCAACTTGTTTAACAATAAACTCTTAGTTTTCAGAAGGGGGAAAGAGACTTGATGGAGGTAGTCAATCAGTGCACTCTGGGAAATATGAATAAAAAGGACCATCTTATTCTGATGCTGCTCCTTACCAGACACGGGTTTAGAAAATGAGTAATTTTCTAAGAAGAAAAGAATGGAATAAGGAATCCCTAAGAATTCAGCTTTGTCAGCATTTTATCATTGTCTGCTGATCTTGGCCATTGGCATGGCTTTACCTTGCTCTGTCTTGATGCACGTGTATCTGTTTCTAATGCTTTATGGGCTGTTGACACAAAGGAACATAAAGCTCTTTGGGCTCCTTATAAGAAATAAGTTTCTGAAGTCTAAGGTCTGTATTATATCTCATCAAGTGCCCTTCCATAAGTGATTATGTATCCAATCCAAGTAGGACAGATGTAGCTTTAGCTCACACAGGGAAGGGGAGGAAATGCATTGAGGTGTTAGTTATTGCTCCCAGGAGTGAAATCTTGAATTTCTTGTAAGAGATGTTTCTACCACCACAAACTCACTTTGAATGATATTATTTCTCAAATGTATGATCTTTTCCCTTTGAAGTTCAAAATTTTGGGGCCAACCAACTCAAGGTACCCCATCCAGTGAAATATGTGTTATTTACAAGTTTTGTTTTAGAGTTAGAGCTTTGTCAGTTCAAAAGCAATCCTGTTGTAAGGGACAAAGCCAGCCTGAAACAGCAGAGCAGGTGTGCTATATCATGTATGTGCTCACTCCATCCAGTCCTGAGGACCTGATTTCCTTCCACTTTTTGCTATTGATTTTGCTTCATGTCAAGATGTCTACTAAATACTTTTAGGACTGCTTAGTTCTTCAGAGGGTTAAAGGAGAGGGAGGGAGAGAGAACATAGAGGGAAGGTGATAGAGGGAGGCACACACATTCACACACACACACAGAGAGACAGAGAGAGACAGAGAGAGAGACAAAGACAATGACAGAGACAGAGAGACAGACAGAGAGAATACCAAACTGTTCTTAGGAGTCAGATATGAGTTTCATTCCCAGTTGCCAGCTGCTTTCTCTGGTGGAAGAAAAGACTTGTGCTTTGGGGTACAGATTGGGCAGATCCTCTGGTGGAGTGAGCTTCACCTAAAAAGGAGGATGTTAGAAGAAAGCAGGGTGTTTGCAAGATCAGCAAACGTGGGTACAGTTCTCCATAGCTGAGATCAGGGAACAGGTGACCTGGTAGGTTTCCCTCATGGTGATGGTTATTTATGAAGTTTGCCCTTTGATGAACAAAAAGCCAGATCAAGATTTGAAGGCTGACAGGTCTGACTGGCTGCAGCAGTCCTTTCTCTTCATGCTAGCTTCTTATAAAGTCTCTGTGGTTTGATCTTTGAACTTATCCAGTACAACACTAGGGTATGCATTTGACCAATGGCTCTCCCCTCCATGTGCTTTCTGTGCTGGTGAATGTAAGCCTTTCACAGAGGCAGTGTAAATTACCCAAAGTAGCCTCCTTTTGTCATTCCGAGCTCAGGAATGCTCCTGGTATCTGGCTTTGGCCTTCCAGACATTACATTTTATTCTTTAAAAATTGCACTACTGATAAAATTGAAGTCATGACTCCTGAAAGGCACCAGTAATGGGATGGTGGATCAAGTTGCCAGCCGCTGACTGTGCTCTAGCAAGCACTCTGCTCAGTGCTCTAGGTAAGTGCTGCACTCAGTGCTCTGGGCAAGCACTGTGCTTATTCGTTCATAAGGAGTGGCACTGTGGTGTCACTCACACATATTACATCTGCCCTTTGAAGAGTAGGAGGGTGGGGACTGCAATTGTCTCCACTTTGGAAATGAGAAAACTAATGTTAAGCAAGGTGTTTAAGGCTATGTGTACAAATACTGGCTGAGCCAAAGCTTAAACCCAGCTTTCAATATTTAAAAAAAAACCAACTTGTTTATATATTGATGACAATGATATGTTTATGTGTATGATGTAGAAGGTGCACATATGTCCCATCAAAAGTATGGAAGTCAGAGGACAACTCTGGGAATCTGGTTCTCTCCTTCCACCCACATGGGGTTCCATTGACCAAACTCAAGCCTTTAAGCTTATGGCAAGCTCTTTTCTGCACTGAGCCCTGAACCCAACTTTGTTTGACTCCAGCATCTGTACCCTTAACCTCAGTTCCCTCGCCTTGCAAAGCTATGATGCTTGTAGTGCCTTCATCTAACACTGAGTCAGGAAGAACTCTGGGCTCTGCTGGTGAATTAGGATGCTCCTGCCTCTGCATTCTAGTCGTGTAGATGATGGAAAGAGGACGGTTACCAGGTTGGACCGGGAAAACCCTGACTCTTGAGATAGCATAGCCTAAAACGGTATTTTATACAAGATACAGAACACATTTGAGAGATGAGGCACAAATTTGGAGGGCACACCCACCCACGCACATTATAAACCTCAATTAATCAAAGCTGTGTGGAGCTGATGTAAAGATATAGGGAGACCAAAGAATCTGAAGAGAGAGGCCAGGAATCAAGTGCTTCTTCACGTTGGCACCCAGAGCATTAAGAGAGGACCTCTTATTTATTGAGCAGGGATGGGGAAATGTGTACCCACATACAAAAGATTAAAGCCAGATCTTTACCTTACATCACACACAAAAGTTATAAGGTCCTGAATGACAAAAAATGAAGAAAAAAAAATTAGGTAGAACCTAAATGATGTTGGGTTGCCAATGACTTCTTGGGAAATGTATTCATAAAGGACACAGTTCACTTTAAAAGCAAAGGGACCACAGAAAAATGACAGAAAATCTGTACAAATTATGTACTGGATGAAGAGCTAAGATCAAGACTCTACAAAGAGCCATATAGGTTGGGAAGACAGCTCACTAGAGAGTGTTTGCTGGGTAAGCATGGTGGCCATCTGCTATAGCAACACCTGAGAAGCAGGCACAGAATCCTGGCATCAAGCTGGCTACTGAGACAAGCAAAAGTAGTGAGCTCTAGACTCCAGTGAGAGACCCTGCCTCAATATAAGATGAAAAGCAATTAAGGAAGACTTCAACATCAACCTTTGGAATATATATATATATATATATATATATATATATATATATGGATAATGGGGCCCAGGAAGTCACTGGCAAGACAGACCAAGGACAGGACACAGAGGAACCGTCCAAAAGACAGGGTAAAGTCAGAACTGGGAGACCATCTCAAAGACTAGTGTCAAAGACTAGTGTTAAAACAGGATATATATACATATATATATATATATATATATATATATATATATATATGTCCATAAATGCATATTAACATGCATTCACATACATAAAAAAGAAAAGCCCACATACAACTTGAAAATAACATAAGGAAACAAAATAATACTACCAAAATTAGATAAAGGGCTAGATCATCCAGACATGCTCTAGAAACAGCCACAGGCCAGTGAAGCGATTGAATACCATTAGTCTTTAGAGAAATGCAAGTCAAAGCCATGGTGATATGCCACCTTGTGTCTATCAGAATAATTACCATGTCTGCAGAAAGGAGAAGGCATTGGTGGGGCTTTGGAGAAGTTGGGAACCAGTGCACTATTAATGGATCATTCGATGGAGCAATTGCCATAGAAAACAGTATCAAGATTCTTCAAAGACTAAAAATAGAGCTGCCACATGATCCAGCAACTTCAATTCTGGGCACAAATCCAAGCAAATTGAAGCTGGCAAGTCAGAGAGATTTAACACCCATTTTCTTGATCACAATAGCCAGCAGGCAGAAGCAACCAACAGATGAGGAAACTATGTTATATCCACTGTGGGGTATTAGTCTTTAAAAAGATTGGAAATCCTGATACATACTATAGCGTGGATGAATCTTGAGGCTATTAGGTTAATGAAATAAGCTGATCGTGAAAGACAGACACTGCACGATTCCATTTATTGTTTTTCTGTCTACTAAAGTTGATGATGAGTGGATGGCATTTAACTTTGCAAGATGAAAAGGTTCTAGATCCACTATTGTACTGTGGATCTATTTAACATTGGTGAGCTGTAGTCTTAAAATGGCCAAGAGTGGGATGGAGGGAGATGGCTCAGTGGTTAAAAGTACTTGCTTTGGAAGTATGAGGATCTGAGTTCCACATCACCCACATAAAAAGTCCAACATGGCTATGCATGCTTGTGACCTCAGCACTGTGTGAGACAGAGGTAGGAGTATCAGCCAGTTCTCTGAACTCACTCTAGGTTTCGTGAGCAACCTGTCTCAGAGAGTAATGTGGAGGATTAGAGCAGGATATCTTACTTACTTTGACCTTTGTGCACTCATGAGTTTATGCACCTGTGTATACACTTGCATATATACTGTACGCATAACCCACACACACTCATAAACACATATACATACACACAGCAAAACAAAGCAAAACGTGGCTAAGACAGTAAATTTTCCTGTTACCTGTTTTCTTTAAAATCTCAATTTTAGATAATTCTCTTTGTTTCCTAATACAAACTCAAGTGCTTTATTTGGAAATTGGGACATCTTTGGAGTTATATACCCTGAATTCACATGCTGAACATGGTTCATAGACATACATGTTCACATACACCTTCAGTCTGCTACTGACAACCTATGACTGCATGTGGTTTAAAAAGGTAGATAAGCAACTCAGAGCACAGGTCTCCCTGGCTAGCTTGGCTTGCTTCTTGTCCTGGAACCCTTCCTCATGTGCTAGTCTTAGTAAGTTTTAAAATTAATGTGTATATTACTGTACTTCCCTCATATTACTTGAATGCCACCCTCCCCCATCTCCATCCCCCCCTCCATCCCCCCATCTCCATCCTCCCATCATTCTCCTTGCTTCCACCCAAATAATACTCCTCCATCTGCTTTCTGTGTCATACGCTTATGACACATACATGTTTGAGGAAGCAGCTGGCATTGTATCTTTCATCCCTTTATTCTTGCTTTAGTTTCTTCTTGGCCTCAGTATTTATATGTTTGAAATATCAAGCTCTTTTATTCCTAATACCCCACCCCTACCCCCCGTGGGTCCTCTGTCTGCAAGCTCTGCATTTCCCACTTTCTAGAGTCACCTTTTAGAGCCTTTTGGTGTTCTGTCTGTCTTAGGCCTGACTATGTTGTGACCACAGGTCTCTATAGGAACACAGCCCGACACTCCCTGTTCCCTTTGCTGTCTGGCAGGCAACAGATTCTGTCCTGTGAGTCAGACTCTAAATGTAGATGCTTTAACTTTCAGATGTGAGTGGTTTTGGTGGGTCTCAAGACAGCAGCAAAGAAGGGGAAAGGCTGTGACTAGCACCTGCTCTTGCAGTCCCAGGAGAGGACTGTGAAATCCAGCCTCCACAACACTCATTCAGCTCTGGTGTGAAAGAAGGTTCCAGGGCCCCTGAAGGAGTCCCCAAGCTGTTCCTCTCCTCACAGGGTTGTGGGTGGAGTTCTTTGAGATCATAATTCAGGAAAGATAAATATATCTTCCTAGTCTCTTTTACTGGCACTGGATTAATAGTATGCTAATATATCGGGTTTTTTTGTAAGCAAGAAAAACATTCATGTTTTGTCAGTCTCTCATGTGCAAACCATCAAAACATAATTTCGTATAGTAAAGGACCCAGGGACCCAAGGGTGACCTCTTCAGGGAAAGCTGAGAATGGTTATGGAGCAAACTATAAAGGCCTTGACTAGGGGATGGGGAGAGGGTTTAGGGTACCAGTTCTCAACCTGTGGGATGTGACTCCTTTCACAGGGGTCCCGTATCAGAAATTTACATTGTGATTTATAACGGTAGCAAAATTACAGTTATAAAATAGCACCAAAATAATTTTGCGGTAGGGGTGGGGGGGCGCTCACCACAACATGAGAAATTGTATTAAAGGGTCTGACATTTGAAGACTTGGTCCCCAGTTGGTGGCACTGTTGGGGGAAGTGTGAAGGTATAGCCTTGTTGGAGGAAGTGTGTTACTCAGGAGTGGCCATGGGAGCAGAACGCCTCAACCTACTCCCAGCTTGTTCTCTCTCTCTGCTTTGTGCTTGTGGGTTTGAGATGTGAGTACTCTGAATCCTGCTCTATCCTCCATGCTTGTGTGATGCCTCCACCCCATCATTAAGAACTCTAGCCCTAGATGTTCACATGTCTCCACCAGTCAAAGATAGTTTTTATATCTAGGTTGGGTATTGGGTTACGCTTCTGATTGAGCATTACCAAACTTATAAATCCTTTGATTAACATTTTTAAAAAATCGTATAAAAGCAAAAAGGAAAGGGGGGCATGGGACAGAGGTGTTCTAGGGAGGGGAAATGTGGAAAGGGGATAGCATCTTAAATGTAAATAAAATATAAAAAAAAGAAAAAAAAAGAACAGAACTCTAGCCCTCTAGAACCATAATTCCAAATAAACTCTTCATTCCAAAAGTTGTCTTTGTCATGGTGTTCTAGCACAGCAACAGAAAAGTAACTAACACAGTGAGTAAGAACACTTGTTTTGCTAGCCTGAGGACCTGGAGTTAAAATCCCGTGTACCAACTTAAATCCCTGACACATTAGTATAACCCAGTGCTCTGGGAGTAGAGATATGAGGACCAGTATGACTTTCTGGCTGATAGTCTAGTTTCATGTTCAAAGAGAGACCTTTTCTGAAAGGAATAAGACAGACCATGATAGAACATCTGACATCCTCCTTTGGCCTCCACACATATGGGTATATAAGAATGTGCACTTGCACACACATGCTAAGAAACATACACACACACACCAGAGAGAGAGAGAGAGAGAGAGAGAGAGAGAGAGAGAGAGAGAGAGAGAGAGAATTTTAGCTGTTCAAACTGACACAGGTTTCAGATCTTTAGTCTTGTAAACCTTATAACTCTATTATCCTAGGGTAGGCTTCCTGTATCCAGAGTATGTAGGAAACTTTGCAACTGTGTATTAATCACAGCTAGACCCACCACAACGTTCAAGTGTGTATATAACTGTGTGTGTGCATTACTAGAGGTGCCTGTATGCTGCATACCAAGTCTCCTTTACTTGTGCCTTAGGACCTGGAAGCATGGCCCAATGCTTTGAGTAACCGTCAGCAGACCTGGAGGAGGCCTTCGTTTCTCGGGATCAGGGAACAGAGAGAATGTTCTGGAAATGAGAGCGTTGGCTAAGGAGGATCTTGTATGCTGAGAGTTGATCTTCCAGGGGAGACAGATCTGTGCTGCCCAGAGTAGACTTTGAGTTCAGAGCAGACAGTGTCTCTGTTGGTGCGGCTGTCCTAGATCCCACCAATCTCCAGGGCAGAGAACTGTCAAATGAGTAGTGAAGAGAACAAAAGGCAGCAAGGCCAAAGCAGCCCTACCCAAACCGTGCTGTTCTGTTACGGAGCCTGACCACGAGCTACTGGCCAGATGTTTGGAGCGCTGTTCCTGGTTTTATTTCCCTGCTTCCCTGCACTAACTTGACCAACAGCAGCACTGGCTGGTGAAAACCGGAACAACAGAATGATTTCCTACACACTCTCATGTGCTGCCTTCTCTTCCTGTGACCTCTCTCCCTTCCCTAAGCCCAATTTACTTTCTAGGGACCTTTATAAGTATATTATCTTCCTTCTCTTCTCAGGTCCTGTTCTTTTAAACAAAGCAGCATTGACAGTTTGCTTTGTATCAACAGTTCCTCCTCATGTGAGCACCATGGCCCCAGAGAAGCTCATCCGTCTCGACTTTTAGGGCAGTGTGCTCAGGCTGTACACAGTGATGCTCTTTATTGTGGAGCAGTCTCACTGCAGACTTCCCAGCTCTCTGGCTCTTACAGGTTTTTCACTCTTTCTTCCATGATGTTCTGTCATTAAACGCAGGAATACAATACAAAGTGGTCAGCCATGAAGTCATAAGCAACACCAAATGGATTCAATAGATTGTAGTTATAAGCAACACCAAATGGATTCAATAGATTGTAGTTATATCTATGTTTATTATACATATATGTGTGTATACATCTATATAATGTATATGTATTAATAATAATTCATGACCCATGCATAGAGATTCTCAGGGCAGAAAGGTGGCCAGTGCCCAATGCAGTGAATAAAGAGATTAATGTGTGTGTGTGAAACAAATAAAGCCATCAATTTGAGAGGGATTGAGAGGAACATGGGAGGGGTTCGAGGGAGAATAAAAAAGGGAGAACATGATGTAGTTGTATTTTAATTATTTTTTATCACCATTTTTACAGACTGCAGAATGTGTCACAGTGTGATTTGATTACAGTTTATTCATGTAAGTTGCCATTGATAGACTCAGATGGTTCCATTTTTCCAGCCACTGAAAAAAATAGCACTGCGTATTTTAACTCCACTTAAAAGAGTACTAAAGGATTTTCTATGTGGATTTTGTTTTTGTTCTAGTTTTGTTCCCCTCCCCGCGCTCACACAGGTCTATAACATTTCTAAGTTGCTAATGGACCTTCTGGAATCCTTGCATTCGGCCCATCTGGGCTATCATGTGCCATTTCTTGGCCTCAAAACTTTCATTGTTTGCCTTAGGTACTTATCTATTGATGGTGGCTATCCGGTGTCTTAGAGGACACCACAGAACATGCCAATCTAGTGTGTATCTAAACCATACCAAATTGGGGTGGTCCAGACTATGTCTTTAGATATGCCAACATATTCTTCAGGGTTGGGGATGACCTGGTTGAGAAGTAACATCATCTGGGGTGATGTGTATCAAGTGTGCTTTATAAGAAAACCCAATACACAGCAGAAGTTACTTCTCTTATATATCCATCTATACATGATATGTGAGCCTCATACCACATAGCACAGCCACATGGTTCACAAGGACACCTCGTTCAGTGATGGGCCACATACATGACAGTGGTCCTGTAAGATTGTGTCACTTGGTGACACTGGAGCCATCTTAATCCCAGTGCGTGTAGCAACTGTATTCCTAGCACAGTATTCCTTGCAATGTATTTCTCAGAGCAGTTTCCCATCATGAAAAAAGCATGGCTGTACTGGAAATAAATCTGAGTATTGTATTCAGAATAATGATCATCAGTTAGCTCCTCTGTACACTTTACACTGAAAAATATATTTTTTTAAATAAAGCTCTCCGTGTCATTATCAGGAACTTTTGAGTATTTTCTTGTTTTAGTTGAAGCAACACCTATTCAGTTAGCCACCGAAATAGCACAGGAATTTCATCATTTTATCCACAATGCTTGTATTCAAATGGGGATTTAGGCCATTGACATCGTCCTACCCAGGGTATTGTTGACACAGTGGTGGCATGTAGGATGCAGTGACATCAGACAGCCATCACCTCTGCTCCCTTCTCTAGTTACTTCACTTCAGTCTCAGCAGCTTTTGGCCTCCACTGAAGTAGCCCCACCTGAGAGGACCCCAGGGGGTATCTGATCTGTCCATATGTTCTTGTTCCTGTGAGAAGATGCAGTGTAGCATCCTTCATTTTTTACAAGTGTCTATTTAGGTGATTTGTTTAATTAAAAGAGGGTGTATGTTATTATATCTAACAAATCTGGCATCAGGCCTATAATTAAAAGTGTGACCTCTTATTAAGGCTTTGTTTGTTTTTACAGTAGGCCAGATGGCCAGGTGACTTACTGACTTACTGCCTTGGCCAGATAGCCTACTATAAAGAGTACCTGATGCTCTGTGACTGCTCTGCTTGCCTTTGTGGTGAGTGAAGATGGGTGAGAGCCACCTGTCATGTCTTCAGCTAGTGTTATAGTTTTGCTAATTCAGTTGTCAAGGTAACAGACAAACATGAAGATGTGTTTACATATGACAAAATAGCAAAGTCACAGCCCCCATCAACAACAACAAGGCTTCCATCACTGTAGATGACTCCTTTGTGCTCTTCTCAGTCAGGAAGAAACTGCAGGCTGTCCTCTGTCACTGGGATGTGTTTATACCCTGGTTTGAACTCCATGGCATTTGTTCTCCACTCAATGGCTTCCTTGATGTAGCAGAGTCTCTGAGATTTGTTTGCAGAATATTCCAGTAGATTATGACTTTCTCTCTCTCTCTCTCTCTCTCTCTCTCTCTCTCTCTCTCTCTCTCTCTCTCTCCCTCCCTCCCTCCCTCCCTCCCTCCCTCTCTCTCTCTCTCTCTCTCTCTCTCTCTCTCTCTCTCTCTCTCTCTGCCTCTCTTTCAAGACAGGGTTTCTTTGTGTAACCCTGGCTCTCCTGAAACTCACTCTGTAACCCAGGCTGGCCTTGAACTCAGAGATCTACCTTTGCCTCCTGAGTGCTGGATTAAAGGTGTGCGCCAGCACCACTCAACTAGATTGCGATTTCTGCGGCTGTGGGTTGCAGTAGGCTACACAGGTGTGAACAGGCCCCATTTTACTTCATCTCTTTACTCACTGCCTTGGGCACTGGCTTCCTTGCCATTGACCATCTGTGTATGATGATGGTGGTCATGGAGCATAGGAACTTCTCTGGGAGGAACTGCCCAGAAGTCTGTTTGGCTCATCTTTTGTTTACATTTATTTTATTTGTTATTATTTTACATATATTTCTCTGCTACCCCCAGTAACACATTTTCACTTGTATACTTTAATGTGTTTTAATAGATGTTACTTATCTTGTATTAAAATACCCACCTCTTGCCGGGAGATGGTGGCGCACGCCTTTAATCCCAGCACTTGGGAGGCAGAGGCAGGTGGATTTCTGAGGCCAGCCTGGTCTACAGAGTGAGTTCCAGGACAGTCAGGGCTACACAGAGAAACCCTGTCTCGAAAAACCAAAACAACAACAACAACAACAAAAATATCCACCTCTTTAAACCAAGCCTAATATAGAACATTCTGATTATTAAAGAAAATATAGAGTATTCTGTATTTGTTCATTTTTTGTGTTACAAAAGACCTCATTTACTTAAAACATGATTTTCTCATACATGGCCAATAAAGTAAATCAGCCTTATTTCAAAAAAAGGATTTGAAAGATATAAATATACAAATACACATTTTAAATTTGAATTTAAAATTTATTTTTTTATGTGTAAGGGTGTTTTGACTGCATGTAGGCCTGTACACTATGTGCATGCCTGGTTCCTGCAGAAACCAGAAAAGGTCGTCAGATCCCCTGGAACTGGAGTTATGGTGGTTGTAAGCCACCATGGATGCTGGCAATGGAACCCAGGTCCTCTGCAAGAGCAGCCAGTGCTCCTGACACTGAGACATCGCTCCAGGCCCACATATTTTTATAAACATTTGTGTTTTGTTCATGTACATACCATGCCCATTTATTTAGAACAGGAGTCACTTACATAATAAATAAAATGCATTGTTATTGGGGGAAAAAGTCTAAATTTTTTTTTATTTGAAGATTGGGTTTTATTACAGCTTATTTGAGGCTATGGTTTATGGCCTATAGTTCTTAGTCTAAAAATAGAACCTGATCTGAAGGTCTTATTGTTGCTGCTGCTGCTGTCTGTTTGTTTGCTTTTAGTCAGAGTTCCTTGAGATGGTTTTGGTGTTGAAGCCTCTGGGCCACCTGAGTACACTGCAGGTGTGAGGCTCCACACAGTCCCCTTAGATCTCCTTTGTTCCTCCGAAACAGAACCCAGGGCAGACTGACTTAGGCCACATCTGTTCCCTAACAATAAGTACAACATCCTACCTTCTCTAGTTGCCACAGCAAATGTCTAGGAGCTGTCCAGTTAAAGCGGAGAGAGGAACTGGGACAGAGGCTGCAGGGGCTGCTGGAGAAGTCTCTTCCTTTCAGCTCTCTTTCTAAGACATGAGAACTGCAGTAGCTGAGAGAAAGCTGTTCGTCTGTGTAAGTTGATAACATCTCTAATGCAGTATGCTGGAATTTGTAAGATATTTTGTAGGATATTTTCTTTCAAACAAAGCATATCTAGTTGTATCCCTTTCTTCAAACTAATTTCATGGCACATCTAAGTGTGAAGCTGTGTTGCCCGTCACTGAAGTATGGGCCCACAGGGAGGTGTCCGGTATCAGCCATTTTGTCCAAGTAGTTTTGTCATTGTTTGGTTTTTAAACTTGTACTCACTACACACTGCACATTCTTAGAGAAGTTGTTTGTTTGTTTATTTTGCTTGGAAGGCAATATCCACAAATCATACATGATGGTTTATTGAAACATCTGCTGTTATACTAAAGGGCCTTCATTAGAGATTGCTGGGGAGCGATTGGATTGCAGGAAAAGAGCAGTCCTTCTGGCCTAGCAGAAAATTCTTTTCTCCTTTGGTAGGTTCAGTGGAACAAGTAAAACGCATTTGAGCTTTGTTGCTGTGTGGAGGTTTTGAAGGGGAAACTCCTGGTGGAGCAATTGGGAATTCAGGAGTGTAGTTCACTCTCTCCTGTTCTGTATATCCTCTCTGTGCTGCTTGTTTATATTGTTACTTATTTTTTTAAGGTTCTAGGCCTTGCACATGCTAGGAGAATGTACGACCCCTGACTTACCTCCCCAGTCGTTTGGTTGAAAACAGCATTTGTTTTCAGTCTTCAGGTGCTGATACTTTCAGCTTCCATTTTGGGAGCATTTCTGCCTCCACGTGGATCACTTAAATTGCCATTTCTTCTGCCCATTTTGGTAGAAGTTGTTTACACTTCTTACTTGTAGCCAAGGTTATCTTTCTTTATCAGCTGTCAGTGTGAGGTGACAGTCATCGATATGCATCGGGAACTCCCAGCACTGTGGGGCAGAGATTATAACGATGATTGCAGAAGTAGCATCAGTTTTGTGTTTTTTCTAAAGGCTTTACATGGGACCACAGATAGAATGGTGCCTGATTGTTTCAGTTCTTAATAACCATCGGAACTGACGAGGAAGAGCCATCTCACAGCTCTGATTCCAGTCCTGTGACTTTCCAAGCCTCAACTTTCTTATGTTCATGCTTGCTGTTGGCTTGACTCTGCCTCAGTTTCCCCATCTGTAAAGAGGCGCTTCATACCACAGAGCGCTTGAGAAGACTTCAAAACACAGTGGATGTAAACATATCACACACAGTTTCTGGCTCCACATAGTGGCTATTCTTGTTCTCGGTGAGGGCAGGAAACTGTAGTAGAACTAGGTAGGTATATAAGTGAGGGTTATCATAAGCTATATATACACATATATCCATATGTGTACACAGATACATGTGTCTATCTATATGTATCTATTCATACATACATATGTGTGTGTGTGTGTGAGAGAGAGAGAGAGAGAGAGAGAGAGAGAGAGAGAGAGAGAAGGAGATCAAATAATTAAAGAAAGATCCCTCACAGGTATACCTGCCTCCTGAGTTTTAGTTAATTCCAGAGGTAGTCAAGTTGCCAATCAAGAATACCCCTTGCAACAGGGCATGGAGAGTTTATTTAGCTCCTGCTATACACACATGATGTGCCTAAGGTTGTTGGGTGACTTAATCTCCCGTGAATTTTCAGTTTCCTCCCATGTAAAATGAAGACTACACATGTACATCACCCAAGGCTGTTGTGAGAATTAGTATCATGTATTAAAACAGCACTGTTCTCAGCATCTCATAATATTTCATCAAATAGAGCAATTATGATACTGGTTGGTGTTGTCATTCTTTTTATGATGTGACTGCTTCTTCACGTGTTATTTTTTTATTCCCATAGGCCAGCTGCTATCCCTCTGGATGACTGTGGCTACCTTTTAGCCACTGGGCCTACATTGCTGAAAAATGCTGACCCACCAGGCCTTTCCCCACTCTCCCCATCCTTGGCATTTTCTCCTCTCAGTTTTCTCTGTTCTTTTGCACAGTGCTTCTCACTTGTTCCTTCAAATGCACCATGTTCCTTTCCTGCCTCCAGCTTTTCATGTCCTGTTTGTTGCTGTTGTTGTTTTGTTTTGGTGATGTCCTGGTTTTTAAACACTGTTTTCCTTATTAGAGCAGTCCTGACTTCTTTCCATTCACCATCTAACTTCCCCTCTTTTAGGTTCTTGTGGATCTTTATACTTTACTTTGAATGTGCCTTGTACGGAATCAGTCCTCTTGATATTTCATGTCCATTGGTATGACCATCCGATGAGTTCTCGGTGTGATCCTAGACAGTAGGTCGTCTGACTTACAACAGAAATGTCAGATTTGGATTGCCACAGTATCCTCAGTGAGTCTCTGTGAGCCCCTTTTGATGAGGAGATAAGAGATCAAAGAATGGTCGGTTGTATGGGGAATAGCACCCATCTGGGTAACATTGGAGAACAGAGAGCCTGGGTATGAAGCTTGACCTGAAGAGCATGTACTTAGAGAAGGCAGATATGTGCTGTGTTTGGGACTCTGTGAAAACCCAGTGGTGTGTTTATGTGGGAGGGGGCATACAGAAGTGAAGGCCTGGGGGCTAGAAAGAGGGAAGATGAGCAGGACATGGCTGGGGAGTGTTGAACAGGAAATGGCTGAGAAGTGACTCTGATCTGTGTCTGTCACCTGGGGAGTATTCACTTGTTTATGACTATGATTTACAGTGCTTTCTTTACCCAGGGATACAGAATCCATTTTCCTTTTATATTAATACCCCCAGAGTGATCAAAGAGCCAACAATAGTTTGTGAGGACACTGGTCTTTCTTTCCTAGGATGAGTTTTCCTTTCTTCCTTTGGTTTGGCTATCTTGTTACTTGTTCAATCATAAACCCAGTAGGCCTTTCTGGTTCTTTGTATTTACAGTTGCTTAATATCTTTGGGTCAGTGGTCTGTTGTGTAGGCTGTCTCTGGTGAGTTTCTCCCTTCCCATGCCCTGGCACCTAAAGCAGCAGATGGATGGTTTTCATAGAAGAAATCTGTGCTATTGGGTGCTCACAGAGTAAAGAGCCACAGGATGTCTGTGCTGAGTCTTGTCTTGTTTAGTTATTACTATTATCTTATCCTTTCTCTCTCTCTCTTTCTCCCTCTCTCACTTTTTCTCCTTCCTTCCTTTCCTTCCCCTATTTCCCTTTCCCTTTCCTCTTTACATCCCCTCCACCTGGGTCCCATTTAACCAAAGCTGACCTTGAACTCTTGATCCTCCCGCCATTGCATTCCAAATGCTGGGATGACAGGCATGTGCCCCACACCAAATTTTAGCATCTGTTTAAACTGAGATATAATTCATATAGCATCAAATTATCATTTTAAAGTGGCTATCTCTAGTATGTCTACTGAGCCATCACCACCAACTAACTCTAGAAGAACCCCACTCTGGGATGCCTAGTAGATATTTCAGGTAGCTGAAATAATGCAATTTATGATCTTACATGGTTGGCTTCTATCATATAGCATATTTCCCATGCTGCAAATTGTGACTATTTCTTGCACTATTTGTTTTCTCTTTTTCTGGGCGAGTTGTAGCTCCTTGCTCGGGCAGGGCACACTGGTTATTTTCCTCAGAGGACATGTCTAATGCTTCTGTTATTTCAGCTAGCATGCATAGTGCTGCTAGGACAGAAATTCTTTCAGAAGTTTTGGTGTGCACCTTTGTAACCTATTGGATTTATTTGGTCATATGGTAACTTGCTGTTCATCTCTCTGAGAAGATTTCCTAAAAGCTGTATTGTTTTTTTCACCCTATAATGATATCTTAGAATTCCAGGTTTTCTATAGCCTTGTCAACAATTGTTATTGTCTGTTTTTTATTAATTTACTTTTAATTACTTTTTCAAAACCATTCTAGGGTGTGTGAAGTGATCAATATGTCTTACTTTTTAATGATGGCTTTAGGTGACCTTAATTAATTCTTTTCCTTTTTGATTTAAAATTTACATGCTGTTTTTTGGCCATTTTTATTGGAACTGTTTATTGAAATGAGCTTTCTCAGTGGCCAGAGGAATCTAAAGTAGTGTTAGATCCAAATATGGTGGTACACACCTGTGCTTCTAGCAAAAAAAAAAAAAAAAAAAAAAAAAAAAAAAAAAAAAAAAAAACAAGGTTGAAGGACTTTGAGGTAAAGGCCAGCCTGAGCTGTCAAAGGAGACGCTGTCTCAGACATGTCCTATAAATCGGGAGGCTACCAAGGGAGTTCTCAGTGTACAGGTGCCTATCATCTTAGGAGGATAAGGAAATCTCTGTCATATAAATGTGCCTCTCCCTGTGGCTTTGTCGTTTTCCACATGAAACTGAGTTGTTTTTCTTTTTCTTACCTTTAAATGCTCATTTCATATACACTGTTGCTATAAGAAGTGTCTGCATGTGGACCAGCCTGCGAGGTCCTTGAAATCCTGTAGAAATCTCAGCCAACCTATTTTGTATGTTTGTTTCGGTGTATGATGCACCATGGTGGACAAAGCACCCATGTAAAAAGCTTAAATATAGGCAGATCTTTTTTTTTATTATTAAATTCATTAGGTATAATTTAGTCTTTTAACAAAGAGCACTCAATGGAAATTCTGTTTTAACCCCTTTAACAATGATAATTTACAATCAACAGCAATGTCTTTCTGTTATAACCTAAGACTACTATCATGAGAATTAACGTGTTAGGGGCATACCACTCATGATCTGGTTTCTAGTTACATTCTGTTAAGTGCTGAGGGCACTGGGGCCACTGGATATCTTGGGATGGGAGTTGTCCTTAGCAGAGCTGGCAGGAGGAAGTCCTTAGAAGATGTCTCTGAAAAGAGACAATTGTGATATATTTTGAAGAAGAATTTTGAGAGAACTTTCTAGATTTCATGCAGCCTAGAAAAGCACACTAAACTGATTGTTCTGGGAGAAGAGCTACGTGAAAAATGTTGGAAAGTTAGGATTATCTGTTGAGGTCTCCTTGGTAACACACTACACTGCTGGTTGACTATAGGTATATGGTAAATAAGAAGCAAGGGCCTTGAAGTCTTTCAGTTTGAATCTTGGCAGTGGCAGTTGGCTCTTGCATGATCATGTGACAGTAGGAACACCACATAGTCCCTGCAGCTGTGAGGTTAGTGGAATTCGATTTAACTGTTCATCTGCCTGGTATATAAATGAGATCTTAGTAAATATTAGCTTTATCATTGTTAGTATTATAATTTTATAATTCAATCAATACAGCTATTATTTGATGAAACTGGTCTTACATGTACTCAAATAAAGAGATGAGGCTTAAACAGTCAAAGAGACTTGAGGGGACTGGTGCCTCTCACCTAGGTTTAACATGAAAGAAACTTGGCAATATCTGAACAGATTTAGGCTGTTGTAACAATGGATGCAGGATGCCGTGGGCATCTAGTAAGCGGTGGCTAGGATGTTTCTGAATACTGCACAGTATGTAACGTGACCTTTCACAATGTAGAGTTTTTGAATGGAGATGTATTTATCTTTGAGGTAGAGTAACCTGGGGAAAACAGTAAGATCAGATCCACTTTTTCTCATTAATGTGCTTAGACTCACTGTAACATGCATTTCTTCATGAGACCTCAAGGAGTAAAATAAATGAAGTTTTTGACAAGTCTTTCTACTGATGTCTTGTGACTCCACTGTCTATGAAGAGATGCTGTCACAAAGAGAGTGACAAGCCAAACAGGAAATAGGAGACAACTAAGGGACTGGCCATCCACAATCACTAACCACTTGTTTTTCTACAGGTTCATTACTGGTCAGCTCTGACCACTTACTTTTTTTTTTTTTTTTTTTTTTTTCTGGCTTGCTGTTTCTTTTTTCTTTTCCTTTTTTTTAATTGGATATTTTATTTACACTTCAGGTGCCATGCCCTTTCCCCATCTCCCCCCACTTAGAAAACACCTATTCCATGCCCCCTTTTCCTTTTTGCACTTATACATTTTTAAAAAAAAAATCAAAGGCTTTATAAGTTCGGTATTGCTCAATCAGAGGTGTAACCCACTACCCAACCTAGATATATCAACTATCTTTGGTGGAGATACGTGAACATCTGCCTTCCTGTCTCCCCCCTCTTTCTCTCTCTCATCACCTAGCTTCTACTCTCCTTCTCCTCCTCTCCTTACTCCTTCTCTTCCTCTCAGTACTCCTCCCACCTTAGTTCCTCCTACATATCACCCTTCCTGTTAAAATAAAACTTTTCTCTCAAAATACAATTAGAGCATAATTATGCCAATTTGTACCAGTGAGGTACAAGATAGTCCTAATACCCAGTCCATCATTTTGTTGACTAACCAGAACCTCTGTCATCTATCCTAACTAAAACACTTAGTTCTGAACCTGGCTTTTTCCTTGGCTTTAGAATGAATGTCAGCTGACGACCATCCACTCAAATCTTTTCTCTCAAGGTAAATAGCCAGGATTGGCTATGAGGCTATAAGTTTTCAACCCCGTCAGAAATCCAGAATGACTGAGTTAACTATAATTGTGGGAAGCACAAAGCATAGCTTCTAAAACTTAGCCAATTTATAGAGACCTCTGAACACCTGGACAGTCCCTATACTACAAAACGTTGGAGCATCTGTTCTTCCACCTTCTGGCCCAGGATCATCTGACAGACCTTAGTGCTGCAGAATTATTAAGGGCTGATTACTCTGTCTGACCACTTACTTAAGGAACACTGTCCCACATGGCAGATGTCCCATGTGGTAGATATCCCACACTAGCCTCGGTTCACTTTCCACTTCTGTTTTATCAGCCAACTGCTCGAGGAACTGTAGTGGCCTCTTCCTGTGAGGGTCAGTATTGGCCTTGACAGTGGTTCCTCTTCAGGAGCATCTGTCCCCTGTGTCTTTTCTCGAAACTTTGTGTGTAATTGTAGTTTCATGATTTCCATTACAGAACTGAAGCTGGGATTGACTGTTCCTCAGGAGCCTCTGAAATTGAGGTTGAGGTTTAGGGAAGGAAGAACCTTTGGGGGTTCTGTCTTGGGTTGATTTTCAGAAGTTCTCTTGGTATGAAAGGATTTGTGGCAGTTGTAGGAAGTATCATAAACTATTAATTTTCCTTCAAATGTGTGATCAACTTACCAAGAGATGGGATTTAATGAAATTACTTTAAATGATTTAAAATCATAAAAATGATTAAAACATTTTATGGTGCCTATTTTGATAGAAATTGTGCCTAATGACAGAAAGTCAACACAGGTGGGCTCACACACGTCCACACCTCTTAGAATTTGAAGGCTTTGAACTTTAAACAGTTTTCCTTTTAAACCATGAGAAAACAAGTCTGGTGTCTGCAGTTTCTATTTTTATGAACTCCGTTGAGTTCATAAAAGAACTCATCATTATTTCATTAACCAGAAAATTTCCCACAGTGAGGAAGAGGTGAATGGTTTCCTGGGTTATGGAAAGTCCCCGTCTTAGCAGTACAAATTCATCCTGGATAAGCCAGGCTGGTGCTTGCATTTTTATTTCCATTCTTGTCTGAAGAAAAGGCAGCCCATGTGGCAGATCTTTCTTATTTCCCTTGTACTCAGGAAAGAACTCACATTCTTCCAGACCACAAACCATTGTTTCTGCAGCCACCCTTGTGTCCTCTGAAGAGTTCTAACGATTCAAATGCAGCTTGTTGACAGTGAGATAGTTTCACTCATGGGACAGCCAACATCTGGAACTCTTTGTGAAGCTGTGAAAACAAGCATACAGATTTGTTATGAGGTGCCATATTGTCTCCTGTTGTTCCCTTCTATCTATTTTTTCCTTGACTGGCACACAGTGCATCCTTATGGCTACTTCTCTTTGGAGTGGGCACCAGTATTTGATGCCACTCTTAGATTTGATGTTTGCAGCAAAGGATTGAGAAGTGTATGTGCAGAGTCATTGCCATTCATGGTCTGAAGAGGAACAAGACTTTTTCCTTGATCCTAACATCCGAGTTCAGCTCCTGCTTTCCATGGGACTCTACAGACTCCCAGAGAGGCCTAGAGGGTAAGAGATTGTCATCCATGGAAGCTCTAGGTCAAGGAACGTGTAGACATTGGTGATTTGCTGAGTGGTGGGTCAGCATGCTGCGGGCTAGACTCTGTAGAGCCACACCATGTCCCTTGAATTTGCAAAGCTGTGAAGTACATGCTTTGCTTTTGAAAGCCACACAAGCAGGTTATTGCAGAGGTAGAGAGCTCATTCTTGGCACACAGGTGTGTGCTGCTCATTCTGAGGTTAGGTTCCCAACCCAGGTTGCCACTTGCTTCAGTAAAGACAGAAGACCTGGGGCTCCATTGTTGACTCTGTACTCATTCTGTTTAAACTACTGAGAAAAATTGAGTCAATGCTATGACATAACTTTGCCTTGTAACTTTTTAATGGGTGTACAATTTACTTTTGCCCTCTTAGCTAAGCATTTCAAATTAGAAAACTAATTTGTCTATTGCCACGTTTCTAAATATTTTCTCCACATCTTTCCCATTTCTAACTTTTTTTGGTTCTTACTTACATGGTAACTACACCCTTAATGATTGTCCACCATTTTAACTAAAAGTTTAGTGCTAGTTTGATAGTTTTAGTTCATTCCTTATGGTCCCCTCTGATTTGGATTGTTTAAAGATTTGTTTTGAACCAAAAATAGTGACCTGTGTCCTGACTCTCTGAGGTGATGCCCTGTCACAGATACCTGCTAACTCCTCTTTTTTGGCAGTAATTAAGAACATTGTGTGATCATGTATTTTAATCGTCGTTTTATATTCCTTTGTTGTCATTTCTGCCCTGATGCCATCACGGCAGGAAGGGTAGTTACATCATTCACGGCATTTCATCACTAAAGCTCGAAAGATAATAGTCAACAAATACTTGGAAAATTAAAAGCATGCATACATGACTAGATAGAGTTTCAATTTTTTTCTCCCCATTATAGACTGATTATGAGGAGTCCTCATTTTTTGCATGTATACATCTACGTAGCACTAAGCTTAGAGTGAGCCATTTTCTCATTCTAAAAAAAGGATTTATTTGTGTGTGTGTGTGTGTGTGTGTATTTGTGGAACTATGTATGTGTGTGTGTGTCTGTGAGACTATATGAGTATGTATGTGTTTCTGTGTGTCTGTATAAGAATATGCCACAAGTGTTCAGGTGCCCATGAATCCAGAGAGGGTGCTAGATGGAGCTGGAGTTATAGGCAGTTAGGAGCCATCTGATGTGAGTGCTAGACTCTGGTCTTCTGGAAGAACAATAAACACCCTCAGCCATCTCTCCAGTTCTAAGATTTTATTTGTTTGTTTATTTTTGTTTTTTTTTTTCTAGTCAGGACTTTGTTTGCTAATGTCTTGCCCTCCCCTGTACTAGTGATTGAATCCAGGGCCTCAAACACACCAGTCAACACTGCCATGTGGACTCCTCCCACACCAGCCCTGGAATCCAACTGATAACAAGAAAAAACTTGAACTTTGAAAATCAATGCTCCATTTATAATTTGAAGGTTCTGTTTCTTTTTTTCCCCAGAAGCATACATTTAATCCTTTCTGAGTTTGGATATCTGGTCACAGTTTCTCAGGTCTTTATAGTTGGATCCTCAAAGCCATATGTGCAAAGCCCATTTGCACACACACCCTAGTTCCTTTATGGGCTGAGTTTGCAACAGTTGGTGACAGGGATGAATCTTGTCAAAGACGTAAGACAAAAGCGTCAGAGAAGATCAAGGAAGGCTATTTTGCTCCATAAGGCCTTTAATTCTTGCCTTTATTCTTTAAGAAGCTTTTCTGCAAATAACATGATTCTAATGGTTTAAAGATGTGGCTCTTTTCCTGGAAACTTCATGAACCTATGAATTTGAAATCAGAATGGCGATTATTGGTAGTCTGATTCCTTTTGTAATTAAGACAGACAAAAATGCAAGCTAGTAAAATGAATAACACAGGAAATTCTAATGCCTAGCTTCCGTTTGAAGCTGGTCACAATCATTCTTTCCTGTCTGGTTCTTTGTTGGAGATTCTTATCGTGCTGTGGAGATTGCTGTCAGGATTCAACCCAGAGGACAACAGTTAAGTGGTCTGCTTTTCTTGGGGAAGTCCCTGGGGAGATATTTCTGGCTGGACCAGCTTTTCTAACTGACATGGTTTTACTTGATATTATTACCTGCCTTCTCTTTTGCTACATTCCTGATGTGCAATGTGACTCTGAAGTCACAGCAGGGATGCAATGGCATACTTTCTTATCCTGGTTTCTTAAACATTTTTCATTCAGAACCTCTTTTTGACTGATAAGTGTGTGTGTGTGTGTATTTTATTTTATGTGCATTGTTGTGTGTGTGTGTGTGTCTGATCCCTTGGTACTGGAGTTACAGACAATTGAGAGCTGCCATGTGGGTGCTGGGAATTGAACCTGGGTCCTTTGGAAGAGCAGATGGTACTCTCAACCACTGAACTATCTCTCCAGCCACTGACTGATAAAATTTGGACAGACTCTTTGTATATGGACATAGAGCAAAGGCATACAAATCAAATATTTAATAATAATAAACCAAAAAGGAACTTATTTAGTATACATCTAATTTTTTACAACTTATTAAAAATGAAAGCAAATTTTTAAAATAATGGAATGGATGTGCCTGTTTATTTTTGTGTGAAGAATCGAGTCTCAGCAGAGTATTCAACACTGTAGGACATCTTCAACATTTTTTTCAGAGTTGATCTGTGTTTTGATTTTATAATATCAATGCTAATAATGTTGTTTACTACAGAGCAATAGTGATAAAAACTGCATGATATTGGTACAGAAACAGACATGTTGACCAATGGAATAGAATTGAAGACCTAGAAATAAAACCACACACTTGATCTTTGACAAAGAAGCCAAAACATATACAATGAATAAAAGAAAGTATCTTCAACAAATGGTGCTGGTCTTACTGGTTGTCGATATGTAGAAAAATGAAAATAGACCCGTATTTGTCACCTTGCACAAAGCTCAGGTCCAAGTGGATCAAGGACCTCAACATAAAACCTGATACACTGACTGTAATAGAAGAGAAAGTGGGAAAGAGCCTTGAACCTCATTGGCACAGGGGGAAATTTCCTAAACAGAACTCCAGTGGCTCACACTCTAAGATCAAGAATTGATAAATGGGATCTCATAAAACTGGAAAGCTTCTGTAAGGCAAAAGACACAGCCAATAAGACAAATCAGCAACCTACAGATTGGGAAAAAATCTTCACTAAAATAGCAAAAATTTCTTTAGAGCCATTTTTAGAATGGCTCTCTGAAACCTAAACCCCCCCTCCCCACAAAAAAAAAATCACTGAATGCTTTTTGTTTTTGTTTGGTTTTTATGTTTTTTAAACACAAGTCATCAACTTGAATAGCAATTTTAAAAATCAGGCGCTTAAACACAATATAATCCCCAAAAGATACTAATTTGATACTGCTGGGGAACAATGGTAGGAAAATATTCCAAGTGTTTGTTTTCTAAAATTGAACCATTGTTCTTTATGATGTTTCAAAAGGGCAGAACTTTGTCCAGTCAAACAGTTTAAATCATAAAGCACAGTGAACTCTGAGCTGGTGTTTCCGGCTGTGTTGTTGGTGTTGCCTGTGGCAATGGTAGGCGTACTGTAAAGTTCACACCACGATATGTTTCAGAAGCAAGGCTGCAGTGCAGTCTCATGGCGCAACACTGGAAAGCTCTGCCAGAAACACCATGAATTCAGTATGAATTTCATTTAGAATTATGTTCACCCACAGGGCATTCAGAAATCTTTTACCATTGGCAAAATTTTATGAACGCCCCGCACTCCATTATATAGCCTCATGTGGCTTTGTGAACCACAGTTTACGGATGAAAGCTGAGGATATCATTTTCTGGTCTTTGGCAACTTGACAGTTTCTTCTTCAATCTGATTAATAGGGGATTCAGATGTATAGTTAAAGAATAATTCACATGGCCTGTTACTGCTTTGATGAAATTGATGATCAAATACTGGCGAATACCCAAAGAAGATGATTTCATGACCTTTGTTTAATTTTATCTTTCCTTTTTCAAGGACAGTTGGTAAGCAAAGACTTTTTATGTTGATTAAAGTCTATTAATAAATGAAAATGTAATTTCTTTTTTTTTTCTATCCCTGTGGCTCAATTAGATGAAGCTAGCTGGCTTGTCTTCCACATGCATATGGGCAATACCTTCATTTACTAAGTGCCGTAATTAAGGAGGAACACTTCATGCTGAACTTTTGTGGTAGATAAACCACATTGATTCCTTTATTTGGGTCAGTGTTCTTTCTCCAACCTTTGAGGCACTGACATCATCAAAGCAGTTAATCTCTTGGTGACCCACTTTGTAGCACTATGGGTACCATGTTGCTTCCTTGGAGTCTAACATACTGCTTGTTTAGTGGCCAAACCCAGTGATTCTTCACCAAATACAATCACAGGAGTGGAGGGAATCATGATGGTGCTCCCTGTTGAGTGATCTGGTACACTGGAAAGCAGCCTGGTGTATCTCTTGGTTTTTATTCATATAACAATATATGTTGAACACTGGGGTGGACTAGGCTGAAGGTGTAGCTCCAGTGGGGGTAGAGTTCTTGACTAGTATGCACAAAGGCCTGGCTTTAGTCTTTAGCACTGTGTGACTCTGGTATGGTGTTGCTCACTTGTAGTCCCAGAAGGCAGGAAGCAGGGTCAGAAGTTCAAGGACACCTTTGGTTACCTAGCAAGTTCAAGATCAACCTGGGATAAGACCCTGTCTTGAATAAGATTATTAGAGTATACTTTCCTAAGATATTTATACTCATTAATAACGTAACCATTACTTGTAACTACTTGATATAGTGACTGGGCTATGACTCTGGGCATTTAGTGATGAAATATAACTAGATAATATGTACATTTTAGATGAGTTTGGAGCCTCTGTGAATCAGGTGGGCTACTCTTAATAATTACTTTGGGGCATCAGCTGCAGTCAGGTTTTGTTCCGGGGGAAGTGAGAGAAGCAATCAATTCTGCCTAAATTGAACAACGTCTTTGTTCTGTGAAGTTCTCAGTCCACGACAGAGTCCGAGATATGAACCCAGTAATGGATATTAGCTGTCAATTTATAGCATTAAATCTGCTAAGGGAAGTATAATAAGAGGATTTGGTCTGGTTGTGGTCTAACAAAGGTCTTCCTAAGAATCAAGAGGTCTTATTGTGAGAAAGATTAGGGGAAGAGTATTTCAAAAAGAAAAAGCAAGTACAGAGTATAAATTTTTGGATGGTATGGGAAGAGAACAGCAAAAAGACCAGTGCAACTCAAGCAGGGGATTCTTGTGGAACGTGTTGTAGGAGGAAACTAGGAAACCAACAAGAGTCTACACTATGCAGGAATTTAACTATCCAGGTAGGGATCAAGAGTTTCACCCTACCTGCTGTCGAGAGTCCTTCCAGAAGTTATGGAGTAACAGGGATTAGGAGGATGTGACTCACATGCCTGCTATGTGACAAGTTCACTTGGACTACAGTACAGAGAAGAGCTGAGCAGAGACGTGTGAAGCGAAGCAGGGACTGTGACAAACATCTGGGGAGAGTGGGTAAGTGGCTCTGTGAGTCTGACTGAGGGGCTCTGGCAACTTTAAGGCTACTTACTGTATTCAGGGCATCACAGAAAGTGAAGAGTTTGAGAAGCATTTAGCAGCAGTGCAACACGGTGTTTGGGGAGTGAATGCACTAAGGAATGTAAGGGGTGGGAAAATTCTTCTATGCCCACCACTAATGGCATAACATTCTATTGTGTCCCAGTCAGCTTCTTTTGTAAGTGAATTGGCAACACTGAGCAGAAGTCACAGAACTCTAAGGACTTTGGAATTAGTTCCCAAGTGACTAAGAAGGTTTCTGAGAAGTCTACATCTCAGAACATAGCAATATTACCAATTTTAGGTGCCACATGGATATCATGTATTATATATTGTGTGGCAGTAGAATACTATGAAGTGTCTACTGAGGAGAGCCACAGGTATTTAAATTGACATGCTGGAGATAGTTCTGCTGTGTCATTGACCTCTTACCTGATCTCTCCTACACTAGTCCATTGGGCAGTGTGGCCAAGTGTCATTTAGGATGCCAGAGCAACAATTTTCTAAACAATAATAGCTTGGTACATTCAGGGGTTAAGGTTGCAACTCCCAGCTGCTTCATCTATGATCAGGTACATCTTAGACACTGGGCCCAACTGGTTTATCACATGATACTTTTACAAGACTGTTGCTCATATTAAGGTGTGATGTAATGGAGCTAATGCATTGGAAACGAAGCCCCAGAGCATCATGTGAACATGTATAAACACCACCAAACCAAGTGGACCTTTCTTACTAAACCACGATGCTGTGTAAAGACTTTTGCTGTGGCCTACAGTGGAGTGCCAGGCTAACAGTGGTGTCTGGATGCAGTTTGCCACAGGGTGATGTGCTGTAGTTTGCTCTGTTCAAGGGTTTGTTTCATTCATTCTCTCTTCCTTGTTTGCATGGCCTTTTAGCAATAGTTGGGCAGGCCTGTCTCAAGCATCCTGTAGTCTTAGCTCAGATAGAGCCCTAGAAAGTGAAATTTCTATTGACAAGAAAAATTCCATATATTCTTTACAGATTAAAATTTAGCTTCAGTATTCTGAGCTTCTTAAGATGCTATTTTTCAACATCTTTCCAAAAATACTTACTTTAATTAAATAAGCAGGTACTTTTTGATGGGCTTCTTTTAATTTCTTTTGCTTAGCTCTTGCTTGCTCCAAATGATGACAGTTTTATCCTAATAACACACAAAGTTCAGTTTTCATTACTGGTCATTTTTGATTGAATGGGTATTGGAACATATTAGGAACCATTTCTAATGCTCATGGTCTCCCCTGCTTCCTTTTTTCTTTTATATGTATTTATTGTAAGCAAGTTTGTCTACTTTTGGACCTCCATCCTGAATTTAACATTGACCAGCAAGAAGTATTAGATACCATTTTCAAATGTTTTGTACAGATTTTGAAAAATCACCTTGTGCCATGATTTGCTACTGAGACTGACATGTGTCAGTACTCAGGAATAACTTAGGTGGCTCTGACTTCTGCTGGCTACCTTATTCCTTTTCTAAGCACCAACTTACACTTTATACTAAGTTTTTCATGCAGTTCTTGACAGATTTTACGAGGACTTACATATGTGACTTCCATCCAGCTCTTTACCTTAAGTTGAATTATTTTATCATTGCCCAGGATGAGCTTGGATAGCCCAAAGATTTATATGATGGCTTGATGCTCAACTTTGAAAATTAAACAATAAAGCTTGTGTTAAGAAAAGGGTTTTTATTGGGTGGTGGTGGCTCATGCCATTAATCCCAGCACTTGGGAGGCAGAGGCAGGCAGATTTCTGAGTTCGAGGCCAGCCTGGTCTACAGCGTGAGTTCCAGGACAGCCAGGATTACACAGAGAAACCCTGTCTTAAAAAATCCAAAAAAAAAAGGGGGGGGGTTTGTTTCTTTGCCTATCAATTTTGATCTTTGCTCAAAAGATGAATCTTCTTTCTAACTCTAAAAAGGCATGATTTCAACACTATCTATAATCAGTAAAGGACACATGTTGCTCTAAGTTTTTAGGGTTTTTCTTAGCTTAAGAGCCCTCATTGGTAGCTGGCCATAGCAGTGCATTCCTACAAAACCAATATCCTGGAAGCTGAAGCAGAAGGATCAAGAGTTTAAGGCTAGTGCACACTACATAGTCAGAAGACGTCTGAGGAGCATTCTGCTGCAGCAGAAGGGCAAGACATTTTCAGAGCCTTTACCAAGCAGCTATGTGTGAGTGCAGTTTCACATGTGAGCAGAGTGAGCAAGAGTTGGAGAGTGTGGGTCTGGAGAATGACTCAGCACCTAAGAGCACATATTGTTCGTGCAGAGGACCTAAGTTCTGTTCCTAGCACCCATGTCCAGTGACTCACAACTGCTTGCAACTCCAGCTCCAGGGGATCTGATGCCTCTGACCTCTGTGGGAAGCTGCATTCACATATACATACTCACATACAGATAAACACACACACACTTAAAAAAAACAGTCTTTAAAACTTCATATATATATATATATATATATATATATATATATATATACACACACACACACACATATACATACACATACATACATATATACCATAAACATATCATTTGAAGGTTCTGTTAGTGTCTCTTATGTTTACACGTTAAAATGAACAGAAGAGCTTTGAAATACTGCTTTCAGGCAGGGGATAATGCCCAATCAATAAAGCATAAGGACCTGAATTTAGATTCTCCAGAATGCATACAAAAGCCAGGCATGGTGGATTGTGTCTAAATCAAAACATTGTGGATAAAAATTATATCACTGGCCATCAAGTTAGTTTAATTGGTGAGCTCCAGGCTCCAGGTGAGCACAGGTCAGAGAATGTACCTGTGCACATAAACATGGACACGTACACACAACAAAGAAACAGATCAAACAAAAAGTACCAAACCCCAACATTGCTGTCTGAGATGTGGATGGTTTGAATGGGGTTAAGGAAGGGGACTGATAATCCTACTGAGCAGCCGGAGGTGAGACTTTATGACCTAAAGGTAGGGTGTTTATGAGTGTTTACACACTGGAGTTGATGCTATGGTTATCATTTATGTATCAAGGTAGCATGATATACAAGGGGAGCTATACTATTGGCTATTGATCGAAGAAGCTTGATGGTCAGTTTCAAGATGAAACCTTTGGTTCTGAGACGCTGAGTATAGGGACTGCAGGCACAAGAGCTGCACCACTTCTGTACCACCTTATTCAAGTCATTACAAAGTGCCAATCTTCTTGCCCATAAAATAAGGGCCTTGGTTAAATGCAGCAAGGGTGCCTTTAATTCAATGGCACCAGAATGGTTTCCTGCCTTGTAGCCTCGCTGTCACCCTTCCCCCAACAGATAATCAAATATGTAGGCATTTGTCCAGTGCTTGCCCTATCATCAGCTAGTCAACACAGAAGAGCTCACTTGGGAGGGAGAATGATGAGATGCATATCTTCGTCATCTGTGAAGCACAGAACTAAGAGGAAGGGCTGCAAGACCCTGATAATCACCTTGGGCCCTGAGAAGAATGTATACACAGATACAGTATGAAGAATGTATACACTGATACAGTACAGTAGCTATGCAAAGCAAGATGCGGAGTTTATTGTACTACAGCTAGATGGCCATGGGGATGAATGCTGGTGAAGATGCCTCTGCCTCTGACTTATTCTCAGTTCTAACCCCCAGGGATGCAGCCATATTCCCTCCTCATGCTGAGCTACTGTGAGATTTCCCACTGTTTCCTGGCTACTTCTCCTTCCTCACATTCCCCTCAGTGGGTTTCTGTTCTTTGGTAACCTCAGCTGCTTTGAGTAGAACATTAGGTCAAGAGACACTTTTCAGTAACCAACAGGGCAATACTAAAAATAGAAACGGCGCAGGAACAATAAGCTAAATCGTGCAATGTTGTGGAAAGAATGAGGGTAGTAAATTATAGTCTTAGCCTTGTCCCAAAATAGCATTGTGACCTTATCCAAGGTGCTCGACAGTACCAGGGTTGTCTAAAATGGGAATTGTGTAATCTCATAGGGATAGTGCCATGAAAAAATAGACCGTGGTTGTAGAAACGCTTTGGGAAGGCAAAAGGGCACACTGGTGCGGGGTTCTCCTTGTTAGCAAACATTTGGAGGATGCTGACTTTTAGACGTTGGTTTTCAGCCAGGTGAAGTCTATTTGGGAGGCCAGCTTCATTAAGTGTTCATTGCCTCCTCAGCTGAGACGGCTTTGGTCCTGTCTGCTTTTGATAGTCACAGTCTCATTTTTCTCCCAATGGCTAGTATTCATTTTTTAGAGTTTTTGATTATTTAATGCCTAGATTGGCTCCACGTTTTCAAACATATATTCTGAGCTATCAATAGAATTATCCTGTTTTTACATAAGGTACTTATGATAATAGAGGGTCTATTATCTCTATGTGCTTCCAGTCAGGGACCAAGCTATTAGCATTCTTTGGTTTAATTCTGTGAAGATCAAGAACTGGGTTGCGCATGTAAATAACTTGGTCAGTTGTTTCTCTTCACCTCAGCTGGCACTTGTAAAATCACAGCAATGCCTCCCACTCAGTGAGCTGAGGATGATAGGAAAACTAGGTGTCAAATGTTCAGGACGGAAGAAAGTTTTCCCTGATGGATCATGCTTAGTATCTGCAGAGAGGAAGACAGAGTAAGACATGGCTGCCTTATTCAGAAATGTTACTGTGGCCCACTAGCAACACAGTGAGGTAACTACGGAAAGATAAGATCAAATAAAAGGGGGCTACACACCTACCTACCCATCGGTACAGTGTGCATGGACTCTGTCCAATCCTTTTCTTCCCTTATGCGTTTGCAGCGTGTGTACTTCTCCTCCCTTGTAGTGCTGTTGTGACTGAGTTCATTAGGACATAAAAGTAATTCTCTTTCTCATCACCACATACAAATTCAGGTTTATAAGAGGATTTTTGATGGTTCCTCCTTGTGGAGGACCCAGGCCTATGTTCTTTGCAGACCAGCTTGATGTAGTGGGGAAAATAAGATTATCTAGTCCTGCACTAGAATTCTCTTGAGCCCTTAGCAGTTTTCTGTATCTCCTCAGATCCCAGACCTTTGAGTTTCCTTTAGAGGGAGTAGAATTTATTTCTCTCATGGAAGCAGGAATGGAGACTGCAGTAGTGGTGTTTTTGGTAGAGATTGACTGACAAGAGGTTGGAGTTCATAATGTCAGGTTGGGTGGAGCAGTCAGTTTTAGAGTACCTTTTGATTTTGTTTTTATTTATTTATTTATTTATTTATTTTGGATAGGTGTCATGAACAAAAAGTGAGGAGATGCAAGTGGGTTAGCTAATTCATTTTCTTCGGTGGGACTGCTGAGAACTACAGTAACTCACCGAGGGCACTGGCATCTCTATTAGCTGCACAAAGGCAATATGGTTCACCTTTGTTCCAACTGATCCTCATCCATGAAGGAAATGGCAGAAAGTTCAGCTCATGGAAACTAGAAAGGGTGCCATGGCATTGGCCAGATTCCTGCATATCTGGAATGCTTCTTGCTTTCCTTATACAGACTTTGGTTGTATTCCAAATACAGTGAGTTGACAGTACCTCATGGTATTAGCTTTGTTGTATATTGTAGAATATGACTAAAGAATTGGTTGCTTGGTTCACTTAATCTTTTTTAATTACATATTTTAAAAATGCTTTTGTTACATTTAATCAAGGGAGAGTGTGTGTGTGCACGTTTGAGTGTGTTGTACATTTGTGTGCATTCATAGAGGTCAGAGAATAACCTTTAGGAGTCAGTTCTTTCACCATATGACCTCAGGGAATTGAATTCAAGCCATCATGCTTGGTGGCAGGAATCTTTACCTTCTGAGTCATCTCACCAACCCTCATTTCATATTTTTAAACTATTGTTTTCATTTTTATATAATCTAAATGTTGCTATTATAAAAGATGTGCCAGATATTATTCTAATACTGTATGTGGAACATGGAGCAAGTTTCCAGGCATCCTCTCTCCATGGAGTCACATGGGAGTCCCTCAGTTCCCTCAACTCCAGTGTGTGGTAAGACATGTTAAGTGTGGCCAACAAGTGAAGCTCGCCAGAGCTTGATGTCCAGGGCTTTTATTAGAGTTCAAATAATATCTCTGTGAGTTGAGTTGTATTCAGATTCCAGAACCTCCTCCCTAGTCAAAGAAACATTTATTATAAATCATGCCATTAGCATAACTGGTCCTGGTAAACTTATGTAGTCTAAGGTTCCACAGTTATAAAAATAGATATTCACTGTAAGTAACCTGGACCAAAACCTCAGGCATATGGAAACAGATAGCAAGCAGCAATTACAATAGAATAGAATAGAATGGAATGGAAAAGAAAAGAAAAGAAAAGAAAAAAGAAAAGAAAAGAACAGAAGCCTCTCCTGTCATTCTCTAGGGTTTGACTAACTCTGTCATTTTTTCATTCCCTTGTATCTTGTAATCTGTCATTGGAAGCTAGTCATTGAGAATACTGACCCTGTTGAGAGTCTGAATTTTTCTCTCCCTTTAAGGAGTGTTGATTTCCTTTCAGTGATCAGTTCATTTGCTTGTTGATCAGTTTGATTCTTTCAGATTTATTTTTTTTAAACTTTAAGATTCAATATAGGGTAGTCTTGCTATATGTCTAGTTTAGCCTTCCATCTCTCTTATTGTCTCTTTTCTTCTTCCTCGATGTCCGTCTGTCTGTCTCCCTCCCTCTCTCTCTCCCTCTCTCTCCCTTTTCCCCTGTGTGTGTGTGTGTGTGTGTGTGTGTGTGTGTGCACGTAGATGTGTGTGCAGACACATGTAGAAGCCAGAGGACAATTCGGTTTTGTCCTCCGGCTCTCATTCTACCTTGTTTTTTTGAGACAAGATCTCTCACTGGTCTGGAGCTTGTCAAGGAGAAAAGGATGTCTGCAAGCCCCAGGCATCTACATGTCTGCCTCCCAGTACAGGGATTACAGTATGTGTCACCACACCAGACTTCCAGGGACAGAACTCTTGGGTCCTTATGCTTACAAAGTGAGCCCTGCCATACTCTTCTCCTTTCTTGAGTCTTACTATTTCAGCTTTGATGAGGTCTCTCCTCTGTGGCAGGTTGCAAGCTGAACATCTCCCACTCCTCTGTGAACTCTGAGAGGACCTCCTTCTTTGGTTACCTGTTCTTCCTCTAATAGGTGTTCTTTGCCCAGCCCTAGCAAGCCTACCTGCTTGCTGTTGAGTTTAAGACTGCAGGAGATCTCCATGAAGCTTTCCAGATCTTTTCATTGTTACATTAGGGAGAAGCCATGATTATCTCTACATTGCTTCCCTAAAACACAAAGTAGGCATGGAATTTCTATTTGCCAAGTGAACACAGTCTGGGTTTTGAGTTACAGATTTCTGCATTCCACTTGGAACACACTAGATTTAAGTAAAATGTATGTGGATATGTTAGTATGTGGATATGTTAATAACTACTTTATAACTGGTTTGGGGAGGTCAAAGATCTATTTTTAAATTAAGGAAGGGGAATACATGTAGCTTAGTGGTAGAATGCTTGCCTAGGAGTGTGTGAAATCTTGGGTTTCCTCTTTAGCAGTAAATAAATACATATATAATTAAGTGAAAGTGCTGTTAAGGGAAATGACACTATATTCCATATCAATAGTTATGTAATTTACTAAACTATTTGAAATGTGACAGCAGTGGGATGGGGAGAAGGTTAAGAGCTTGCTTAGTAGGTACAAGGACCTGAGTTTGGATATCCAGCAACCACTGAAAAGCTAGGCTAGGTGGCTATAATCTCCTTACTTGCAAGGTGAATACAGAAAGAGTCCTGGGACTTGCCGGTCAGCCAACCTAGCTGAGTTAGTGTATTCCTGGCTTAGTGAGAAACCCTGCCTCAAAAAACTAGATAGACTGTGAAAAGAGTGACATCACCCCAATGTTGCCCTCTGGCCTCCACATCTACCTATATGTATGCACGTGTCTATGAACACAGAGCACATATACACATAAAACAATACATGCAAATACAAAATATGATTGCAAGTTTATATGCTTATGAAGAAGTTCAAAGATTGACTTTTTAAAGTGAAAAGCAGTAATTGCTTACCCCTTCTCAATTCTGATTAGTAGGTTAAAATTTCAGTAAGGTTTGCTTTTGAGAAACATGGAATACATGCTTATGGATATCGTCACTATAGTACTCGGGAAAGGCAACTGTACTTACTGCGTTGAAGGTCAGATGGTTAAAGCGACTTTTAAAAGTTGCCTGTGAAGGACAGAGCCTCCTCACTATTAGCTGTGTTTCCTTGATCCTTCCTCAGAGGCCCATCCTAAACACGGCCTGGCCTTGCTTTCTCCTCTCTGCAAAGATGCTATATCAAAAGACACACTAATTTAAGCCCTGCTTCTCTCCAGATGTAGCAGCTGGAGAGAACCAGGTTCAGAAGGTCACCATTTGGAACTGCTTAAGCCAGGACAAACTTCCTGCTGTGGTTGCATGTCTGCTGGAGAAACTGGTAGTTCTTTTGGGCCAGGCTTGTTCCATTACAACAGATGGAGCCGCAGTGTGGCTGGTCAGAGAGAAGGCAGAGTGTGCGCTTGTCTAAGGAGTAAGACAACACCCAAAATAGCTGCTTCTCTTGACAATAACCATGCCCTTGCAACCAGAACTGTTTGTGTTGGAAGAGAGAGATCTTAAGACTTACATTGTCTGCTATGGTAGCAGGTGACTACTGAGTCCTTGAAATATAGCCAGCCCTTATTATGCTTGTAAGAGTAAAATCCACAGCAGCTTTCTTAAGTTTATATTTTAAAAATATGAAGTATCTTGTTAATTTGTCATATTCTCATTCTTTTGACAACTTCATACACACACATATATATACATATATATGCACATATATGTATATATATATATATATATATGAATATGATTATATCAGCCACTTGTTAATCATGTTGGGTTAAATATATTAATAATAATGGTTTATATCTACATTTTGTTTTTCCTTTTTAATATA
Source organism: Arvicanthis niloticus (assembly GCF_011762505.2). Classification (NCBI taxonomy): domain Eukaryota; kingdom Metazoa; phylum Chordata; class Mammalia; order Rodentia; family Muridae; genus Arvicanthis; species Arvicanthis niloticus. The sequence goes on from NC_047666.1 coordinate 37,386,787, forward strand.
GCTGCTAGGAAGTGTATATATACCTGTTTATTTCACTTCTGTTTTTACTGAGCAGAGTGACTGGGGGGGGGGGGCATTTGTACTAGGAATTTGCCCAGATATTGTTCCAATCTATATTTTGATTTTGAGGATTGATTTTGGAATCCATCATCAAGCATGGAATTAAATCCTTTGGATTTCTAAGCTAGTTTCTCAGTAACCCATAGTGCATATGCAATAATGACAGCAAGAATGAAACTTTTTTTTTCCAGTTAGAAAAGCAATTTCTAGAAACCATGAGCTTTGCAGAGCTAAAAATTCATTCTCATTGTTTTATTTTTAAGCTCTATTTTAAGTTTCTGCCAGGACAAAAATGTTCAGTCCCTTCTGGATTCTGATGTCCTGGTAAATCTTCTTTGTGAACCTGGGGGATGTGATAGAACTGGCACAAGACAAAATTAATTTGGTTGGGATCCATGAATGGAGCAGGGGTAATGTCCAGGCCTTGGGGAGGCTGTTGTAATCCATCACTGTACAAGTTTTGCTAGGTTGCCGAGCTGTGCAGTACCTTCTGTTTTGGGCAGCATCATGCCAAGATTCGCTCCTGTAGAACCCCGCTCTTGCTCTTCTGTAGTAGGGGAAGCATAAGCATACTAGGATGTGACTATAGGACATGTATATTCCCAAGTCAATAAAAATGCTTCTATCTGTTCTTCTGTATGTATGGTGTATGTATCCATTGTGTGCTCTGAAATAAAATTAAATGGGTTTTACCACAATTTTTTTTTCTTTCATGCTAGGATATTTTCCTACCCTTTATTTTTTACTAATTTGAACTCCAAACTTACTGTATCAGGGTACTGTCTTGTCAAAGGTGAGTTAATGCTAGGACCCTTTTAACTTGGTTTATCAGTCACATGACACTGGACTTGGTGATATATCAAGAACAAGCTGCCCCCTCCCCATCTCCTGACTTCCTACTGTTTTGCATCTTTCTCATTGTTGAAGCCCGGAATTCAAAACTAGTTTGGAGGCCCTGTGTAGAAGTACATTCCAGAGCATGCCACTAAATGGGATATAAATAGCATCTGCCCTGACAGAGCTGGGATTTTCTCAGCTCTGGAGACATTGAAGCCTTTGTTTTGTGGGTTGCTGCCCCCTCCCCCTCAAGCTTGAGTCATAAAGCCCGAAAAACTAATGAGGCTGCTGAAATGTAAAATCTAATTGGTAAGATGTATGGGAAACTATGAAAGAGTAGAACCTTAATCCTTGATCTGAGCAACTTCCCTATCCGGCCCCACAGCTTGAGTACTTTGTGATATGCTGTCCCAAAGTTAAGCTGTGTCTTCCAGTAGGATCAAAGTAGGCCTAGATTGTGGTGGGGATGTTTAACCATATAGGTTAATAGAAGGATCCTGAATTCTCCATTTAGAATAGGGGGAAAGTACATAAAAGAAAGAGTATGTTTTATTTTAAAAAAAATTTAATATAATATAATATATATATATTTGATTATATATTTAAATATAGACATAAACTTAATTATATATATTTGTACACATAAACAAGCTTGATTATATATGTACACATATATAATTTATGTACATGTATATAAATGTATACATATGTATATGTAAATATATATTCTATATCATAGTATAGATAGCATATGTATATATCTATATAACATTATTTTATGTAGAATATAGTATATTTATAGTAAATATTTATATGTGATACATATTATATATACATATATAATGTCAAAATATTTTTCTATTATATTCTGAATGTATATATGATAGTTTATTTACCAGAGTATAACCTATATCTGGCTTGGAATAACCTTGAAATAAGAATGGCTTTTATATTTAGCATTTTCCCCAGTCATCTGAAATTGAAGAATCAAGAAACAAGAAGACGTAATAAAGAAAGATTAAACATGGCTCACCAAGTCCAAACTATGTTCCTGGTTAGTGGGTTCCTAGCCTTGTATCCAAAAAGCTGCTTGCTGCCTATAGCGGATGTACTTACTATTAGATTCATCAACAAACACATAATTCCTGAACATTCTTTCTTTTTCTATCCCTGGTTCCATATAAATAGATGCTGGGCAAGTAAAGTTTTCAAAGTGACAGACCTTTCATTCCTATGGAGGAAAAAACCAGACCTACCAAGTGCACAGAAGGGAGAAGCTGAGAAACACAGCCACAGGGACACAAAGCAGCCTGTGAGGCGGAGTGACAGTCACCAAGGGAGGTCTGTGTAGCTCAGACTCTGCTTCCCTCTTTGCTGTGTACTATGGAATCATGACTAATTGATTTTCCAGATTTTGAATTCATCCACTCCCACCCACACACAGACCACTTGCTTGCTTTTCCTGGTGACTTCCTAATTTTCTGTTTTCTTTCTTCCCCAAAGTCTCCTTCTATCCCCTCACCTGAGTACAGTCAGTTGGTGTCTCCAAGGAATGCCTGTTAACATCATTTTTTTTCATTAGTTTTTCTGTGACTTTAAGTTTCCTGCAATGTTCAGCATGGAGCTGTGCTTCTAGCTTTGATTTTGTAAGGAGCCCAGCCTACTCTGACAAGTATCCCAGGCCAGGTGGCGTGCATAACAGATACTTATTTCCCCTGACTCTGATGTCTAAAGTTCAAGGTCAAGGCGCTGGCAGACCTAGTTCCCAGTGAGAATGTGTTCCTTTCACTGTTAGCTACCTCTGGCTGTGTCCTCACATTGCCTTTCCTGAGTGCAGGCAGATCTGTATCTTCTAAAGTAGGTACGGGTCCCATCTAAGCCTTCTACTCTTGACCCCATATAAACCTGATAACTCCCTTTGCCAAGACCGTTAGCTTTGTTTGGATGTGTGTCAGGGAGGGGGTCAGTAACCCATGTGTGAATTTTGGGAGCCTGTAAACAGCTCATGACAGTTGCTTATGATTATTTCTTTATTCTGTAATCGTGAGTTTTGGTTTTTGAAATTCCTTATGGCATTAGGGTCTTCCCAGATGTGTTTTCTAGAAAGCTAGACTTTTTTGCTTGCACACACTGGATTTGGACATAAATGTTTGGCCCTGGCCTTTATTTTGGATTCTTCTTGCTGTTGGAACCCTTTGTAACAGTTCGAGATCACAGATGATGCTTTCCTAAGCATGCACGGACACTGATTTGTTTTGTGGTTCAGAATATTCCCTCCGGCCTGTGTTTTGGCTGGCAGTATGACCGGAGCATGGACAGAAGGCCACGGCTGACACATCCTGAACACACGCAGGCCTCCAATTGTCCTCTTTCAAAACAGTTACAACAGCTATGTCAATGGCTAACTAAGGGTCAAATATGAACACATTATTTATGGCTCAGCTAGAGATTTGCTACCCGAAGTCAGAAGACTGGCCCTGCCAGTGACTGTGGCAGCCTGGAAATCATTGAGGCCAATGGTGATTGGGATGGACTCAGAGTCTGGTAGAAGACCATGGGATGGATCCTGGGACCATGGGGATGGATCCCAGAGCACAGAAGCTCCAAACTTGACTCAAGTGGTTGCATTATTCTGGCCTGTTTACATCTCTACAGCTCTCCTCCCACTGAAAGAGTTTCATCACCGGTGATGAGGGCAGCTCTCAAAAGAGCATATTAATAATGTCTGTGGCATGCGTACGTGTCTGCAGCGTGATGGGCTCTTAGAATTGAAGGTGGTTGCTTGATGTAGGCTGTGTACTAGTTCTTTACCTCTAATATGCAAGTTGAGGGTTTAGGGAGATGACTCTGTTGGTAAGATAGCCACCTGAGTTTAGTTCTCAAGCAGCCATGTAAATATCCATGTGTTGTGGTGTTTCAAACAACTCCAGAGCAGAGGTAATAGAAGCAGGTGAATCCCTGGAGCTTTCTGAGCAGCCAGTCTAGCCAGTCTGTGAGCTCCAGTTTCAGCGAGAGACCTTACCTCAAAAAACAAAGAACAAAACAAACAACCAAGCCAATGTGGAAAGTGAGTGCAGAAAGCACCTGCTATGATTTTGACCACCGCTTTCTATATGGGTTAGATATGTGCATGTATACCACTCACATACCACATATACAAATGAATATACTATACACATACAAAAATGGGGAAAACATAGAAGACCCAAATTCATCCTTGGCTATCTGAGCTATGAAAATAGGTGTGGACTCTTTAGATAGTACAATGTTCAGCTGTGTCAGATGGACCAGGACCCATTAGATGACACAGTGTTCAGTCAGTCTGGGAATGCTGGAGTGATATTGCAGGAGGAGGGTTCAGGTAATGGCTGTTCTTTATGTCTGCCTTTCCTATAGTCTTTAAGGCCTCTTCCCAGCAGATCACTTCTTGCAACCGATATCTTTTGTTAGCCTTTCTATTTCAAACTACCATGTGTTTCCTCCCTGTGGCTTGAACTTTTACATCATATCCCACCAATAGACTTAAGTTTTGTTCCTACATGTGTATCAGTCAACTTTTCCCTGCTGAAACATGTACTTATGATAAATCATTTATAGAAAGAAAAGTTTATTTTGACTCTTCGTTTCAGAGGCTCAAATCTGTGAGGGATTTGTCTCTTGCTTCTGTCATACCACAGTGAGAGCGCATGGTAGATCAGAATGCTCACCTTCATGGCTAGGAAGAAAAGAGAGAAAGAAGAAACTGGCGTTCCAAACTCCCTTTAAAGACCATGTGACTGATGGCATACAACCATCTAGGAGACTTTATCTCTTACAGTTTCCATCACTTCTTATTGACACCACTCTGGGGAACAAGCTTTTGAAGACATGGGACTTTAGGAGACATTTGAGATGCAAACTGTGGCATAAGAACAAATGTATGGTGAATGAATCTAGTGGATTGGTGCAAAGGAGCCTGTGTGTCATGGTGTGTGTGTGTGTGTGTGTGTGTGTGTGTGTGTGTGTGTGTTATGATATCTGCCTGAATGAGCTTAGGAAAGTTTCTCACAGTGCAGGAATGGTCCTCCCATTCATCCTGAGGTAAAACACAACAAACTGACCATCTTGTCTTTGTTGGGAGCTTTCCAGAGCTGTGGACCAGGCTGCCGAGAGGCCCAGTTGGTTTCTGGGGACTGTGAGCAGTACTGTTTATCTACAGTGATAATCCTGAGTGGTTAAATGGACAGTCAAGGGTGGACTGGTTCTCCCCTTGCATCCTGAGATAGGGCTAGAGGCAGGCCTCCCTCTGTTCCTCTTTCTGGGTGAGTACTGTAGCGCTGTCATAGAGCAGGCGCCACACTCAGGGAAAAAAAGAGAGATGACACTAGAATGGGGTGCCTTGACAGTGATGTGGTTTGATGCTTACATGTTTGAGGTTGAAACATGATCACAGGTTTAATGGGTGCCTCACCCTTGTGAGTATGAACCCCCTGAGAAAGCTCCCCTCAGACTAATCTGGTAGTGAGTTTTCCTCACCCTCTTTTAAGTACGTCTTTCCTTCCTGTGTATGCTTCTCAGTTCACCTCCCCTCCCCTCCTCTGTGTCCTCCTCTTCTCTCTCCCTTCCTCCTCGTCTCTTTCTTGACATTTACATTACTTGTAGCGCCAAAACAATAATCAGACGATATATCAGATGTGCAGAAAACCACGTTTTTAAGCTATTGGCCTAGGCCCCTAAAGAACTCCTGTTTGTCGTTAAATCACATCTGGGCAATCTGTGATGTACCACACGAGGAATCCACAGCACGGAAGTCCAAGGTGTTGGTCTTAGATTCGGCTTCTAGGAAATGCATGTGAGAATTCTAATTAAGACCATCTTTACCTTTATGCGCAGCTGGCCTCAAGCTATGACTCCAACGAGGCCCCGGCACCAGCTTAATAGGGGCTGATGCTAAGTACAGCTTGCTTGCCTCTGGAATGCACATTGCTTGGTCTTTGGGAAAATTATTAACTCTCCTTGGCTTAAGGAGCTTTGACGAGAGATTGCAGGATTATGTGTGTATAGTTTCAAAGGTTATATTTTAAGATGAATAATTTAAGAAGATTAGGCAGCATCCTTCATTAATCTGCAGCTATTTTAATGATAAAAAAGGACAACCTACTTTCATCCCTGAAGAGTAATTTGACAGCTTTGCCTATAGGTTCTGCCTAATTAAAGTTTGTGTCAATTGTAGAAGGTAGGTTTAAGTAGACGAGGCTAACTCACCTGGACGCGTCTGTGGCTGAAGTGTACAGAAGCTTAGCAGGGGTTATAAACTTTGCCATTGTAGTTTGTTTATATAATAAATTTGCTACTGTAGCTCTTCTGACACATAAATGTAGATTCTAGTCATAAAGAGACCATATCCCAAATAGATGGATATAAAAATTACTATACATAAGATGAATCTAGTGGTAATTATTCTCCTCAATATAAAATGTGTTATGAAATGAACAGTAATCTGACGTGATTTCTGTGTTTAAAACCTGGCTGATTTTAATGAAAAGCCTAATCAGGTGTTAACTTACCTTTAGAGTTTGACATCACAAGCATTACAGACTTACTAATTTTATTCCTTGCTGTTCATATAAGTGGAGGTTAGGAATTAGCAGGAGGCCGAAGGCTAATTGTTTCACTATTAAAGGATGGACTCAAGTGATGTGAGTGTGTGTGTGTGTGTATGTGTGTGTTTGTGTATTCTAAGAGTATGTCCTTAAAGTAGCACCCACAGACTGGACTGGACTGGTTTATGAACCAGTTCTACAATAGGAGAAACCAGTTGTCATCATCAGTATGCAGAGCAAATAAAGAATCACTTGAGTCTCTTCAGTCTAGTGATATTCATTCAGGACTGTGCACTTATTTGGTCTATTCTGCTTTCCAACTCATGCTTCTGAGAATTCACTTTTATTATAATAAGCAAAAGTATCAATCTGTGATTGTGAATCAGTAAACAATTGCTAGATAATTTGGGAAGCTTGTGTGGGGGTGTATATGAAGGTGTGGGTAGTCACTATTACTATAACAGGAATGTGGTGTAAGTTTTAAAGCCACATGAAGATGGATTATAAATACAGAATGCTGTAGCTCGTGTACCAGTAGTGTTTCAAAGTACCTGTCCCTTTATTTTTAGCACAGGTATTCTGTTTACAGTGTTATTTAGATCCACTTAGGTCCTAGACAAGAATTCCTCAAGTTTTTTTCTATTTATAATTCCTTTTTGCATGAAAAAAAATTGTACTTGACTCTGGTATACAGGTATATAAAATACATAGGAAAACCAACCATTTACTGATAATGAATCATAAAAAAGTTTATTTAAAATGTTTCTTGTATACATATAATTCCATTCTTCTTAAAGACTTAAAGAACTCACATACTAGTTAGTGGATCTGGTTGTATATTTTTATGTAAAGAATTAAAAGTTGACTGATTCTGTAGCACTAGAGATCACAGAATATCTTCAGCCATTTGTAGAGTTAGCCTATATTTTGATTTTATGACCATCCATGCTGGGAACACAGGTAGTATAAAATGGCAGAACCATTTTAGAAATTGTTGAAAATTCTGTTGTTATCCCAAGCCAAAATTCATTGAATGACTTAGAAAAAGGAAAGAAACTCAGGCCATCAACTCAATCAACAAACTTAAGAATATTCTAACACAATACAATTCAAACATATGTAAATTGATTTATATTGACAAAGATCGGTGAAATATATTACAAGTCTTTGTTTTTGATAATTAAACCATATCCTCTAAAATAGCAGAAAGTTTCATATGTACAGTAAAAACCTCACAATTCCTAAAGACAGTAGTCTCAAACCTGAGCAGCATTCCTTAGCCTCAGGTGGCAGGAGGACATGCGTAATGCAAACCACACTTACTGTGCATTCAGAACCAGGCTGCAGTGAAGTTCCATGCTCTCCCGTAGGCGAGCACTGCCAGAAACACCCCTGGCTCTTTATGCATTTGATCTTCAATTCAATTTTGTTACGGTGCATTCAGAAACTTTTTACTGTTGGCATTTTTTTCTTGTCCCAAACATTTGTTATGTGACCCTGTTTGGGCTGATGACCCACCATTTAGAATCTGGGTTGTAGACTGATTTCTATAAAGGCTCTTTTTGTTTTTTTGTTTTTTTGTTTTTTTGTTTGTTTTTTTTTTTTTTTTTTTTACCCTTTTGAGAACTACTGATTGAGCATTTAGTTTGTAGTAGATACTGCATTCTGCACTGAGATTTTAGCAGTAACAGAATACATAATTTTGGCTTTCTTTTAGTTAAAATGAAATAAATCCAAGTGTGTAAATATGTATAAACACACGAACATACCCACATAAAACTACAAACTGGTGAATTTCCTCCATGGGTTGCTTGATCATATCCATTTTGTCTGCTAATATATGCATTCATCTTTACTGGGGATTTTAAGAATCTTCTTGATGCAATTGTGTATCTAAACACTGTTGCAGATGACATATGTCTCAGCTCATAAATGTGGGGTCAGCCCACAGAGTGCCAGTGCTCCTGGCTTTGATGAGTACATTGGAACAAGGGCTTCCTCAGACACTGGGGCAGCCCCACCATTCCCTGAGCCATGTTACTGTCCATTTTGCAGCATACCAAACAAGAGATAGGTAAAGTGAAGGTGGTTTTTTGTTTTTTTGTTTTTGGTTCATTGAGGACTGTGCTCCTCTGCAGGATCAAGTTCTAGCTCTGTCTCGGCTGGAATGTCTGCGAGGCATTAGTTTCTAACCAAAAGTGGTGTTGGGGAATATAGTTTTCAGAATCGGGGTCCTTTTGATTCCACCAGATTCCACAAGCATTTCAGGTCTGCCAAAGCCGAAGAATCCTGGGTTCATAATGGCTGAAAGAGCCTTCTACAGTGTGGTCCATTATCCACTCTGGTAAGACTTCTTTCTTCCCGACACTCATACATTTGTGCTACAGCTGGACTGAATTCCCCACTGTAGCACATCCCATCCGGATAGTCTGTGCCTAGCAGACCGGACCTCTAACCAGACCCTGAGCTTACTTGCTTTCTGCCCTTATGCCTTTGCTCCAAATTACTCCCTGGGGCTGCACTCCCGTCCCTTCATCCCTCAGTTGCCTCAGTCTGACCTTTGATGCTTCTTGCTATTGTTTTGAGCACTTGCCACCCTTAACACTTCATGTAGCATATTTATTGGATTCATTTATATTCTTCTCATTCTATTGATTCAAAGAGGTGGAGACTTTTAATTCAGTACAATGAGCAGCACAAGAGCTGTGTGGCACAGCGGATGCTTAGCTTTTGCCCATTGTGTGAGCAAATGAAGGTAAGACTCTTACCCTGTTACAGCATTTAACCCAGAGCTTAAAACTAAATGTACCTCTTTAGCTGGAGTTCCTTACATTGCTCTAAAGAAGTGGTTTCCAGCCTGTGGGTTGCAACCCCTTTAGCAAACCTCGCTCTCCAAAAACCATTTAGATTAAGATTCATGTTGCCATAACCTTTGTTGGAGCTGTTGCCTGTTATCTTCCCAGTCTTTAGATAGCTCTATGTGGCATTTTCATCTTCTTATTTTTTTAACCTCTCCTTGGTCTTACCTTATTCTAGAACTCAGAAGGAACTGGAGATAAGACATGTTAGCTGTCCTCTCTCCATCTCTCCTCTCTTCTGGACAGTGGAATTATGCTGCTGAGCTCTGCAGAATTGCTAGGGGGTGAAATGAGGTGATGCATAGGCCATAGCCAGCATAGTGCCTGCTGTAAATATTGGCTGCGGAGATGCCCATGGAGTCATCTAAGGTACAGGTCAGCATGATGCCTGGCATGAGGTAGGAGACAGTAAATGGCAGCTGTCAGCGCTTGCATACCCCCACTCCTTATTACCTTGACTAATGATATGCCTGCTCCCTGAGAGTCAGCCCAAAGGAGGACACTTGCAGTCAATTTCAGACACCTAAGAGTTGGCTTGGTTTTTCTTTTCTCGTCTTTCTCTTCCTCGCTTCCTCTCTTTTCTGTGTTACATGTGACTAGTTTTTCTTTCCTTGCCATGCACGAGAAGGTCTATTAAATCCAGAACCTACCTGTGGTTGTGTGCTATGATACTGGTTGTGAGGGCAGACATTATAATCCACAGTCTTTTTTTTTTCTTTTGTAACGTTCCATGTGAGTCTCTCTCTCTCTCTCTCTCTCTCTCTCTCTCTCTCTCTCTCTCTCTCTCTCTCTCTCTCTCTCTCTCTCTCTCTCTCATTAAGTAACTCATCCAGGCCCTCAAGATGTATTTCCACACATGTTCCTTGACAACCTGGATTTCTGGCTATGATTTCATTTTTATGAGTGTGTTTCAGAGAGCTACCTTGCACATTTGGGGATGTCTGAGTTAGTTGCCTACCCTCTTTACCCCTCTGTGCCAGGTTAGTAAAGCTTGCTTAGCTTGAACCTGCCAAGTATTCAGTCAGCAAATGTTTATTAAGTTTGTCCGTGGGGAAATGCCAGAATGACAGGGCAAAAGGTAAGCTTTAGAAAGGTTAATCTGGGGACTGTGGGTATAACTGGAGGGGGCTTCACAAAGGCAGCAGGGAAAAGTGAATACAGATGAGACTCAGCCAGCGTCAGAGAAGATCAGGGCTCACAGAGGTGGTATGTGTGTGTGTGTGTACGTATATATGTATATATGTATGAATGTATGTATATTTGTGCGCATGTATGAATTAATGTATGTGTGTATATGTTGTATGTATATATGTTGAATATATGTATGTATGTATATATGAATGAATGTATTATGCATGTGTATATATGTATAAATATATGTGTATATATAAAAATGAATGTATGTATATGTATGCACATGTATAAATAAATCCATATGTATATATGTATGAATGTATGTATATATGTATCTATGTATGTGTGTATGTATATATGCTCAGAGTCCCAGGTTCCAGCCAGTCCCTCAGAGCAAGTGTCTTAATTTACATTTCATCAGCAGCAATGGCCTGGGGTTTTTCTTGGTCCTTGATCTTGCCAATACTTAGTTTTAATTGTTTCAACAACTAAGCAAGTAAATACGGTACTCATGCCCCCCATCCCTACCCTGTTCTCTTTCATGACTCCTATGGAGCTGGGTTGGGCAGTCCTTGGTTTAATCTCTCCTGAGGTCATAGACAGATGGTGGCTGCTATGCTTTCAGAAGAGGAAAATATTAGTGATGAGTTTGTGTCCCTGCTTATTATATTTTTCCATCTCCAGTATAGGGCTGGGCTGGGGCAAGGCAAAAATCCTCTTATTCAAGGTCATGCAATCTGATCCTGCAAAGGAGTGGGCAATGCTTTATCAAGCGTCTACTGTGCATTAGGCTAGGTCAAGACATGCTCCATTTTTTTTTTTTTTTTTTTTTTTTTTGGCCTGTTTCGTTTTCTGTAATCTGGCCTTTCCTTTAGAGTTCATTCTTGGACAGGCCCATTCTTCACCCTCCCATCTTCGAGTACATTCTTTTTTTTTATTTCCTGTGTCACCCACCTCACTGCCATCACTGTCCTTTTCCAGTTCATACTGTGTGCAGTTGTCCAATTTGTATCTTGTATAGCCACTATCCCCAGCCTCTGACACTAAGCAAAGTTCTGTGATAGCTGCTCAGGCATCTCTGCTGCTCTGTGGAACACCCAGTAGGAGAGATCTTGATATCAGTAAAATCTGCATTATAGATTAAACACCATATTAGTATAAACATAACCTGAAAAGCAAACTTTTTTTAATATTGGATATTTTATTTATTTACATTTCAGATGTCATTCCCTTTCCCCATTTCCCCTCTCTAGAACCTCCTATCCAATGCCCCCTCCTCCTTTATGCTTTTATACCATTTTGGTTACATGCATGTAATAAGGTCAGTTCTAGGTTGAGGGACTAGCAATACAATAGATGCAAATAGTCAAGGAACAAGCAATACAATAAACACAAATAGTCAAAGAAAAAGCAAGGCATTAAACCCAGTTATAAGAACACTCTAAAGGCTTATCAGGATGACCAAAGTATCTGAGCCTACTTCCCTGTCCTAGCCCAAGGTCATTTTCATGTCTGAGGCCTACTTCCTGGCCTAAAATTTCCTTGTTCTTCCTTGTTTTGTCTAAAATTACTTCTTTGTTCTGGCCTAATATTTAGATTCCTGCCTGATATTACTTTTTTGTTGTAGCCTACAGTTTAGACTCCTACCTGAAATTACTTCTTTGTTCTAGTTTAATGTCAGATTTCTGCTTGAAGCCTACTTCCTTGTCCTTGGCCAATGTCATATTCCTGCCAAGCAGCCCCTTTCATTGTCCTTGGCCCATGTCAGCTTCTTGCCAAGCAGTCCCAAAGGCTCTCCACCTCTCTCCCCTTTTTATTTTGTTAACAAGACTGAGTCTGTCTTAGGTTGTTCTGACAAGAATGCCTTCCTTACCCATCATGGACTATGCATTATCAAAGGCAATGCACTTCTGTCTTAGGTTGGTATGGCTCTGTGCAGAATCTTATCCGTCCTTGACTTGCCAGCCTGTTAATTTAATAACTCTGTCTTGGGGTCCATTTTCAGGTTTAAGCCATGTACTTTGGCTGCCAACATGTTGATGTTGTTAAAGATAAGCTTTAATACTATGGGCAGGAATAAAAGTATTTCCAGGACAAGAAGGGCTAGCCTGATCAAGCTGTATATGCCATTCCTGAGGTTTGTCCAAAATGGAAATACTGAGCTCAGGCCATGGATAATTTATCAGCATTATCTATAGCATCAAAGGTCAACAGACCAGCATTCTTTAAATACATAATCTCACTTTGCAAAGTTAACACATCCAGAGAGGTGTTAGGATTATGCCAAATATCCTACAGGTGTCTTTAAGCTTTTTTTCTAATTATAATGACAATCATTGTGAATTTCAAATGTAACACTACTCCAATGATATTTGTTATGACACTTGTGATGGCTCCTAACTCTTGAACCTTGAACCTCCTTCAGATAATTTGAATGGGTTATAGAGCATCACTCATTGTTCCAGATACCTATATAAATCCTTTTGTATACTCAATACATTAGTAACATTTTTTTATAGATGGTTAACAAAAATAGTTGTCTTAACTCCTTGTGTCAATGCTATTGCAGAAGCAGTGGTGCTAGCAATTAATGAAATTAAAGCTGTTATACCAGCAATAATCAAGCCTGCTACCCTCTTGCTTCTGCTTAAAGCCTAACTCACTTTTTCCAGCACTTTCAAGCTTTTTTTCAGAGAATCAAGGTTTTCTAATACTCAGGGCAGTGAGATGAAAGCTGGTTGATAGACCCCTGTAACAGAGATGCCAGGTTTCAACACACTAACATAATTGGAAGTTATACAGTCAATGCAACTTACAATAAATGCTGTAGAAGAGACAAAACCAATTTTAGCTTGACAATTAAAAGAGCCTTAAAACATGCACTAACCCTTGTTTGAAATCCAGATCCTGTTCCAATATTATCTCTTGCTATCCTAACATCATAGCGAGCTACAGCTAGCTTCCAAATATGTCTCTGACAAAGTCCAGATCCAGTCTTCCAAAAGTAGACTGTTATTTCCTATATTGGATTGATTTCTAGACCAGTACATGATCGAGTCCTAATAGCTAGGCACCTTTAAGAAGAATATAAGAGACATAATTTCTCTTTTCGATTCTCTATCCTGCAAGGTCTAAAAACTTGCTGAACAGCAAACTTTAAGCAAAGTATATTTCAAATCTTAAACAAGAATACAATGAAAATGGCTTATGATTTTTCTGAACCTCAAATTAAACTGGACACCTGATAGTATCCTTTGCTAAATGTACCAGCCCTATGAACTTGTATTTGGCTGAGTGTGTACCAGATCACAGATTTTCAGGATGTGTTTGAATAAACAAAGAGTGACCAAATCCAAGAATGTATTTCTTTATTCTGAGCAGTTATTTTATAGCTATGAGAGGTGCAGATAATACAATACACTTGTCCTTGGGGCCAGAGTCAGTTAATGTAACACTGGAATGGGAGTCAGTTTTGGAGGCTGCAGTCTTTAAACTTTGGGTCATGTTCAGATCCGTGTACTGAATCACTCTGTCTCGCTTCACTAAACGAACTTTTCTTGCTGGGCAGTGATGACGCACGCCTTTAATCCCAGCACTTGGGAGGCAGAGGCAGGCAGATTTCTGAGTTCGAGGCCAGCCTGGTCTACAGAGTGAGTTCCAGGATAGCCAGGGCTACACAGAGAAACCCTGTCTCGAAAAGAAAAGAAAAGAAAAGAAAAGAAAAGAAAAGAAAAGAAAAGAAAAGAAAAACAAAACAAAACAAAACAACCCAAAACAACCCAAAACAACCCAAAACAAAACAAAAGAACTTTTCTTCTGTGGCCATCAGATTTCTTGGCTGTATCTTAAGTTGGACTCTTCCAGTAAACCCAACTAGAGTTTATTAAAGGATTTCCAGAAGCCCTTGAGCCCTGTGAAACTCAAGAGTAAGGTGGGGATGTGCAGTGAGGAACACGGCAGAAGTATGGTGGTCCTGAACCCATGGGGTTAACAGATGTTCTTCATGGACACACAGACTGCCATGTACATTAATGATGTCCTCCTAGTGCCACCTTGACAGCCTGCCACACAGCCAAGCCCTGGTGCCAAAGCATCCCACTACAGTCTCTTCTCCCCTTACCAGTGAACATGTCACTCTGCTGGTTCTGACTTACCTGAGTGACTGAGCTTAAGACCCCTGTCTGCATTCTGCGTGCAGGGGATTCAGGGGATGGAAACCTTTGGCTTCTAATGCCAAAGCTATCTTTGATTCCTTGTAAACTCATGAAAGAGAATTTTGTTTTTTTTTTTTCCCCCTAAGAAATGTCTTAAAGGTGCTGAGGAGCCTCAATGATAACATATGTCCACATGGCACCAACATAAAACTAGTACAGTAGCACTGTGCCTTGTGATCCTTGTGATGTTTTCTTAAACAAACCTTTGTTGTTTTTTAACTTGTGTGAAAACTAGAGTGGTGTTTACTTTTGTGTGTATGTGTGCGTGTGCATGTGTGTGTGCATATGTGCATGCATGTGTGTGTGCGCATGTGTGTGTGTTTGCACATGGCCAACCTGGTACTCAAAGGACGTTTGTGATACATTTCTGAGTGAAGCTGAGCTCTCTGCACAGTAGGGTGCAATAGTGGCCTTAATTCTGTCTGAACTCTTGTTAAAATTTCCCTTTATAAATATACGTGATGAAAACAGCTAGAGAACTCAAAAGTTGGTCAATTTACTGAGCAAAAGTATAGATTCAGAAATCCCTTATCCACAGTTCTGAAATTGAAAGGTCTCCCAGAATGTTGAAGGATGCTGAATTTTTTAATTTTTTTTTTTTTTTGGCAGAATTCCCTAACCTGAGATGACAGAAGGTTATTTATAGTCTCTATGATTCCACTTAGTTGAATATTCATGTTTTCTAGTAGAAATATTAATGTGCTTGATTATAGATATTGCTTGGATCTCAATGAGAATATTCTATTGTATGTGACCCCTGTTACCCTCATAATATCTGGAATATTGTTGTGTTCAATACTTATCAGTCTCTAGGGTTTTAGTGCTTTTAAAGTATGTGAGTTTGTTTGTGTATGCATTTGTGTGTGTGTGTGTGTGTGTGTGTGTGTGTGTGTGTACCTAGCAGGAAATATATACATAGAAAGTTCTAGAAGGATAGAGTACTCAGGTTTTAATGCAAGGATCGAGTGGAGAGACAATGAAAAATTGATCTAAACCTCAGATTCAGTATTTATAATAATTATTGTAATCAAATAATATTGACATTTTCAATGCAAGAAGAGAGAAGATGGTTGAATGTCTAATTTCATAGGGCTTAGGAAAATGGTAGGAGTATAAATTTTCAAATCAAATCTGCTTTGTCTGCCAAACCATGCCTTCATATATTAGCTCAACATTGCTGCCTGCTGACAGAGAGCCAGAAAAAATTATACACAAAACAGGCAGCCTCCTGCCTCTTGGACAAGGACAGGGAATTGACATCAGCAAAAAACCAGTAATTTCACTAAAGAAAATAAATAAAAGCACATAAAAATGCAGTGAGTAAATGAAACTGCCCTTCCTAGTGATGGGCTTGGCATGTTTCATGAAGTCGCCACGATTACTCATCCACCATACGTTTGCAGAAGTTCTTTTTCAAAAGCCAGATACACAGACAGTCACAGGGGTTAGGAGGTGGCTGGGAAGATTAAGCTTAGTGAGGTTACGTATCTTGCCGACAGGCCACTCTTCTGTATCAGCCTATGGGA
Source organism: Arvicanthis niloticus (assembly GCF_011762505.2). Lineage (NCBI taxonomy): Eukaryota > Metazoa > Chordata > Mammalia > Rodentia > Muridae > Arvicanthis > Arvicanthis niloticus. Next base: position 37,402,998 of record NC_047666.1, read on the forward strand.
TGGCTTCCCAGGGTAAGTCTGATTTTCCTTTCTCCTGTGGGTAAGTGGCGGAGAAGGTCGGGGCAGTTGCCTTTTGCATGCCTTTTGTGTAAGTTGCTGATTTCTTTAGTGGGAAGGGATTTATTGGACCCCAGCATATTCTGGGGTTCCTGCTTCCTGGCTTCATCTCCTGTTGATTTTTAGAGTCTAGTGCTTAAGTGATGAAAAGCAAGGCGACTCTGAGGTTGCATGTAAGTGTGGAGCTGGTATGTGGGGATAGAGTGGCAGGGTTGAACTACAGAGCCTCATGTTCCTTACGAGGCAGTTTCTTGTTAGTGTGGCACACTGCTTGAACTATTATTTTTTTTACAAGCTTAGCCATGGTTTGGCTTGCTAAGTGGTGACCATTGGTGCTTTGTGACACAAAGCAATGGTTCCAACTTTTTTTTCATACTGGAAAAAATTTCATATGCCTGTCAATGTGAAGCCAGTTTTTTTTTTTTTTTTCTTTTTTGAACTTATAATAATTTTAAACATGACCTTAAGTCCTTTGGTTCTGACTTCAGAGGATGTTGGCTGCTGGGGTCAAACAGAGTGAGGGTTGGCTGCACTGTTACAATGAGCTTTGTAGTAATTCCTGCTGAGATCATAAAACGTTGCTTTCCCACTGGATGTCAATGCTCCTTTTCATTATATCGTGTTTGGAACAAAATCATGTGATTTTTTTTTTTTTTTTAAGCTTAACTATAGCCATGTTTGAAAAGGCAGTTTTCGTTTTGTGGCTTTTTTTTTTCTTCCCCCTTTCCGGTGTCTAGTACAGCTAAGGGTTTTATCTTCTTGTATCTTTTTTGACACTCTACTGAGTAATCAATTCTGAGTTACTTTCTCAATAGAAAAGCCTGATCGCAGTCTTAGCCATGGTGGACCCAAGACATGGCTGTACCCAGTAGCTTATCCAAATGACAATTGCATCTGAATGAAGGCTCAGCAGGGAGGTCAAGCTTGATTCCATTGACTGATATCTAGTATCTCAAAAGGGAACTCAAGTCTGTAAATATAGAAGTGTTTCTACAGAGAGTGACAGGTTAAAAAGTATCAGAGAACTTCAGCTGATATTTTAACAAATGAAGACATTTCCACAAGGACCTTTACAGAGTAAACAAACACTGAACTTCTAGTGCTGAGAGTCTCACATGAAAATATTTGCATCCTTGGGCCTTGTGGTCCTGTGCTAAGGGGCCATGGGAAGTTGTGTGGCTCAACTCTCTGGAGTATCAGTAGCTTTTAAGTGTTTCCAGTGACATCAATGTATCTAATGGTCTGTCTTCCCTGTCCTCAGGTGTAAGGTGGGCTTTGGTAGAAACTTCTCGAACACTGCCACTCTAGGAAAGTTGTTGTAGGCACAAAAGGAAGTCCTGTAATATCTACAAGAGTTACTGGCCAGGTTCAGCTAAACAGCGCATCCATCCTATCATACACCGAGATGCTTTGAAAGCCCAGGAAACTTGACAGAAGGCAATACTCTCATCCTTTTACTGTTAGGATAATGAGACATTGTTTTCACCTAGAGAAGCCATAGTATCAAATACAGAGGGAAGACCTGAAGGCACAGGATGTAACCCTGTAATTTCCCAGAGTTCTTCCTTCACCATTCTTAGACCACAACAGTGACCGACTAAGCCGTGTATTCTTTTTTTTTTTTTTTTTTTAGGTTTTTCGAGACAGGGTTTCTCTGTGTAGCCCTGGCTGTCCTGGAACTCACTCTGTAGACCAGGTTGGCCTCAAACTCAGAAATCTGCCTGCCTCTGCCTCCCAAGTGCTGGGATTAAAGGTGTGTGCCACCACTGCCCAGTGTATTCTTAAATAGGAGAGAAATCAAGTACAATTTTAGAGCTAGCAAATGTGGGTTGCCACTATATTTTAATTTTTATTTCTGAGACAGGCTCTCTTGTAGCTCAAAGTGGATTCAAATTTACTATGTAAATGACCGTGATCGTGAACCTCTGACATCTGATTCTCCTACCTTTGCCTCTTGAGTGCTAGAATTGCAGAGTTGTTCTGTCACATATAGCTTGTGGATCCTGGAAATCAGACCTAGGGCTTTGTGCATGCAGGGCCAGCATTCTGCCATGTGCTATATCCCCCAACCCTTCCAGCCTTTTTGACATCATCTTGCAGTCTTTATTTCTATTTGATTCTTAGTGTCTTATCTAAAAGCAATATGGGGCGAACCCCACACAGCTTTTTATGCTGAGCTGTGTGTGTCATCTATAGAACATTTAACTTATTCAGAAGAAGGATAATTAGACTTAAATGTAACATTCCCATATTATATGTAATATATACAAATATATATATATTAATATAGGTATATATGTCCATAGCTATGTATCTTCCCACACAATTTACTACAGCCTTTAGTCACACATACACACACACACACACATACACACACACACACACACTCAAAATAACCATGCTGAAAGATGACAAAAAGGAACGAAAATAGTAGTTAGTCATCTTGATGTTTTTAATGTGTGTATTTGCTACTTAAAAATATTCAGATGCAGCTTTGCTTTATGTAGTTAATTTTGTGTTACAATGTTTTAGATGGTGGCAAACAGAAGGCCAGGAGGCAATTGTTGAAGCTGTAATTTGCAGAAGCTTAATAATACAAGTCCATTTGCTTTTCTGAATGTGCTATTTATATAATTTATATTTTTAACAAATCTTAGAACTAGAATGAAAATAGTAATTAATCTTAAGAATAAAAAAAAAAGTTACAGCTAGAACAAATTTGGAAACTAAGAAATCCTCTTGGTTAGGCCCACTCAGTGGAACACTCTTCTTTCTGTCACAGAGCCTTACGCTGAGCAGGTAACATATGCTCAGTTAATTATGAGAGGTTGGTCAGGTGGGTAGCATCTCTCTCTCATCTCAGGAAAGCCTACTGCCCATAGAAGTAGCAGTTTGGTTGTAAATCTGACTTAAGAGAAACAGGTTACATATTTTAAGCTACCATCAAAGACCACTGAAGACACATTGTCCACAGCAGGACACACAGAAAAGGAGCAGAAGGGGAATTCAGAATGTTCACATGGGGATGGTAAGCAAGAGCGATTTTTTTTTTTTTTTTGTATTTTGTTTGCTTTTAGTTCCTACAGTGAGCAAACACACTATCTGGAGGATGATACTTTTGTGATACAGAGTATACTTATTTCTAAGCTTATTCAACATGGTCTTTCTTAAACAGAGTTAATAAATTCACAAACATGAACTGGTGCCCATTTGGATCTAATAGCTTTTGGTTGAGTTTGCACTCTAGCAAAATTCACATTAAAATAATATTTTACATAATTTCCTAGTTCAGTTATGCTCCAGCACAACACACTTTACAAAATTAGTTTTGCTCGTGTGTGTGTGTGTGTGTGTGTGTGTGTGTGTGAGAGAGAGAGAGAGAGAGAGAGAGAGAGAGAGAGAGAGAGAGAGAGAGAGACTTTGTGAGTTCATGTGTACCACATGGATGTAAGTAGTCATGGAGGCCAAAGAGTGTTGGTTCTGGAGTTATTGGCAATCAAACCTGGGTTCTTTTTCTGCAAGAGCAGCATGGGCCTCTGAGTGATACATCATAACTCTGTAGCCCTATACACTTTTTTAAAGTCACTATCCTGTGCAAAATGATACAATTGCATAGATGTGAATAGATATTTTTATCTATCAAACTAAAAGTATAATATTTAAAAATTTTTTTTAATGAGAAGATAGGAGCCTAATAAAAACAGCTATATTTATGGTTGCTAGTAGGTTAAGCAATGCACCAAACATAATAAACTTGGTACTTGGTCTTGTCTATGACTGAAGGGGTCACCAACGAATGTGGCTTTAAATGAGTTGTTACAAAGGCATACAAGGCAGCTAACCTGAAGTTGGGTGTAGTGTGTATACCACATGTGGTAAACTGAGGCAGCTGTGTGGGTTTTTGCTGTGCATTTGTACTTTCTGGACTGCCTGATGAGTGCACTTTCCTGTGGTCACGGTTCTGTGGGCAAACCCACATTCACGAGTGTTTCTCCTGCTGTTCTCAGATGCTTGTGCTGGAACAGTGCATTTCCCAAACAGCACTGTGGCAGAACAGACTGCATGTGAATGAGATGAAATTTAGTTGTGCTTGTTCTAGTTATGACAAGAGCCCAGTTTGGACCCAGCCTCCCCATCATTACTCATTGCTTCAAGCCTTGCAGGAAGCATCCCTGTGTGGTACTAAACTCCACCATGCTTTAATTCCTGACCTGGAACAGACACGGAACAACATGATTTTTTTTGTGGAGACATTTAGCTCTGCCCAAGTATCCTCCCTTGGCATGTAACTGGAGACCTGCCAAGCTCCTCAGCTTTCCACATCCAGCGCCCTACCAGATGGACTTTCCAGTCAAGCAAATGGCCTTGAACTTGAAATACCATGAAATAATGAACTCCAGGTCCATCTGGAGGTCTAACCTTGGTCATAGTACAACTCAATTCTTACAAATGCTGCCACGAAAAGAGGTTCCCTGTACCTCCTGAATACCTTACCACAAATAGGGAGCAAGAGGATGGCATTTGAAATGTTTAAGGAAAGCTTGAGAATTTTATAAGTATCAAAAATAATCACTTAAGGAAAATATACTGCAAAGGCGGTGGCTGAAGTCATCCAGATGAGCAGAGGTTCAGATCATGAGATATGCCTGAGATAGCTTTTCTACCTGCCTACCACTTACATAATGTAAACTAAATTATGTCTAGCATTATCCCCCAGCCCCACTGGAGATCATCACAAGGTAGGGACTTATAATGCTGATTTGTGTGGTGCTTGCCGTATGGCTTTTATGATGTCCTCTTTATGACTGTTGGGAGAAGTGTCTCTGGCTTCAATACCACAAATGACTATGCTCCTGCACAGCTTTGGCCTTCTGCTTTATGGGTATAGTTAGTCATGTAACCGATCCCATCTCCTTCCTCTTTATGGCTACAGACATGTTTGCTTTGACCCACACATTGAGGAAAAAAAAAAGAGAGAGAGAGAGAGAGAGAGAGACCCAAAAGAAAAATCATTTGCCAACACGGGAACATGGGAATGAAATTTCCCACCAGTGTATTTGATTGACCAGCATTTATTCAAACATCAAGTCTTGCCACATTGAACTCTTATCTCCATGGTGACTCTGGGGTCCAGTCAGGAAGTAGTGCCTTCTCCCTAAAAATAGAGTAGTGTGTCTTCAGTCATTTTAGCCAACTTCCCCTGCCTCATCCTGCAAGATGCTGGAATCTTAAGTCCTCTGGCTTAGAAAGCAATTTGGGATTCACCTTTGGAAGCCATGTAGGCTCCTCTTGAGAGCTTCCCTTCTTTCTCCTGTATTTCCTTCCATTCATCCAGTCCTATTACTTTCTGCCCTTGTTCATTTACCTTGGGACACTGCATGCTCTTTCCATAAAGTGTGTTTAAGTCTCTTTTGAGAAGAGAGTATAAATAAGCAAAAATAGGAAAACAACTTTCTTCATGAAGCTATGTTATTTTTACTTTTGCCTGGTAAGTCCGGAAGCATTTCAGTGTTTTCCCTGTGGCCTCTTTCTTAGCATACTTGATTCTAGTACCATTTAAGAGTTGTTGATTTTGTGTGTGTGTGTGTGTGTGTGCGTTCATTTTTTAAAGTTTTCACAATTGCAATTGTGTAACCACACAATCCTTCCTGCCTCCCATCCCTGCTTCCTTCTCTTCCTTCCCTCCCTTCTTCACCCTCCTTCCCTTTCTTACTTCTCTAGTCCTTACAGAGACAGATTAAATGTGAGTTTGTTTATGTAACATCTCCCCTGACAATTACCACTTTGGTTTTATGGATAGAACAGTGAATAAAATGAACAAGGATACATGCAGTATCAGATATCACATGCTGTCAGGAATGGGGTTGAAAGAAACAAAAAGCAAAAAAACAAGGGGGGCAGGGCTTTGTTTAACTTGAGATGAATGGGTTAAGCTTCAACACTAGAGTTTCTTCTGAGCAGCATTTTGAATTTTGAATTAACAACAGAGTGAACTGTGCAGACAGCTGGGGGGGGGGGCACTATGGCCCAGAGGATATTATGGCAGCAAGGATAATGCACTCCCCTTTGAGGAGAGAGCATCCTGAGTCTGACCTGAGGTGTCAAACTTTTATTCTGGATGTCGCCTCTATGAAGACTGTCAGGAGAGAGGCTTCTAGTGTCAATAGCACACATGACCATGCTTCCACACATCCTTGGCTTTTTGACCTGGTAGCACAGGCTTGTACTCTTTGGACCATGTCTATGAACTTATTTCACCCCTTGAAGGCAACACCTTTCCTGCTGGTCTGTGTGCTGGGCCAGCTCCGGTCATTGGCCCTTGGTAAGTGTTTAGTAAATATTTGTGCAATTAATGACTGAACATCAATAGTTTTAGAAGAATAGCAAGCTTCTCCACAGAGGCCACTATGCTATATTCTTACAGGTGTGGGTAAAACCTTGTCTTTGATCTCAGGGCCTTTAACTATTGTGCTACTGGCCTATCCACAAGGTATTTTTCTTTGGTGGTGGTTACAGTTTTTACACTTAGTAAGGCACATCTTGGGACTTGTCATCCAAGAAAGGGCCCGAGGGTCTCTGCTAGTCACCAGTGTAGTGGATTAAGAGTTCATCCAACAGGATGAACCACACCGGTCACGTCCCAGAGTGTGAGAGCTAGCCTGAGGCTGACTGTGTCTGTGTTTTCTCTCTGTTGTTTGTCATTTGGTTATCCCAACTTCTGGCAGAGAACTTGTGAGCTCTGAGTAAGAACCTAACACTTATTGAAGAATAACTAGTGTTCATGCATGCTCATATCTCTATACTCTTTTATAGAGCACCATTTTATCCACCCTGAAAAACAAACAAACAAACAAACAAAAAAACCCCACTTTCTGTGATAGTCTTCTAAGTATACCACAGAAGGAGAGACTACTGGAAGGCCAAATGGGCATACAGACCAGGCCTTCATGACACGTATATCCCACCTCCCTTGCTCTAAGTTCTTAGTTTGTTTTCCCACTTAGTGCAAGAGGGAAGCAGGTGAGGGCTGGTAAGGATGGAGCCTTGTTTAATTATAACCATTGTGTTCATAACTTGTGGTTACATCCACAGAAGTGTGAAAAGAATTCTCAGGATAAATGGACTCTTGATGGGGTGAGCAGCCTTCTTTCCTGTCACAGGCAGTTGGCTTCCTTCACGTGCGACTGATATCAGATGGAGAGGAAGGTCTGCTTCAGAATGTGTGCTTTTTTTGGTTTTTCTAACTGTACCTCAAAAATTGCCTCGGCTCTGTGTCTGAGACTTCACCTGGTTGTCTAAAAACCACATGGGAATTTTCTTCCTTAGAGGATTCTTGGCTTTGGCTGTGGTAAGACCTTGGTATTTTACAATTATACCATTCCTATCCCCATGTGGTATGCAGCTTGTCAATCCATTCCCTCACATTCTCAGTCAGGGATGTTAGAAATTTTCTCGCTGTCCCTTGTGTCAGGAACAAATTCCTCTCCTTGCGCTAGAACATCAGATTTTTCTGCTGTTTTTGTTTGTTTGTTTTGTTTTTTGTTTGTTTCTTTTTAATATGGAGTCGAACTTATTTGCAACCCTGCTTCTGCAGGAACACATATTTAAGGAGGGAGGAAGGGAGGTATATGAACAACAGTCACTTGGTTAGAGGGCTCTGTGGAATCCTTACACTTCCTTCCATGTGTTTGCTTTGAAGCAAGGGGTCATGATAGTTTTGCAGATCAAGTCCATATAGATGAAAGAGAGAAGTAGATAACCTACTTTCTGGGGAAGATGAACTGGCTGGGTCTTCTCATTTTTCCCTAACTCTGTAGCAGTATTGTTCTGGCAGATATTGGCTGGCCATGGAACATTTGAAAGAGCAAAGGTCTCATGAATGGTCTGTGTGTCACCATGGCAGCAGGGTCAAAACAAATCATCCTTCATGTGTTTCCTGAAGCACTCTAGAATTGATTCCAGCTTTGGTGTCAGGCCTTTGATCACACTGTTAACTGAAAACAAACTATTACTGGAAACATTACCGGTAAAGAAACAATTGAACAGACATGTCATTCTGGTTTCTCAGTTCTCCTGATATGCTCAGATGTTAACACACGTTGATAATTGAGTGTGGAAAGTCTTTTTAAAAATTCATGTTCTTGAGTCTGCTTACGGCCATGATGTTACTGACATAATCAATGACATCTCATTAGCTTTTAATAGTGAAATCCATTCTCACTAAAGAGTAGACACTGGTGTTAAAAAAAGAACCTGTCATGGATACCCCAAAGACTCGTAATTCCTCTTTTCTGCACTGTTCACCTCACGCCTTCGTATTGATGAGAATAAGCCATGGGATGTGAGTTTACTAGGAGAGTATTTGAGAGTCTCCATTTACCTGGAAATGCTCTAGGGAAATGATCCTGGTGAAGTGCCTCTGAATGTAGGAGGGAAGAGGTAGTTTTTGTGAGGCCTTGCCAGGCTCAACCTCTGGTAGTGAGGCTGAGGATGGTGATGGTGTTTTTAATGGTGAAGGCTATGGTGTATCAGATTTTTATGTTTGAATGTCTGTCCCAAGTGCATGTGAGACATTACTCCCTGTGCCATGGCACAGCCTATGGATGAGACTGTTCTTATTTCCATTTTGTATATGAGGAAACAGAGGGGTTGAATAGTTTTCCTTTGGGGGCACAGCTCATGAGAGAGGGGAGGAGCTTGGGTATGAAGTTCCTTTTATCTGTTCCTCACCATAGCCTTTCCACAGGTCAGAAACTCATGGCTCGGATATGTCTGTGGCCTGGAACCAATTTCCCAGCTCCACTCCTCCTTTGTTGTATCTTTTGCCTGGAGCATGCTTGCTGGAATGCTTATCAAGGTCCAAGCCCCTTCCATCTTAGCCTCGCTGCATAGCTCAGTTTTCAAAATATGTCTACCTTTTGAATTTTTGGCAGTATTCAAGTAATCCAGAGAATACTAACTTCCACTGCAAATATTCAGTGAGTTCGCCCTGATTATGCATGCATGAGTTTTCTCTGGAAAGTGTGGTTTTTCTGTGAGTCTCAGAAAAGTATTTAATCTAAGAGTTGAAGATAGTGTTGCTGATAACTCTCACAGATGAGTACCCAGAGGCAAGGAACATGTCCTCTTCTTAGTTTTTTCTGTGGATGGATTTAACAATACTATATTTTTTTGAGTGTCTGGAGAGATGGATATATTTCCTTGTAGACTGTGATTTAAAGAACAGCGGGTGTGGATTCAACTGTGCCTTGGGTTCAAAACTGTTTCATGAATAATCTCTGAAAACTACATTTTCTTCATTGAGAAAAGAACATCATAAAGGGTATGAGTGTTAAGATATTGTTATTGAGAATTAAAATGAAGCATGTATGGGCATGCTAGATGCGATGATCCATTACATACCTTCCATAAGCAACTAAACTCCCTACCACTGCTTCTGATTAAATGTCTTTGAAAAGGTTGGAAGGAAGAAGTTCTTACAAATCTCTGTTGGATTGTCACAGACTTACTGAATGCTTTAGAGCATAAGATGTTTTCCTGTTGCTCTTGGGTCTTAAAGGCTTTGAGCCACTGTTGATGCAGTGGTGGATACAGGGAGGTATGACCCTGAAATGTCATTCGCTTTTCCTGTGGCCATGACCCTGGCCCAACCATGGCCCAGGCTTAACAGAAGGACACCCAAAATGCCATCTCATAGAAATGTTGTGATCTGGGCACTCTGCCCCCGAGGATTCAGACATATGCTTTTTATGTCTAAATCAACAGAAAAAAGTGCAGCTGTAGCCACTGCTCTGCATAATTGTTGAAGTAGTTCTTTTTGTAGGATAGTCACAGAGTCCCCAAGTGTCAGGAAGTCCTCCCTGTGTATCACAGGTGTGTGTATTAGGTCAGATAAAAGTCAGCCGCCACTGAGCGATGTCACTTGCTGACATGGAAATGATGAATACTGTGTATAAATCAGGGCATAAGATGGTAATAATTCAGCCACCAGAGTCATGTATAGCAAGAGGGAAATCTAATTAGCAATTAAAAGCAATAGACTCTGGATATCTGTACTGTTGTGGGGAACTCTCAAACCCATTTGCCATGGCAAGAAACCCGATTCCAGAGGCTGTATATATACTGCCTGGAGATGCCTGTAGAGCACTTGGGTAGCAGAGCCCTGGGTTTCATCCCCAGCACCACATAAACCAAGTGTGGAGGTTCACACCTGTAATTCCACAACTCAGAACTTGGAGGCAGCAGGATAGGTAGTTCAAAGTCATCCCCAGATCTGTAAACTAATAAATGGTTTCTGGGAGATAGTACTCATAGGAGACTTGACTACCTCTGAGCAGCACAAAGGAGTGATGGTCTTACACCTTGACTGTGGGGATGATGGTTACTGGACTATACATTCCTACTTTATAGAACCACACACCAAGGAAAGGCAAATTTTAATGACTAGAGGTGGTGATTAAATAATACTAATTGGACGGTGGTAGCTACACAATGTGCTCCTGAAGAAATTCTTTGACAGTATAATACATGTGATTTAAATTCTATAAATATTATGTAAATGCCATAAGATATTTGCTGATTAGTTGCAGTGATGCTTTGCTTCGTGAGAACCTTAGAGGAAATCCTCAACCCAGGACCTGCATGGCATCTCACTACACTGTCTTTTAATAAATAAGCCCACAAAGATGAGAGTTAACTTTAGGTTATAATTCTCTGTTGAACGTGGGATATTGGAGGAAAACAGATCAATTAATAGTAGGGGGTTATTGTTGAGAAATTGAGAATGATTAGTCTGCCAAGAAGAAACATTAGAGGAGAAAGAGATCAATTAATATTTGGAGGTTATGGTTCAGGAAGTGAGGAAGGTTTGCCAAGGAATGATCTTGAGGAATAGATTAATCTTAAAGTATTTTTGAGAGGACTTTTAGTTGAACTTTTGCACTTTATTAAAATATTTTTCAATGTTTAAATTTTATTTTATGGGTATAAGTGTTTTCTTACATGTATGTCTGTGCCTTACATATGAGCTCCTGGAGGCCAGAAGAGGGTATAAGTCCTCTGGAACTGGAGTTACAGAAAGTTGTAAGCTGCCATGTGGGCTTTGGGAATTGAACTTGTGTCTTCTGCGAGAGCAGCAATTGGTTACCAAGCCATCCCTCCAGCCTGGACCATAGTATCTTACAAAGTCATTAAATCTTATATTCATTTCCTGATAAATTTTCAGCAAGTTATCAGTGCCCACTCTGATATCCAGGATAAATCAGCACCCTTTTGGAACCCTTCATTACTCTTTACTCTAAATACCAACACTCTCCTCATTTTGTGTGTGTGTGTGTGTGTGTGTGTGTGTTGTATTTACATGTTCATATGGATGGGTATATACAGGTGTGCAGGTGTATGCGAATGTGGATGGGTGTGGGTGGAGACCAGAGTACAATGTCAGGTGTCTTCCTTAATTGCTCCCTACCTGATTTCTTGAGGCAGGATCTCTAGGTAAACCTGGAGCTCATTGATTTGACTTGACTGTCTGGGCAGTGGGCTCCAAAAAAATCTACTTTTATCTGCCCTGTGCCTCCCAGGTGCTAGAGTTGAAGGTGGATATTGCCCCCGTGTGTGTGCCGGTTCTCATGTGCTGACTTCTAACAACACTTTAATGCTTGTCTGAGTGTCTGAGTTTTATTTAACAATGTAAATCAAAGGTTAGCCCAAGTTTTATTTAACTATGTCAATCAAACCACACAGACTGTACTGCCACATCTGAATTACTTTCTTCATTTGTATGTATATGAATTCACCTCTTGACATACCAGCTAGAGCTATCTGAAAGAAGGGAGCCTTAATTTAGAAAATGCTTCCATAAGATCTAGCTGTAAAGCATTTTCTTAATTAGTGAACAATGTGGGAGGGTCCAGCCCATGGTTCTTGGTGCTATCCCTGGTTCTGGGTTCTATAGTAAATCAGGGTGGGTAAGCTAGGGGAGCAAGCCAATATGTAGCACCCCTCCATGGCCTTTGCATCAGTTCCTTCCTCCAGGTAACTGCCCTGTTTGAGGTTCTATCCTGACTTTTTTTCAGTGATGAACAGCAATATGTAAGTGTAAGCCAAAGTAACCCTTTTCTTCCCAGCTTGCTTTCTGGTCATGGAGTGTCACTGTAGCAACAGAAACCCAAACTAAGACATGATGGTAATAGTAATCCATAATATGGTGGCATTGCCATGTGTGGATCCCAGTATCAATGGGTTCTGTACTGTGCTGCGGTTTTGTACATCTCCACTCTTGTCCAGCTTGCGTAGATAACAAGAGCCATTTTGAAAAAGGCTTTGGAAGAATTTACACACTTGGCTGTATGATCCTGTTGCTTTGTTCCCCACTGGTTAGCACATCTGTATTACTTTACTGGACAGTGTAGAGACATTGGGGCAGAAAGAGAGTGTGAGCACATGAAGGGTGTTCAGGCAAGAGGGCGACCTCAGTGAGTAGACTTAGAGCATGAGTGAGCTGACCATGTTGACTGGAATCATTAAGTCTCGGGAGGCAGGTTGGCCCTTGATTGGCAGGCAAAATAAAACATTTGAAATTCTTTCACTATTTATTGGTGAGCCATTAATTGCCTAAGAATAGCGAGCCCCTGCCTTAGAAGGGTTCTCCAGGCAGGGTAGGTCTGCAGTCCAGGTTAGAGCTGAATCGTGTCAGAATAACTGAGGAATCGATGAAACATAAGGTGTGTGTTGGTTATTGCCAGATAGGTATGAGAAATGCTGCTCCTTGGGAGATGAGGTGCATTTGACATGTGTTATCTGAGGTAGCTATATGATGTCACTATTGTCCTTTTTTTAAAAAAAAAAAAAATGTGTTTATTGACTGACTCTTGCTATCTCATTTTCTCTCTATCCTTACTCCTCTTCCTGGGTTAAATATATTTTTCTCCTTTCTTCCTCCCTCCCTCCCTCCCTCCCTCCTTCCCTCCCTCTCTCCCTTCCTTTCTCTCTTCTTCCCTTCTTCCCTCCCTCCCTCCCTCTCTCCCTTCCTTTCTCTCTTCTTCCCTTCTTCCCTCCCTCCCTCCTTACCTACCTTCCTTCCTTCCTTCCTTTTCTTTAATAGGGTCTCACACTATAGTCCAAGCTGGCCTGGAGTTCAGTATTTAACCTTGGTTGCTGTGAACTCATGGCAATCTTCCTGCTTTAGCCTCTGGACAGATGTGAGCCACCATACCTTTCTTATTATTAAATATATCTTATATTTAGAAAAGCACTGAAAGCCCATCTGCTTACTAAAGAATAATGAAATGAATACCTGTGCACATGCCATCCTTCTTGAATGTAGAACACACTCCCCACTGAGTTAACTACCCTGCTGGATGCTGTCCTGCTCACTCCTTTGCTTTTTATTATAGTCTGCGTCAGTGGGCCCAATTCTAAACCATGCCTTGACCTTTCAACTGCTGGAATCACATGGCAGTGACTTCCTTTTCTCATCCAGCATTTGTTCAGACTATACAGAGGAGGTTATAGATGTGGCACACTAATGTGTCATGGTTCACTGTATGGATAATGCTCAGTTTATTGACCGAATCCCTCCTCACCTGTAGTTGCTGACACACTGACCCACATATTGTGGCACGTGTGGTAGACTTATCCATTCATGCTCCGTGTCCCATAAACTGAAAAGCTGTCCATAAACTCATTAAAACTTTTGGTTAATAATTTAATGTTTACAAAGACTTGGAAGGACTTTGTGTTCCGTGTGGGAGACACCTCCCCTCCCCTCCTCGTCCTTTCCAGTCTCCTTCATTTATGTCTGTGTGTGGTATGCACTGTGTGTATGAGTGCTCGAGTTGTATAGGCACACATGTTATGTGCATGCATGAGTGCACATGTGTGCATGCACACATATGCAAACCTTGGCATGATACTGGGGAGTCTTTCTGCATCACTCTCTACCTTGTTGATTTAGGCAGCTTCTCATTGAACTCAGGGCTCACCTAGTCAGCTAGAGAACTTGCTTTAGAGGCTCCCAAACCTTGCCTCTTCATATCTATATGGGTTCGGATGGTATAAATCCTGGATTTCACTCTGGTGTGGCAAGTACTTCAACGGCTGAGCCACTTCAGCCCAGACATGTTTTCACATGTGTTTTCTGTGAGACTGTTGTCTGCATTGCAGCACAGGCAACAGTATCTCTGGCCTGCTCCATTCATTGGTCCAATAGCACCCCCTCTCCATTTGAAAAGTAAAAAATGTTACAAAGCCTTTGTCCCCAGCATCTGTACCTTCTGTACCTACATAGGCAATCTTGGGTTTATTTTCCTGCTTCATCTCAGACCCAGGTGGGTGACTGTGAGCAAGAATATTTCCTTTTGTCTTTGGCAGTGCCTTTTTTCTGTCCTGGAGATCAGCCCTGTTCTGTTACAAGTGCCTGTTGCTGTGTTGTCATGGATCACAGGCCTCCCTTTGTCTGAATGCCTTCAATCCTTGTTCACCTTCTGGTTCTGGTGAGACTACATACTCATTATATTCATAAAAAGCAAATAATAGAAAACTAAGTGTATACTTTTTAGACTAGTCAGCTTAAAAGGCATCAATAAATAAATAATAAATAAATACAAACATGGTAGTAAAGTTAAAAGGCTCATGAGTTATAGGATGTCCACATCTGAAAGGCACATTTAAAACATGTACTTTTATGTGTATGGGATTTTACCCACACATATATATCTGTGCAGCATGTGAATTGCCTGGTGCTTGAGGAGGCCAGAAGAGGCCATTGGGTTCTTGAGTCCAGACATATAGACCATTGTACATTTCATGTAGGTGCTGAGAATCGAATGTAGCTCCTCTGGAAGAGTAGCCAGTGCTCTTAGCTACAGAGCCATCTCTCTAGCCCCTGACGCATACATCTTATAGTACTGACTCTTTGCTAGCCATTGGGGTTGTGTTCCAGAAAGCATTGTGGCATGCCCATGGTTCACAGACTACATGTAGCCAAAGATTGCTATGGAGGTAGCCTAACACAAAACCCCAAACTTATTTAAAAGATTTTAATTTTTAAGTTATATGCATATGAATATGTGTGGGTGTGTGCACATAAGTACAGGGGACTGTGGTGCCCTGAGAAGCCTTTGGAAAACCTGGAACTGAAGTTGGAGGAAGCTGAGAGCTGCTCTGCATAGGGAGTGGTGTGTGTGGGTCCTGGGAACCAAATGACTTCTCTGCCAGAGCAGAATATGCTCTTAGTTGCTACGGTATCTCTCAAGCCTTCAATTATAAACTACTTTTAAAGTATTCTGTGGAATTATAAACTTAATCGTGTGGTTCTTGAGCCCAGAATTTGTACATAGCAGGATTACATTTCAGTGTTGAAGGCTGGACAAGCCTTGATAAGACATGTTTACCTGGAAAATAAGATGAAACGTGTAAATTAGAAATAAGTTTAAATATTACCCAGCTCTTCTTAACTTTGTGTGTGAATTCCCTCCACCCCTCCCCCCATCAGGTACCACAGGAACCCCAAAGTATTGTAAAGTTAGCTCCATGGAGTGTATCGCTAGCAGGGGGATTTGTTTCAGAGAATGCCTTTTGATAATTTATCATCAAATTCGAAGGATTCAAAGCAAACCCAAATCTAAACCCAACCATTAACTAAATGTGTGTCTCATAAGGAAACATAGACAGTGTCACCAGAGGGGTCTTCAAAGACTAAACCACGCCCCCTCAGCTCACCTGACATCTGTCCTCGCAGGCTTGGGGTCTTCTCCCTGTTTGCAGGCTCTGCCAGCACCACTGTGTGTCACCTCCATTGTGAAGTTCTCAGTCCTCCTTGGCAGGACTCTACACTTCCGGCATGAAAGCCTATCTGCAAGTCACACTCATTTTCCACAGTGTGTGAGAGAGAGATTAGGGCTGAGCTCTCCTACAGCCATGTCAGCGCCCTGTATGGCTCTGTTTTATCACACTGAAATTCTTCAGAGCTGTTAGCATCCCACTACTGTGCAGGAGGTCACTATTTCTGGGCTGTGTTTCATCGTGTCCTCCCCCAACCCCCCGGAAAGATTCTGGCACATTCTTCGTTTCTCTGATTGTTTCTCAGACTTCAGCTATTCCCCTGCTAAGTTCCTTGCTTTTTCTTCTAGAAACAATGTAAGGCTTCAAATACTCACCATAATGTGAAGGAGTCTTATATAGTGTTATCTAGTGTTTAGACACACGCACAAGTCCATGTAAAGAGAATATAAGGAAAGTGAAGGGAATGTTCAGATAAGGTAGGTGGTCTGAGACACCCAGAGGCCTGAGCTTTCTGCTTAACAATGGGCAAGTGTTGAGAGGCTGAAACACATTAGCATGGGAGGTGTTGTCCTGCGATGAAAGAATTCTGAAAGGCCCCTTTCAGCGTGTGACTCCAAGGCTACTTAGTGTGGAGTCAGTGTGTCCGGATTTGAGACCATGTTGAACCGCACACTTAGAAGCCCTCACTCATGACTGTCTTTGCAGAGAGAATCTGCTAAGCTCCAACTTTCTGAAGATGGTGCTTTTCTGAGAACCCATCTGGAATCACGCATTTTCTTCCATTTTCCCCATTAACATGTGTAAACTATGTCCTAGGTACAGGGACTTCTTTTATTTACATTTAAAACTTTACTTATTTATTTCTGTATGTGTTTGAGCACAACATGCATGTGGGGGTCAGAAGACAACTTACAGGAATTCGTTGTCTTTTTTTTTTTTTTTAACTGTGTGAGTCCCGGGACTGAGTTTTGGTGCTTGAGGAAAGGCTCCTTTACCTGCCGCTCAGCTCTGCTTTATAAAAAAAAAAAAAAAAAAATCATTGCTATTTCACATTTTTCCCAAGTCTTCCTTTAAAGCAGGTGATTTAACATTTAACAGCAAGCAGTGTTTCTTCTTAGTTTCCTTCTAGTAACTGTTGTTATTTTAACTCCTGTTCACCATGAATATTCAGGAAAGTCTGCCTAACTCTTGTGTGTTGTTTTACAAAGTCAGATCCTGGCCACAGGTGACAGTGAAAGCGCCATGTTAATGAATTAATCATTTAACGGCCAGCGGTTGCTGAGTGTCTCCCTGGTGTGGAATTGTAGTTCATGGGTAGAGAGTGGAGTGGTAAACTGAACAGATATGGTCCATGCCTGCACGGAATGCAGAAATCCGGTGGGGCCTGGGTGAGGGTCAGGAATGAAGGGACTCGAGCCCCAGATTCTAATTTTAGAACTGTTTCACTCTTTTGATCCTTGAGTGGCTTTCGTAAACGCAAAAACAGAGGACTGTGGGCTATGGAGCAGCCAAGCCGGGCCGTGCTCCATAGCCCACAGTCCATCCATGTGTTCAGTTTCAGAAAGTCTCCTTATGTCCTGCTCCTCGAATCCTTTATTTAAGTAAAGAGATTAAATCGCCATGAGGTGTGATCCGCAAATGTGAGGTACAGTGTGGCAGTATGCTGAGAAATTCTCCATGTCTCTGTCTTTCCACCTGCTTATCTTTAAGATGAGCCAGAGATATGATCTCACTTACCCACCCCCTCCCCCCAGTTTTCCCAGTTTCCTAATAACACAACAAGACATGGTGACTGGACCCAGTATTAGGAAACGGATCTCTTTGTTAATAGCAATATCATTGTGGGTAGTGACAATTATAGACTGTTCAATTTCCAATCTATCTCTTTAAACCAATAAATGAATAGTATTAACACTAAACATTGCTGCTAAGACTCTAATATTCATGGCATAATTCTGACATATACCAGGTATATCATCTAGAACCTAAGCTGTAGCAGGTGCTCAAGTATTTGTTGTGCCTATGAGTTTTGATAGGAATATTTTTATTTTTCTTTTATTCATGATTTTGTTGATATTATTTAAACACAAATCATTGTTTTAATATTGGAGGCCAGATAAACATGGATTAATATAATTATTATTTCCATATCTTCAGCCTGGTCTGTCTGTAGTATATGAACATTATTATGAATAGTTTAATAACTATTCATAGGAGAGGTGGGCAGCTTTGCTGGGCACTAGAGAAAGAGCATGAGGTTTAATATTTATAACAATATATAATGTTAAAAATACAATATATGTATTTTTCCTTTCTGACTTTTCACAACACTACTGTTTAAAATTATACAGACTGTTAATTTAAAATATTGGTTATTTTAACTTTGACTATCAACATAAATATATGGCTTGATTATAGCAGGGCTCCCTAGAGTGTGAATTAGGTACAGAGAGCTAAAATGTATCCAGTTTATTATGAATGATTGGGTTTAATCAACAGACAGGAAGGATTTCTGTGCAAATATTATTTCCCCCAATTTAAATCCTGTTTGCTCAGCATAAGTGAAGCAGATGTCATTAGCACAGGAGTGAGAGTATTTGAGCTACTTCAAGTAGTTAGGAAATTTGACTCTCAACACAGATTCGGAGTAAGGTGATCTACCGAATGCAGACAATCCGGAGTGATGTTTTGACCAGTTTTGAATCATACTAATTTTGGTATTTAAGATAAGATTTCCCACTTGACTCCCAGTGTTATGTTCATATAATAAAAATATAAATTATAAACATAACTGATACACAGAGCCAGAGAAGGCTTCTGCTAGAATTTAGTTTGCAGCTAAGCCAGCCATTGAAAGGGCAGCTACTTAAATGACAGCAGAAGTTACAGAGAGTTACCACTTTTGTGGGTATTTATCCATTATTTATTTATTTATTACTTATTTATCCATTAGGATTAGTGAATCACACATCCATCTAGTCCTTTATTTTTATTTTATTTTTATGTGTATAAGGGTTTTGCATACATGTGTGTATTTGCTCTAAATTGTCCTTGATGCCCACGACACCTAGAAGAGGGCACTGAATCTGCAAAAGCAGAGTTATTGATGGTTATGAGCTTCTTTTTGGGTACCAAGAACCAAAGAGTGGTTCCTTTGCAAGAGCATCGGGTGTTCATAACTACTCAGCTATCTCTCTGTTCTCACTGGCCCTTTCTTGAACTTACATATGTTTTAGATACATGTAGTCACTTCAAACATCAGGTTTAAAAATCATCTCAACTTTTGTCTCCGAATAATGATTTTTCTTTGTTCTAGAGTACAAAGTTCTTTCTTAGTATAACACCAGCTTTGTATTCTGAAATAGAGTTTCTGTTCCTTAGGCAGCACTAAGTGGATGCTATTTTCCAAGCACCCTGCTAAATACTTTTCCTGCCATATCTCATTTCAGTATGACATGTATCTCTAGGAACTAAATCGCTTGCCCAGGGAAAGCCATGCTGGGGGCAGGCATGCTTCTGGGTCCGCATTGAGTAAGTATGCAGTGCATTCTTAGTTGGCAAAATGATGCTGAATATGAGTCCTGCTGAGAGACAGATACTAATGTGTTTATAAAAGTGGGCCACTAAGAGATTTGTTGGTTATGGTTGAAACCACTGCCTTAGTTCCTGACCACACATCTTGTAACAACTGGTGCTTTTGCAATTTAGTGGCTTCCAACCATCATCTACTGCAGCATCATGACCTGTGAGACCCAGTCCCTCTCTACTCGCTGCTCGGTTCTTAGCACATGGCTTTGGACTCGTACAGTGAACAGTGGTTACATCATTGCCAGAACAGTGTTGGTGATATTACATGATTTGGATGACATGGGTCAGTCATTTCTCATGGCCTTCTGATTCAATCAATGAACAGTCAGCATGAGTCTGACAAGGCTGCTGTGAACATTCCATGGCATGCTGCTTTACAGCAAATGGAAAGGAACACTTAAATCAGTAATGAACTTACTTGTGTTACTCCTGTGGTGCATTTCAAGATGTGTGCTTCTATATATCTTACAAGGCTGGAGGTCAGTTCACTGGCAACACCACCATAGACACCCAGGAGTGTATTGCGCCCTGATGTTTGATGTCCCTGCTGCCACTCCACCACCTGATCTTACCACCCCACCTTCAATATATTGAAGCTTTAGCTGATGGAAGGACCATTATTTGGCATGTGGCTTGTAGTGCATAGACCAGAAAACCTAGCTGGCCAGGCTGTCTTCCTTCTTTCTCTCCATCTCTTTCCAGTGCCTCTTGTGGATTGCATAGGATTTAGGAACGTTTCTGCTGCTGGTGCCCTGGCATGTCACTAAGAGAAGGGGACAGAGGAAGGTGTGTTCATTTTCCTCAGCAACCAAGACCACAGCCAGGGCAGCTTGTGAAGCCACCTTTGATAGCTGAATATTAAGGGTACTTAAAAACCCTGCAGTATCTGTGCTCTTGCTTAGAAGGAACAGCTGTGCTAGATGTTACTGATGGGGGAAACACTTCCCATTTTAGCCCTGCTGCCCTTAAAAGGCAGGCAGAGGCATTTTGTGTTCTTTTTTCTCCCTCTCTTTTCCCTCTTTTTATTGAACACACACACACACACACACACATATCCCTTTCCTCGCTGTCCTCACTGCCTCAAACTCATGATCTTCCTGCCTCAGCCTTCAGTGCTAGGATTATAGGAAGACTTTCTTTTTCTTTTTAAATCATTTTTTAAAGCTGTTAACCATAAAAGAGAAGCCCATGGTTTTTCTTTTTAGTGAGTTAAGGATCAGAGGAAAGAGTGTATTTTAAGGTTCACCAGTAGAAAACTGTACTGTAAAATCATACAGTGAATCACTGACCTCTCCAGAATAGCTTCCTGCTTCTACTTACCCTGTAAGGAAAACAAATGATATTTTACTAATCTCTCATGTTATCAAAGTAGCATAATCATCTCAGGGTCTCCAACTTTCTGTTCTCTCACCCTCTGGCTGACACAGGTTGTGATGTGCTAGTTACAAATACCTATGGCCACCTATTAATAGCTGATGGCCCAGTCACTGCCTTTAATGCCTGGACAGGCACTTCTTTTGAAATAAACCCTAAGAGAGAAAATGAGAGCATTGGAGCTGGGAGATTAAACTGATATATTGATTACTAAAGAAAAGAGCCAAATTATTATTTTAAATATTTATCCCTTCATTACCTGATTAAAAATTCCCCACGGACACACTGTGAGACCCCTGTCTGCGCTTTGCCTGTTTATGCTTAGGACAGATGTTTTTATAAACATTGAGGTTTTTTTTTTCCTCTAGCTGTTTGCATAAGCATCCTGTACCCAATTTCTAAATAATGTTGGGATATCTGTACGTCAGATTTACCTGCAGTAACCTGATTCTCCTCTGGATCGTCTTCTCAGCTTCTCAGCCTTGAAGGGCTTCTATGGGTGCCAGGGACAGAGAGCTGTCTTCCAGGGGAGGTTGTTATATCATTGAGGCAGCAAGGTCTGCTCTTGGAAGGAGAAAGAAATAGAAACAAGATAGGGAGAGATAAACGTGATGGAGTGCTCCTGAGTAGTTCTTTCTGCAGAGAGGTAGTCATTAAAAATTTCCTCTAGTCATGCTGTGACACTTTCAATAGAACTGCAGTTCCAGCTCCTGAAATGTTGTACTCAAGTCTTTCATCTACAAAAAGAAGCTGTGCTGAGCCCCTTTAAAGTGCCTACATAAGCATCTACAACCGTGTGTCCCATTTACGGCATTGCGTTCCTTTCTAATTAATTAAATGCTTTCATCAGATCATACTCAATACAGCTCTGCTTACTGGTTTTCATTCGTGTTAGTCATTTGTCCAGCCTTCCTCCAATCCGTCTAGAAAATATTTATCCAGCACTTGTTATTTGCCAGGTACTGAGAATAAAATAGATACATGTAAATACATATGGATACAATAAATATAAAAGATTCTGCCTGCTAAAATGATTGCAATTTGACTAAGCATTATCAAAGGAAGAAGTCAGCACCATTTGCTGAGAGAATTCAACCCAGAAGTGGATGTTTCTGCCTTAGGAAGAACAGTCAGTGAAGACTTGCCAGAGGGAGAGAGACCTACAGAAACTTTAATCCAAGGGCTCTGGAGGCACAGGTGGGTCAGATCTCTGTAAGTTCCAGGATAACTAGGCCTAAGTAGAGAGACCCTGTCTTAATAAAACAAAACAAAACCAAATTTCATATCCAAAGTGGGGAGGAACCAACCTGAACTGAGTACTAGGAAGGGGGTGGGGAGTGTGGAGTGCTCTGGGCAGTCCTCTTCCACATGTCCCTTTGATAGAGTGGTTCTATGGAGTGTCTCCACCCTTCATCTCAGTCTTCCACGATGACACAATGTGAAAATCAGTGGATGTTCAAGGTGGAGGGCCCATGGGAAGGATTTCCCAGCATCCAAGCTTGATGGTGTGGGGGCAACAGAGATACACTGACAACTGTTGAAGGTGCCTTTTGAGTTTTGTTACCACATAATTACTCTTCTTCGATGACCTAAGGATTTTATAAATATTCAAAGCATATTATGGGAATTTGTAGTGGATACTTTATTGAGTTAAAAGATACAAGCAA
Source organism: Arvicanthis niloticus (assembly GCF_011762505.2). Taxonomy (NCBI): domain Eukaryota; kingdom Metazoa; phylum Chordata; class Mammalia; order Rodentia; family Muridae; genus Arvicanthis; species Arvicanthis niloticus. Next base: position 37,425,467 of record NC_047666.1, read on the forward strand.
GTTTTATTCAGTGAATAAAGAGAGATTATGTTCTTCAGTATTTTTCTGCCTTCTGTAGAGATGACTTATATAGAATATATTATATAGGACTATATTTACATTGCATTTATTTATTTTTAAAATTTGGTATGGATGAGTGTCTTGCTTACATGTATGTTTAGGCACCACTTGAGTACCTGGTACCCATGGAGGCCAGAGGAGGGTGTCAGATCCTCTGGGGCTTGAGTTACAGATGGATGTAACTATGTTGGTGCTGAGAATCAAACCTGGGTCCTTTGGAAGAGTAGCCAGTGCTCTTAACTGCTGAGCCACCTTTTAAACCTCTATTTATAGTATATTGTATATCTATGGTTCCAGTGTTGAACTCTAAGGATGCCCTTCTGCAAATAGAGTCTTAAGCCAGACCCTTGAAGAATCTCATTGATTTATTTGTTTTGGAAAGGATTCTTGACACCAGTATTTTAGGATCTTTCTTTCTTTCTTTCTTTCTTTCTTTCTTTCTTTCTTTCTTTCTTTCTTTCTTCTTTCTTTCTTCCTTCCTTCCTTCCTTCCTTCCTTCCTTTCTTTCTTTTTTCTTTCTTTCAACTACTTAAGGGTATAATGTAAGTAGAAGGTGCCCTCAGTGCTTTTGATAGACTCTGATTTTGAGAGCCATTGACTGGTATAACAACTAGGTGTTTGTAGATGAACCGCGTAGTTCTACACTGTGTGCAAGAGGTAATCATGGGTCAGGTCCCTATAGCTTATAGCACACAGTAAACACTCAGATGCTACTGTCTGGCTGGGGAGTTCATTAAAAAGAGCAATGACTTTCAGGAGAAAGGGGTGTTCTTTGGGGATAGTAATCATCTAATCTTTAAATAAAATAAGAATCCTAAGCTTTGATAAAGGCATAACTTTGCTTTTCTTGAGATATAGTTTAGACAGGATAACAAATGAAGACTCTTATCTCCTCTCTTTAGTGATTGGATTTTTCCTTCTGCCAAGATCCCAGTTTAGCTCCCTAGGAAAAGGTAGCTGCCACGTGTATCCTTGACTGTTTTAAATTCCATTTTAGCTAAGGTGCTGTTTTTGAAAGGGCACCAAGCTTTCTCATGACTCTAGTTGATTTACTACAATTTAGGACAAGGAGAAATAACTCTTATTTGAAATGAATTGGTAGGCAGGTAATAATTTATTCTGCTTTTTTTCTTTGTTTTATTCATTCCACATACATATCTTCAACTCATTTTTAAATATAATTTTTAATGAAATGTTATGTGTGTACACACATGCACACTCATATGCACATACAAATGTGTACAAACTCAGGATGCAAATATAGATTATATAAATGTGTTGATGAAGTTGCTGACAAGATTTACTTGTTTATTTATGGAATGGGAAAGATGTTTCAATTATTAAGGGTGCATACTGTTCTAGCAGAAGATTCAAGTTTGTCTTCCAGCACTCATATCAAGTGGCTCTCAACTTCCTGTAACTCCAGCTATAGGGGTCCAATACCTTCTTCTGTGCTCTGCTGTCATCGATATTCGTGTGTGTGTGTGTGTGTGCATACATATAAACATGAATACACATAATATAAATAAAGTTTTACTTTTATTTATGTATATATTTGTGTAAGTGTATATGCCCATGTGTATACATATGTGCAGAAGTCACAAAATGACATTGGGTGCCATCCTCTATCACTGTATGTTCCTTTTGAGACAAAGTTGCTTCTTAAAGCTGAGGCTTTTGTTTTCCCATCAATGCTGAAAGCCAGCAAGGCCCAGAGATCCTCCTCTTCTCCATGGTCTTTGGAGCTCCAATCATAGGTGTACAAAAGTCACTGGTCTTGTTAGCTGGGTGCTGGGACCCAAACTGTTTCTCATAATTGTGCATCAAGCATCCATTAAAAAATAATATTAAAGACTGTATTTAATCTCCCCCGTGTGTATGTCTGTCTCTGTGCATGTGTGTGCAGGCACATGTGTATCACAACACATATGTGGAGGTAAGAGGACAATTTCGGAGATCCATTTCTTACTTTCCGTCTTGTTTCTAGTTCTGTGCAGTGAATTCCAGACTGGATGATCCATGAACTTCAGGCTGATTATGTCGCTGCATCCCATCTTCCCATAGTGGTGCTAGAAATACGGATGTCTGCCACTATATCTGGATTTTCATGTGGCTTCAGGGATTGAACTTAGGTCATCAAGCTTGGACAGCAAGCATTTTTTTTTTTTTAAATCAGTGTCTTACTCTGTAACCCTGGCTAGCCAGGATGAAACTCACTTTGTAGATCAGGCTGGACTTGAACTCACAAGATCCACCTACTTCTGCCTCTGGAGTTCTGGAATTAAAGGTGTGTCTCACCGCACCCAGCTTTCCAGGTTTAACTCTCTGAGCTAGGTCCTCAGTAGATAGATAAGAAGCACTCCTCCATTGCTGAGTCTTCTTTCTACCCCCTAAGACATTATGGTTTCTTTTCCAGAAATTACTAGCCATCAAACCATGGGCCATCCTAGTACACATGGTTGACTCTCCAGAGATAGTTACTGAATAATTAATTGGGTGATGACTTGTGAGATGTCTTTATATTGGGGATATTTGCATAGGTAATATGTAGATGATAACACGTGTGCACATTCAACTCAACCTTTGGTCCAATGCTGTGTCCAAGAAGTTTCTTTGAGAGCATTAATACCATCGAAATCTTTTTAAGATACCACAAATGAACTATACACATGTCCTTTAACAGTATTTTTGTTTAAACATATATGAAAGTAATTAAAGGGAATGAGTCTTTGGGGACAATGGCTTGACTAAAATGAAAAGTCAGACCATGCTGAACTGTCCAGGGGAACATTTAGTGTTGTGCTGTAGTTAAGTGTCTGGAATTGACCCCATGGCTTTCATGGTCAATGTGTCAGAGCCAATGGAAAGGACTAGCTTTTTTGTGTATAATCATTAATAAATCATACTTTTAGACCTTAAACAATGAAATAATTTAATGTAGCTTAAGCTAGTATCCAAGTAGGATAGAGTCTGACTGGATCCTCTGAAAACTCAACCCCTCACAGAGCTTCACATGCTAAGGCTTACTTCTTTTTTCTGTCTTGCATCTCTTTCTTGATATTTTCTCTCACTCTTTTCTGGTCCCTTGGTTCTCTAGGTGGGTCAGCGTTGACCCAAAATAGGTGCTGCTGACCACAGTCAGAACTGTACAGGCTATTTTCCTATTGATTTTTTTTTATGGGTCAACGACCATGAACATGTTGGCTGCATTATCTCATTTCTGTCTAAAGTCAGCACTGAAACAGCCAATTATCCCTTCTCCTTTGACTGGTGAGGAAACCGGAGTAGAGAAAGTTCAGTGCATTTGCATAAGTTTCTGAATTAGCAAATGGTGGGATATAAACATGGACATTGAACACCAAGAATGAACTTGTGGGGGGCAGCTTCATAAGAGGAGAGGCACAGCTTCTCAGTTATCTTCTTACAGTACCCAGGGAAGTCCCTGCATGTAGAAAGAGCCTAGTGACTTATGTATGAATACAACTCTTCACCAGGGATGTGGTGCAATTAAACTTTCTCCTTTCTATTTACTGACCACTAACTTTACCAAAAACGTGTGTGCACCTTTCTTAGCTTTTTTTCTAATTTGCCATCATCTTTCTTAACTTCATTGGGCCATTATAACCTCCTACTGAGACCACTGTAGTAGCATATATTGTCTGTCTTCTCATTGGTTCTCCATAGAACAACCAGATATAAAATCCCACTGTGATCTCATCAGTCCCCCACTCACAACCTCTTGGTGCTATCTTTCTTACTCGGGGACTAAATCAGTGACGTCTCTCACTGGCTTGACAGATCTGGCATGGTCTGGCCTGGCCACCACTTGGGTTTCATACACATCATGCTTGTCCCTCATTCTACGTTCAGCAACTTTTCCTGCTAACTCTCCATTTGGGCTTCTACGTGTGTTGTCACAACTAAATGGAAGGCTCTTCTATGTCCCCATTCCCCAGCTCCAGCCTCAGTCCAGAGATTCTTGCCTAGGGAAAACCCCATCTGACCTCATGTAACTGTTTTCATCCCCTTGTACCAGCTTCCATATGAGTGATCATGCACTAATATGATTATTTAATATGTGTTTCCCATTGGACTATAAAAATCTTAAGGATTTGTACAGTACTTGAACTATTGTAGCTATTCAGTGAGTATTTATCAAGCAGGAGAGTGGATGAAAGAATTAAATGAACAAGGAGCACATGGTTTGTTTGGCTAAAATCCCTGACTGAATATTTTTGATTATTGGAAGCTCACTTACAAAATATAATTTCATTACATTGTAGAATTGCGATGTATAGAAACAGCAAGCTTTTCTATCCATTTAGTTTGGAGATAATCTTTGAGACACAGAAAGGCAAAGTCACTTGCCCAGGGGACACAGCTAGTCAGTGTCAGATGTCTTTGTTGTGACCTTTGAATTGTTACAGGGAGGACCTGGCTCTTTTCAGAACTCTGTCAGGCAGCGCTGGTGTGCTGAGCCTGTAGCATAAATATTTGATAATATTGATGTTGTCATGTCTGCATTTTCAAGTGTTTTCTCTTTGAGAACACGTATTGCTATTTTTTTTTTCCTTCTTGTATACCGATGTATTCAGAATTGATCAGATGGCCGTCTAAAATACACAGATGTTTGGTCTAAAGATCTGTGTGTCCTGAAGGAGACTGCCACCAATAGAGGCAGCTTGTTTGTTCGCCCCACCAAGCTGAGGCCAAAACAGCCCTCCTTCTACTCCTGGGGTAGATGTAGGTGAAAAAGCTGTGTGTATCAATAGTCTATTAGTTGTAAGATATGCTCCGTGTCCAGCAACCAAAACTGTGTGTATAGTTTCAAAATAGACAGAGATCAATGCTAAGCTGTTTAATATATTCTAGCTGAAATGACAGTTACTCTCCTATATAGCCTTCCTCGCCCACTTCTATGAGTTTGTTAAGTGTTAAAAAATCCACCAGTATGTGACTTCCTTCTCCTTTCAAGTTCTCTGATGACATATGTCCCCTGCAAGCATGCGTCCCCTGCAAGCCTGAACTGGTGCCCAAGCCAAGGAAGGTCCAGTCAGCATTGCCAGAGCTTGCCTGGCTGGTGTGTACATTTCTGGCCTGGCCTGGCTTAAGGAGTGTCCCCTCTGTGCAGATCGAGGAGCGCTTTGCCCCTCAGGTGCCATAGGTACTGGATTAAGCAGGTCTGCTATTGCAGACAGATACCAGGCTCCATTCTAGCGTGGAGCTGTGTTTGGATTGGAGTTTCCAGGGCCTTATCAGGAGCCACCCCTAGTGACACAGCCGGTGCCAGAAGTAACTTTGACTTTCACTCTTCGCCAAGGGCTTGCAGAACACCTTAAAGGAAAAAAGATGGAGGCGCTTAGATTTGAGATGCTCATTCCCTGCTCCTTTGAAAGCTTGTATCTGTAAGTGAAGTTTTATTCTGGAGATAATTCTGGGACCACTTAACGGAAGCAGATCGTTCCCTGATGGAGGAAGGGAGGCTTGGGAATTAGACATACTGGCTGGTCCTTTGCAGCTGTGGCTCTAATCAGCTGCAGCTCCAACCTCTTGTGACTGGGTGTGATAAGGGGCAAGAGCTCATTTGGGGAGGAGGGATCAGAGTGGGGGAGCCTTCTCATTTAAAATGGAGTTTTGGTCATCAATAATGACAGGAAAAAAAAATCCTGAGTTTGAAAGATGGATTAGGGCAGAGCAGATCTTGAAGCATAGTTATGAAATAGATCACAGTTTTGTTATGAATAAAAAGGCATTTTCTTTGGGAAGATGCATGCTCAGTGTCACATTTCCCCAAACTGCCCTGCTGAAAACACTGTAAAAATATCTCTCTCTCTCTCTCTCTTTCTCCTCTCTCTCTCTCTGTCTCTGTCTCTCTCTCTCTCTCTCTGTCTCTCTCTCTGTCTCTCTCTGCTGTGTGTGTGTGTGTGTGTGTGTGTGTGTGTGTGTGTGTGTGTGTGTGTGCTTGTACGTAGGGGTTAATTCCCTAACCATGGAATAGTAGCAGTAGCACTGTAAATATGTCCCGATTTGGTTTTTTTTTTTGGTTTTTTTTTTGTTTTTTTTTTTTTTTGTTTTTTTGTTTTTTTTTTTTTGTGGATTTATTTTTTTCTTGATGGCAAGAGCAAAACCTTCAGGCATCAGCATAATCTCCTTGTCATAGAAATACCAAGGAAGGTGAAGTAGCAGTTTTACAGGAGTACCAAATGGAGACAGACTAAGTAGATAAGACCCCCTTCCCCTACTTTCCCTATTACTCCCTCAGATTAGGAAACAATACTGAAAGCTGGGTCTCCAAGTGAACCAGCTCTCAAGCAGATTAACTTATGCGAAAGCCACTTCTGGAGCTTAGTAATTATTTACTGAGTGTTCCTGGGTCAGGAGAGGGGTTCTGATTAAGTCAGAGAAGCTATTTGTTCTGTAGCTAGTGAAGGTGTGCTTGAAGACAGCAAGAAGAATGGAAAAATACTAGGTGTAGCAGAACTATTTTTAGAATTTGATTCTTAAAAATGAAATTCCCATAAATTGAAGTGTGGGCTAACAGTCCATCATTTGCAGTTGATGGGTCTTTAAGAGGTCCTGTAAAGGGTAATTTTGAAAATGGTTTCTATTTCTGCCGAAGTTTGCTTTTATAGATACCTTGTACATTTTCATCTCACATGTCATTAAAACAGCTAATTATTCATCTTTCTAAAATGATAGAGCATTTTATGAACAAAGTACATATAATTATGCATTTGAAATACCATTATGCTGAAATTTTTAAAAATAAATCTCTGCCTTATAAATCAGATAATAGTTGGGAATACAGTGCCTGCTCTTGGTGAATCATGCCCTGCAGGAGTGTCTCTACAACCCGCAAATGTTTTTAGTTCTGATTTTAAGCAAGCTGAGGGATGACACCAAATCAAACTTTCCTTGTAGATGCAGCATTAGGACAGACCCGAATTTGTCCCCAAATCAATCCTTAATTTTACCTATTTCCCTAGTTAACTATAATATTTGTCACAGGAATATGCATCCCTCAAAACTCTCTGAATGAATTTTCTAGCAAATGTCTTTGACAAAACTCCTATGCTGAGCTGTTTGCCGTTGACTTTTCCCTCTGCCTGGGAATTAATTGTGTATTTCCTTCCAGGAAAGCCAGTGAGCACCAAAGCAGAATGGAGCATTCTAGACTCTTGTCTGTCTTGAAAATAACCCAAGAGCTTTCACTATTTGGGGGCTATTGAGATGTTCAGCGACTATGTTTTTCTGAAATTAAAGTACAGTGTTGGACTGGAGAGATGGCTCAGTGGGTAGACAACTTGCAGCACAAGGGTAAGGAATTTTGTTCAGACCCTCCTACCCATATAAAGCCAGGCTTGGTGGCATGAATCTGTAATCTCAGAGTTCCTATGGTGACATGGGAAATAGAGATAGGAGAATCCCTAGAAGCTTATGGGTCAGCTAGCTTGGCATGTACTGTAGAGAACAAGAGACCCTGTCGTGAGCAAGACTGGAAGTAAGCACTGCTACCAATATTTGGCCTCTGACCCCCACTCTCATGCCATGACACTCATGCACCTATACTCCAACATAGAAATGTATACAAATTATACACATACATCATACACACATATATTCATATGCATGTGCATACACACATGATGTAAAATAATTTTTCATGACTTTTGTGCACTGTCCAGATTATCCGTGGGCTCTGATCTTAGCACTTAGCACTTACCTGTCTTAAGGCAATTTCACAGCTACCGCATGTCAAAAAGCCTTCTTCCATCACCATTTTGCATCTGGGAAAATCATATCTATCCTTTGACCAAAGGTCCCCTAAAACTAAAGTTCTGGTATCAATGATTCCATGAGGTGGAGTGTTTGTTAGAAGAGATATACCAAATTTACTCATTGGACAAACACTTGTCTTTGTAACTGTAAAGTGTACAGTATGAAAAAAAAAAAACCATGTAATTGTCTCTGCTGTCAATGGAACCAACTCCCCTAGGTCTAAAGGGTAAAATACCACTTGACTTTTAAGTCTCTGCTCATCCTCATGGTCCACAGTGACTCCCAGAACACCAGCCAGTGCAGCCATATTACAGGAGACACCATGGCAGATGGTTCAAGGGCAAAAGTCTATTCAGTTCCTGGAACTACCACCTGACATTCTTTCTTAAGCATCGTTGGCCAGATTTAGGCATGTAGCCATCATAGTTCATGGAAAGTTGGGTAACACTGGTACTGTGTGTCTAGCTAAAGCCAGAAGAAGGGAGAACAGTTTAAGCATCCTCAACCTGAAAATCTGCAGTGCTCTGAAATCCCAAGCTGTTTGAGTACTATTGTGTCATAAGGGGAAATTTACAGTTGACCTCTTCCGACAACTTGCCATCAAAAATGGGCTTAGCTACAACTGTTATATAAGATATCTCTAGTCTATATGTGTAAGGGGTACATGAATGGATTTTATCTGCATAGTTGGTTCTGCCCTCAGGTTTCCCATTATGTGTATATAAATGTAAATTTTGCAGAATTGGAAGACACCCACGTCCCCTTCAAGCACCTTAGATAAGGGATGAATAACCACCATATTATGTGAATTGTCTTAAGCTAAATGTTGATTTTCCTTTTAGAGAGCTGCTAAGGTTTCTTGTACACCAGACTGTACACTATCCACATGTTCATTTGTTTGCATATAAATATCTAGTGGCTAGATTTCATATGTGAGAAAGAATATGCAGTTTTTTTTTCCTGAGATTGCATGATCTTGCACAATGCATATAGATACAAGACACACACACACACACACACACACAGTTCATTGATTTTTTTTCCCCCTACAGACTTTTTAACTTCAGGTTTGTTTTTTTTGTTTTGTTTTGTTTCTTTGTTTGAGTTGAGTAATATTGCATATTTTTTTCTAGTTCTAATCCTGTCATAGAAAGTCTTTGATTTTGGTAGTGGACAAAGTGTATAAAATATATTCTATACTGAAACTGTAAAATTTAATGGGAAGCTTCACAGCTTCTATTCTGAATGCCTACTCTGTCTGGACAGATGTTTACTGAGTTATTGTATAGATTTGAATCTGGTTAAGTTTTGCTATGTGATATTCTTATTTCTCAGTTGTGGGATTCTAAGACATATCAAACAAGCTTAAACTAGAGTAGAGATGGATCGGCCTTTCTGAACCAGTGTTTAGGCGTAGTCCAGAGTTAGGCAGGCTTCAGGGATCGCTTGATCGCTTTTAGTGCCATCTGGGCACCATGCCCTTCCTTTTGTTCTTTGTTTCCTACAGCCCTTGCTACCATTTTTTACTTCACACTATTGTTTCTAATTTGAGATAGGTGCACAAAACTCAAAGTTCACTTCCTGCCAGATTTTTGGTTGTCAAGGAACGTTACTTTACTGCCGCCATTCAGTTCCAGTGAGAAATGGAACCTACGAGGTATCGCCGTAGGCCCTTTCTGACCCTGTTGACAGAGGACAGATAGGCTGATTAGCTAGGCCTGCCTTGTGCATCCTTGAGCTGAAAGGAAGGGATGTTGGCTTTGCAAGGAGAAATTGGTGGCATAGGATGCTGAGTGGACCATGCTTAATGGGTGGGTATAGTCTTGACAGCTGCCTGTGTGGTTGCCTCCCTACTGCATCGGGTCCACCTGTTCACCAATCCTTATATGATAATGTGCACTTTCATGTGGGTTTCAATCTGGTGTTACGAACTTTGGGTCTTGGTGGATATATTCTAAGCATGCAGTGATTGTTAAACTATTGTAACCTGGAGCGTTTAAATATTCTTTAACCTAGTGCAATGTTGTCTAGACAAGAGACAACATGCTTTGTGACTGAGGAATTGTATCAGTAGCTATAGAATAACTTTATGCCTTTAAAAAGTTCTTCTTTTTTGTTTTTGTTCTTTTCTTCATGACAGGGTCTCTCTGTGTAGCTTTGTCTGTTCTGGAACTCGTTCTGTAGGCCAAGCCTCAGACTCATAGAGATTCTCCTTTCTCTGCCTCCCAAGAGCTAGGATTAAAGGTATGTCCTATCAGGGCCTGACTAAAAAGTCCTTGCTCATAGCTACGTGGGAGTGAGAGTCCACAATGGACAGAGTGAGCAGGAATTGAAGAGTGTGGGATTGAGAGATGACTTCAAGGTTAAGAGTATTCTTTCAGAAGACCTGAGTTTCTAGAATATAATTCAGTTAGCTCACATTCATCTCTAACTCTGTCTGAGGATATCTAACACCTTTGGCCTAAGTAGTGTTGTATGGCAGTTTCATCTCATAGAATAGGCCTTAAATCCAATTTAAAGAGTGGCTGGTTACTCCAATAACATGGCACCAATACTGTACCAGTGGCCTGCTTTACAGGCAGATTTTTGTTCTATCTATATAGCTCACAAGGTTTGTGGCTGATTGAGAATAGTGATTATTTTTCTTCTCTTATAGCATATACAACACTGTCCAGCACTGCTAATGCTACTCAGTAAGGCTAAAGCCTTCAGCTCATCAGTAGCTCAACTTCTCCATACATGACGACATGAATATATGCTGTCTTTGGCAATAGGATCTTACTGTCATGTTGTGAAGTGTAACTGATCAGATTGGCAATAGCCTATAGTATTGGTGGTGGTAGTGGTGGTGGGGGATCTGTGGGACCCCTTTGGCCAAGGACTCAGAAAGATGTAACCTAGTCCTGGTACTGTCAAGAAAAATGAAATTATGAAATTTACACATAAGTGCATAGGGATAGAAACAATCACCCTTAGTGAGGTGACCCAGCACCCAAAAGACAAACATTGTATGTTTCCTCTTACTTGTAGATGTTAGCATTTAAGCTTTAAATTGTGTATCATTCAGAGCATCCACATGTTGGGGTCCACACTAGCCCCATGTTGGGGCGGCCAAAATAAATGTTGCAGCCCAGGCAAAATGTTGAGGCCCGGGCCGACCCACGTTTGGGCGGCCACTGTATCCTGGCCCAAGCTGCTGCTCTGGTCTGCCGGTCGGGGTTCAGCAAGAGCGAGGGTGAGGGCAGACTCAAAGAATGGAGACCAGACAGGGTGTGATTCAATCCTGTTTATTCTTCAGTCCCTCTTCCTCTAAGTGTCTCCTGCTGTGTCTCCTCTGTCTGCTGTCTCTGATTCTCTCTCTATAGTCTGTCTTCTGATCTGTTCTGTCTCTGCCTTTTATATGTCTCACTTCTAAGCCACACCTCTAAGTTACACCTTTAATCATGCCCTTAGGTCTTGTCTCTAACTCTGATCTCTATACTTCTAAGTCATACTCTTAAGTCACACACCTTTAATCTCACACACCTTTAATCTCACACACCTTTAATCTCACGCACCTTTAATCTCAAGGTATCTAAACCAAGATTATCGGAGTGTGCTCAGCTGTTGTAGGCTATTGTAATCCAAGTCACATGTCAGGGTATATGGCTCAAGATGGCTGCAAAGCTGATAGCCGCTTTCTGCTAAAAGTCGGCCCCCAACATCCACAGATATTAGGTAGATAGTAAGATATTGGGGGTGGGGTGGGGTGGGGTGGAAGTATCTTCCAAAGGGGAAATAGGATATAGTGTTATGAAGGAATAAAGAGGAAATTCTATTAGGAAAGTAAGTGGGAAGTGCTTGGGAAGGGGTGGTAGGGTGTGCAGTGTCTTGTTAACAAGAGACTGGCAGTCCTGTTTGAAAGACATAGAAGTGAGAAACATTGTGAAACAGTGAAGATCCCAACCTCAGCCCAGTCTGGTGTTGAAATACCTGGAGGAGCATCATCTCTGTATTACTTGTAAAGGTCTCTCAACATTGTTTTTATCCCTCCTCATCAGTGTTTAAAGTCCATCTTGTCAGCAGAGCCCTACTTTATCAGTTACATGAATATGCCACCGGAGTATTGTGCTGAATGTGCTATGTTATACAAATATAAAGGAAAAGTGACATCAAATGTATATAATGGAATATTCTAGTTGTTTTCCCTGCGTTCCAAGGGCATCACATTTTGTGTACTTTGGAGAATGCAATGTAAGCTGGACAGCAAGCTGACTTAAGGTTTCCACTGACTTTCAATCTAAATGTTTTTGAGCGTACTTTTGCCTGGTATCTGGTGGTTCAGCTTAGACAATATGGAAAGTATTGAACACTGTGTCTATTTTCTCCCTACTAACTGCACTCTTGGTATTGGTTAAGTAAAAATGTCAAGATTGAATTCCATATGGTTAACAGTTCTTAATTTTTAAAGTTTTTTTCCTTGTGTGCAAATGAAAAGCACACATCTCCAAGGCCAGTTTGGACTCCACTATGTCCCAAATGTCTAATAGTACCACACCATTAGAAAAATTTCAATTATTGACTTGAAATTGTTTAAAAGGGAGAAGAAAAACCTCAGTATTTGACACCAAATTGTGAACACTGTCATGTTCCATCTCAGGGTTTAACTCTTAGAGATGGACTTGTATGGTCCTAGCATTACTGTCAGGTAAGGGATTGGCAGGTGATGCTGGCCAGATGCTGGGGACCTGATAGAATTACTGGTATTTTTAAGTGGTTGATAAAGCTAAAGGAATAAACTATTTGGACTTAGGAATGTGCCCAGTAAGACAGAATTCTGCCCAGTAGCCTTTTACCATCATAGAGGAGGAGACATTGAAAGCTAAAAATGTAAATTCATCAAAAGGGGTGGGAACTGAGGCCACACACCGGCTCCACACCTTGCCTGTATGCTGCATTCCAGCTGCTCCATTGAAGAATTTAATATCTACTCACTCTGTTCCCACAGTGTCTATGGGTAGCTTTGGGAAACACTCATTAATCATTGGATCATTAATGCTCGAATTTCTCAGCAGTGGGTGAAGGAGAACTTGAGTCCACTTTGTGGCCCTCCTCCTTAACTAGTATTGAGAAAGTCCCACACTCAGGGTCAGGGAGGTGTCAGCACACTTGTGGCCATGCCTGTGGGCTTATCTTTCTGAGGGGTACACCTTTCCATCTAGCACTTGATTAGAATCTAGCAGTCCAGATAATTGACATCATGAAGGCATCTGGGAAGAATTAATCTGGCCAGGGCTTTCACCATGGGGCTGGGAGCTAGGTGTTCCCAGCACCTAGCAATAGCTATTTGTTGAATCAATGAACTTCACATAATCAGGTTAAAAGGAATCATACTCATGGAATTAGGATTATCTAGCTAGAGCTCAGGTTCATGGGCCCAAGGATGAGCTCAGTCAGCAATTAAAATTAGACACATGGGACATCTCTCCATGTATGTCATTAGTGGCTTTGTCAGTAAGTCCTCATTTTTAAAAGCAGTCATTCTGGCCACTTGGAATACCCCTTACAGAAACTTTCATTCCTTAGTAACTCTTACACAGCCTTTCACAAACTGGGACTCCCTTGTCTTGAGAGTCGAGTAAAATCTAGTTGTGTTTGTCTTGTCTATGAGGAGATAATTACAGATTCAGTTATTTCTAAGAGACATGGGCACACAAAAGATAGTGAACCAGGCTGAGAATCTGGCAGTCATGTCTCACAATGAGGAAATAGCCTAGAGGGTGTGTGTGTGCATGTGCGTGTACGTGTGCGTGTGTGTATGCGCGTGTGTGCACACATAATTCTGTTTCACTACCCCCTTTAGAAGCCTGTGTTCAACTGTCAATTAGCTGAGCTTTCTTCTGTTTATATAAATATAAAACATGTTTGCTAGTGTTTCTTTTATGTGGTTTCCCGGTATTTGTACTGTTCTATTGTATAGGTCAGTATTATTATTTTCCTGATAGACAATTATAAAAGACACTTTAAATGATGTTGTTATTGTGGTTAAAGCATGAAGCCTTAGTGGGCTTGCTAACTAGTCATTTTAATTTGTCTCTGGGATGCTTTCCTATTAATTGAAAGGATTTTCCCCCTGGTACTACAGCCAGGGACTCGTCTTGTGCAGTTAATTAGCACGATTATGCCACAGCTCCTTTTGCTTCTGAACAAAGGTTTGCTCTTGTTTTTATCAAAAGGATCATTCTCTCTGAGAATGTTGGGACCTGACAGGCTCTGAATAGTAAGACCACTTATTTATTTTTAAATAGCCACCTCCAATCTTTCTTGGCTTAGGAAAGTACATTTGAGCTCCGAAGACATACTCCAAAATGGGAAATACATTTTCTTTAGATGCTCTTTTTTAGCGGATTCTGTGCTAGTGGATAGGTGGTTTTAGTTAACAGAGCAATGGCTGGGGAACATTTTGATTGTGTGGATGAGTATACAATGTTAAGATCATAAGCAAAGTATAGATGCTGCTTGCTCAATGTTCCCTGTGTGCCTATAGGGAATGCTGGGAAAAATAGAAGAAGGATGTTTTAGGTTTGGGGGCTACTAAAGGCACTCAGCAGAGCCGTGGTTACTTCCAATAGTTGAAGTATTGTTTGATAGCTCTAGTTTCCTTTCTTGTAGCCTAGTGGTGAGGTTGATTACCTGTCATTTCTTTAGTTAGTGTCTATTGTATATATTGTCACTGGGGAAAAATACTTTGGCGTTATTATAGCTTAAAGGAGAAAAACTAAAAGAAAATTGATTTTCCTAAGTTCGTGTGCTTGCCCCATACATTTCCTGCTAGGCGCTTTGTGCATTTATACATGCATGCTGAGCTTATAAGTCTGAATCAGTCTATAAATCCACTTTGGAATCCGACTTTATGATTTATACTTACTGCACGCGTATGCTACTTTGCTGTTCGTTTTGCATTTTTAAGAAAATAAGGTAATATGTTATTGAATTCATATTAATTCAATTAATTAACTGTTGTCCTATTTTTAAAACTAGGTGATTTAGGATATTTTAAAATCTTTAAAAGCCTTTGTATACATGAATTGTTCCACCTTTGACAATTATATGTCAAGGAACTCTCTGAAACAAAATAATAACTTCTTTTTAGCCTTTGGATATAATTTTATGAAAGTATAATAATAATAATGATAAATTTTAATTTTGCGTTTCCTGTCATGAATGTGTTTTTAAAAAATTGGACACTATGTAGATATTTTCCACCTTGATTAAAAATTATTTTATTTTATAGTTTTATTCACATCAATAGTTTTATTTTTATGGAATTTTAGTGGATACATGATATTTAATGTTGTGATTTATTATAATTTACTGAGTCAGTTTTCTATATGGAAAATAAACAAACTTCTAGGATCTCTTGGGGATGACAGGAGAGTGTGACATAGACCTTTATCCTGTAGCACATCCGGTCACTTGTGCAGTGTTTTTTGTCCTCAGGCCATGCACAGAGATGACCAGGGGCCTCAGGACTTCTGTCTTTGGTAGGAATATAAACACTGTACTGGGGTTTGCAATCCAGACGGAGGATAAGTTCAGATGCCTCCCCCAAAGCGTGGTAGACTCAGATGTTCATTTGTTGTTGTTGTTGTTGTTCCCAGAAGCTAAAATCTTTTATTATAAGCTTGCACAAAAATCTGAATAATTATAATTAAGTTTGCTTCCCGTACTGGATGGTAATAAAAGCAAGCACAAACATCTATAGGGTGATGCTCACTGTCCACCGGGATTATAAGCATTGCTGTATTTGAGCTTCACAGTATCAGTCCTCAGGAGGGATGGCTTGCGATGTGAGTGGTGTGGTAGATATGTAAAGAACATGCTGCCATTTTTATAAATGGATAAAAAGCTGTGTACATCCCTTCCAGGTATGAAAACCCAGGCAGAAAGAGGTTTACTGTTTGTTCATAACACAGAGTTGGCAGGATAAGCAACCTAAAGCCACACCTAGGGAAAATAGGAACTCTTTTATTCTCACCTAACTGACTGCCATTTAAGCCTGTTAGATAATGGTGAACAGAGTGAGTCCCTGGCCTTGAGAAGTAGACCTGATGGGGAAAAGACAGAACTCTGATGCCATGGGCATGCCCAGATGAGTCACAAGGAAAGACACACAAAAAAATGCCAGGAGGAAGAGTTGGGTTGTCACTTCAGTTTCTCTTCTGTTCCCTTGTCTTTGGACAAGGGTAGGGCACAATGTCCACATCTGGTCCAGATGCTTCTTTTCTTAATGATTTGTGTCATCTCGTCTTCCAAACCTTTCCCATAACAGTGTTTCCTTACTAGCGACCATATTAGACATCTTCAGGGAATTTAGATAACATGTAGGAGTCATTGGTTGTTTAGACTGAGCTATTAAAAAAAAAAAAAGCAAATAAAGTAATTTGTTTTTTCTGTGGAGAGTTGCATGCCACTGAGACCAATGGCTCCTAGTTGTTGGATATATATAACTGCATTATATTCAGTGGTGATGAACTGTGTGTGGCATAAAGTATCAAAAAGAAATAAGTGATTTGATAAAAAAAAAAAAAAAACCCAGATGCAATCAGCCTGACTTATTTTAATTCAACTCCTAATGACTTGAATCCTGTCACCTCTTGATTTTCAATTATATGGAGTGCCATGCCGTGCCTTGATTATATCTGTGCAGACTCACCTCCTAGTTTGGTGGCATTTAGGATACCCCGCGATGCTGGTGATGGTTCTCATCAGGATACTAAATGCTGTGTGCCTTCTGGTTTCCCCACAGCAGTTCTGCAGAGCATTCTGGGGCCTCCAAGCCTCCGTTAAGCTCCTCCACTATGACATCACGCATCTTGCTACGCCAGCAACTCATGCGTGAGCAGATGCAGGAGCAGGAGCGCAGGGAGCAGCAGCAGAAGCTGCAGGCAGCCCAGTTCATGCAACAGAGAGTGGCCGTGAGTCAGACACCAGCCATAAACGTCAGCGTGCCCACCACCCTTCCCTCTGCCACCCAGGTGCCGATGGAAGTCCTTAAGGTATGTGAGTGTTGCCCTTGTGTTTGGACCAAGCCTGTCCCTTCTCCACACCCTAGGTGTCACATTCACTGGACTGTGTCTTTGCTTGTATTGCTATTAGTCTTATTTATAAGCATTGCTTCTAGTGGTTCCTATAAGGCTTTGTATTTTAAAAGAAGTATTTGAACTAACTGTAAATATTATGGCAGCCTGCAAATGGTGGAAACAGTCAACATTTTCATGACCAATCCAAAGTGGGATCTGATGTTTGTTGTAACAAGGACTATTTCTCTTTCTTTCTTTTGGAAATGGTTTCATGCATAAGAGTTACCTGAAAGAGTCCTCTTCTAGAAACTTGTGTGATTGTCTTCATAAACGTATTCTGGGCCACACTTTAACTTTGCTCTTCAATAAGCAAATCCTGCTGGTCCTAGAAGCTAATTGTTTTAGAAAGTTTCTTCAGAAAGGGAACTGTGGTCAAGCGTTCTGTCTGTGCCTTAATAACCAGACTTCATAATCCTTTTACTGAGGCGAGCTGTCTGCTTTGGGTCTCTTTGATTTCTTGCTAGAGTGGGAACTGCAGGAGCTTGTTAACATCCTTCTAGCAGAGACACATAGCTTCCTAATTAGTAGAGGAAGTTGTAGCAGGTCTAAGCAGAGAGCTCTATCTCCTGCATTGTCTTCCATGCCACATGGGGAGTTGCCCTGTTTCATAAACATTTCACTTTGTAAATATGACTGGTTCAAGAAAGGCTAGAGGTGGGGAAACTTCCCTACCTTATATTTATTTTATTTTTTTTTTTTCCCATTCACCTAATTGATGCAGCCTGAAGAGCCCAGTGTTCCTGTTCATTAAGCAATGTGAAGTCCACATGCTGCAAATTCATTGTCGGTCTTTGCTTTTACCCTTGTGCTCAAAAAAGAAAAAAATAAAATCCTCCATCTCTACTTAAAGGTTATTATTAAAGTAAATAGGAGTGGTGTGCAACACTCAGCATATGTCTGTGATCTTGTCCATGAGGAAAGGAATTCTTTAAAATCCAACTTTAAAGCAGCACATAGTTGTTTGCAAGGATTTTCAAATGTACTGGCCCTATTGTAGAACTCTTTGATAGAGAATCCAGTTGAAATTTTGCTAAAGCAACTGGTTTATCATAAAATTTTACTTTAATATGACCAAAATTCTGAATATTGCCACAATTATGGTTCTTTTATTCTTCTGCCAGCCCCTGTCAAGTAAAAACAACTTTTGGCTGTAGAATAAACTACATGAAATCTCTCTCTTCTGCTTGAGTAGAGCCAATTGTCCCTATTCAAGTTGTAACAGATATATGATTTAATTGTTGTTTTCGGTTTGCAAGAGCATGGTCATGTTGTTTATATTTTATTTAAACACTGTGACTTTTATAATCACAAGTTGCAGAGAAGAATATCTGTTTTATAAACCATAATCTTAAGTTTGTTAAACTAAAAAAGCAAATTTTAGAGGCAGTGACATGGATTTGAGTAGAGTGGTTTACATTCAGTTTGAAAGAAGTGCTTAATTGTATTGAGCTGTATTTACTTAAAATGGGTTTTCCTATAAGAGTATTTATATGGGGTGGTGGAGAATTTATCACAAAACAAATATGTGGAAACGTCATTTCAATATTACACGAAATTGATATAATTTCTGGATGTTTAGAATGTTATTTCTTATTACAATTAACATCTATATTAAATAATTTGAATAATTGATGCATTTTCCCTTATACTCTGCTTGTCCTGGTAACATTGGATTGAACTGCAGTCACCCCACAACTAAAGAGTGCCAGAAAAATGCCCTAAGTTAAAGCCAAAATAAGTTATTAAAGCTAGAAGACATGGCCTGTCCAAAAGAGCCACTGGTTAAATTTGTTTATTGTACTCTCAAGAGTTGTTACCTCTGTTTAACTGGAGAGTTTTGAATAGAGGTATCTCCTTGGGCTATATGAGAGAGTCAACCACATCTCATGAATGAGAAGGACTTGTTTACCTAACAGGCTAAAGGGAGCTGATAGCTATTTAGGCAACCTTAGGTACTTTTAAGCCAAAGACCAAATTAAAACAGGATTTCATTCATCAGAGGTAATATTGTAAGACATTCAAACATAAATGTTAAGGCAAATCTCCTATTGGTGATTCCTTGAAAATGTTTGACTTCACACTTTATAAAAATAGTTTCTTAAGCCCAGTGTATGGAATACTGAATGAAGAAGGGCTTCATAGACACACACACACACACACACACACACACACACACACACACACACGGTCTTTTTTCCTTTTCTCTTTTGAGACTTTTAAATCATCAAACACAGCTTCATGAAGTAAATGGTTATAGAGAAATAGTTGATTTGTTTAATTTTGGACACTTTTATATATTTTCAAGACATTAGTAATGCAAACGTAGGCTAACTATATGCATTCAGATGTGATATACTACATTGAACACATTTTTCTGACATAATAGCCTTAGTAGAGTGTTGATTTCATTTTTATAGTTTTGAGAGGCAGATCCAGTGCATCCCCACTTCTCAGTGAAGGCAGGCAGCAGTGGAGGTGGAAAATGCCCAGTAAGTCTGTTCATTTTCCAGTGTGTTCTTACAAACACACTGCAAGAAAGACCAAAGTCTATATTTCATAAATACACAGTCTTGTCACCAGTAACCCAGTATCAGTAGACTGAACAACTCGTTTTGACAAGTAAAGTCACTGGTTTCAGGTTAATCCCTTTCTCTGGCAGCATTTTACTTAAACAACAGAACTCTATGAAGCATGTTTAAAAATTGTTGACATCTGAAAACTTTGGATTCGTTGGAATCCATATTAGAGAGTGGAAATTCCCATCATTTCTTCCCCAGCACACGCCACTGATCATGAGGTATATCCTCTGTATTCTATATTGATTTCATTAATTTGTGCATTTAATCCTTACATTGATTTTCACATTGGATAGCATGGAGTGTTGGGTTATCTTGTGGGTATTTGCACATTAGTGAGGTGTTGACTTCTTTTCTTAAGAACAAGCTTAACAGTTTGGGATGGTAACTCAAGGAAGCTTCTTTACCATAAATAGTGACATTAGGGGTACATAATAAATTTTTCACAGTTGTGAGCACACTCTATGTTTCAAATAGTGAATTAAAAAATTTGCTAAGAACTGTTTAAGGGTCACTTTCTTCTATACGTAGAATTTGCCAGCAAGTGAGCCATAAGAACTGAGGCTGAACTTGATCTAAACAAAATCAGAGTTACCAAGGACAGACTTTTAGGCATGGTGGGTGTCACTAGGGACAGACTTTTAGCCATGGTGGGTCTCACATCTACAGAAGCATCACAGTCAAGATGGTCACACACACACACAGATGGAAGGACTTGGTGTTCACACACTCATTGAACCTCTCCTGTCACTGGCTCATCTCTCTATCTGTAATTGATTATTGGAGCAGCTGTTACTGAGATCTAAAACTGTCAAATTCTTCAGTTTAATTCCGTTATCTTCTCCACAGACCCAGGCCCTGTGGACCGCAATAGTAGTTTATAATTGATATTCATTTCTATGTTGGGAAACTTGTAAGCTCCTTGTCCTGACTCTCTCCTTTCTTTCTGTTAATTTAAGGATCTAAAGGCTAGCTAGCTGTTCTTTCAGTTGTGCATTAAATTTTTCCTCCTTTGTTTTTGAGAAAGTGTTGATAGATGAAAAATAATTATTTTGAATTATTACTTTAGTATATTATTAAGTTAATTCATTTTAAATATTTCTGTTTTTTTTTTTTCCAAATCCTTTCAGGAATTGGGCAAATTGCTTACCAATTAGAGATAATGTTTTCTGTTCATCAAACCTAGGCATGCATTTTTCAGGACCCTGCATGTTACAGACAGTTAACGTGGGCATGTAGGGGTGGTTATCTCATCAGTACTCTACACATTTAAGCAGAAACTCCTATGAGTGCTGGCAATAAACTAGTGCACTGTGCATGGTACATAACCACAGTAGCTGTATCTCAAACTCGACATTTAACTTTTGTTCTTGATTTATTTAGCTGGTATTGAGAAACTTGAATCTCATCACAGTGGATGCTCAAGGCAGGAAAGACATGGCCTCTCTCAGGTCAGCTTGAGTTGGTCTCCTGAGTCGGGATCCGAAACTGTCCCCAGAAGATATGACGTGCTCCATCTGAGTTATCCTCCATATTCGTACACTTAAACACAGTCAGTGGACTGTAAGCCTCCATTTCAGAGAGCTTCAGAAATACTGGGGTCCTTGTGATTTTGCATAAAACTATGTGTCTTCAAGACCATATCATCAATTAGAGGGAGAAGGAGAATTTGTTTCCTTCTACAAACAGCACCCTGCCCCCCCCCCCCCCCCACACACACACATATACTGGGACTTTACTTCCCTAGAGAGTTTTAGACTTGTTCATTGTTACTCATAAGGTAATTTTCCTGATTTTTAAAACTCACTCAGTGAGTTTTGGAAATTGGAGACTGTGCTTATTATCTTCCAAAAGATTTCCACAGTGGGAGGTAAAATCCACCAGGAAGCCATGGCTTCTAAGTTGTCTTGCTTCCTGTAGGAACAGTGGCCTTTCTGCCATTTCCCCTTTCCAGTGCCAGCATTCCCTTTCACAGGAGCACAGTTTAAGGAGATGCAATAGGCAGTGCTGGGCATGTAGACAGGACCCGGTATTTCCTTTACATTGTCTCTACTTTTGAGACTTCACAATTCCCTACTCTTCTCTGGGCTGAGTGTGGACTCTGTCTCCACTGCTTTTGTGATGGGTAATTAGCAATACAGTGTTTGCTAGACAAGAGACAAGGCCCTCCCTGTTTACATTTGTTATGTAAGCATTACACAACAGTAGTAATTACATTATTATCCACAACAAAATATCCAGCCTTAGAAATTAAATATCGAAGCATTAGCTCTAGTTGCACTTTTACTGGATGTTGTCAGCAAAAAAAAAACGGGATTGGATTCTCCTTTTATGACCTCAAGGCCAGTTGTTGTTGTTGTTGTTGTTTTGGTGTGACCTTGGGCTTTATGGGGCCAAAGGCATTGATTGGAATCTTAGGTTTCTCTTTGCTTTCCTCAGGTTGGGGTCGACTGGTTCCAGCTGTGCCTAGTGGATCTGTTAACCACACAGCAGCTTATCTTAGAGTAGAAGGGTCTTTAGTTTGTCTTCATGAGCCACCTGGAGTCCCTGCAGGTGTCTGTGTGAGAGAAAGTAGCAGCTTCTTATGTTACCGTGTCAATGAAAAATGTGGTCTGCTTCTATCTATCACAATTCCCTACTAGCTAGGATAAGGGCACTACTGTAGGGAAAGTATTAAGGGATGGGTTTCAGTGTGGGAGGGGGGAGTTTAGTTAACTCTACAATGTGATTTCCCTTTTGATGTGTTTATAAAAAGATAAAGAGATAGGGGTGTGTTCTATGGGGGTGTGGTGATAAGGCCTGATGAGGCCTCAACAAGGGTAGCATCATACCATTAAGGGAGACAAAATTAGCTCTTAGCAAAAATGTCCAGGGTTAGGAGATGGCTCAGGGGAGAGAGTGCTTGAGGTACAAGCATGTAGATCTAAGTTTAAAACCAAAGAAAACACATACAAAGCTGGGAGTTATATGACCGTAACTCTTGTTCATGGGAGGGCAGAGACAGGGAGATCCTTGACTATTGTTAGCTTCCCCAAGTTCACTGAGACACTATTGTCTCTCACTGTCCCATGTCTCAAAGGAAAAATGCAGTGATGGAGCAGTACTCCCAACATCCTCTTCTGGCCTTCGTGCATACAACAGGTATGACATGTGTCATCAACATATGCGCGCGCGCACACACACACACACACACCATAGATGCCACAGTTGTTTGTTGCTCTTCACAGCTTCAGTGTACAGCTAGGAAAGCAATGTTAGTGTGTCTGTTAAACTTTTGGGAAAGTGAGGCAGAAGGAGGGACAGACAGAAGGAGGGATACCTGAAAGGCCTCAGAGGCTCACTACTGAGGGAAGGGTGAACATTGCTGCTGACTCCTTAGAATCTCCTCCTCCTTGACCATTGTGCTTCAAGAACATTGACCAGGATTCCTGTAGACATGGCTTCTGCCTTTTGGCTGGGCCTTGTGTCCCCCAGAACCTTCATAACAACACCACTCATGTTTAGCATGAAGCCGTGGTACTGAATACCATGGATACTGGATGTGCTCGCTTCCCTGTTCTGTGAGGCTGTTGTTAGCACCTCCATTTAACAGATGCCTGGACAGGCATGGAGGTCTTAGATAGGCCTGGTAAAGTCATAAAAGTCTGAGACATTATCAGGATTTGAGCCCAAGCAATTGGCTACTTATAGTAGCTAGTCTAGTATCTTTCTTAGATTGAGTAACCTGAGAAGCTTGTAGAGAAGAAGATAGCCATGTTCCACCCCTCAAATGATGTGGTCATATATGAGCTGATAGCACATGTCCATTACAGACCTCCTGGCTATGGCTTATAACATTGGTAGGAGTTGCTTTGATGACATGGAGGAAGGCAAGATGGCTTCATTGGCTTCTGGAACTGATTGTAGCCACATCTGGTGACAGGTTGAAAACTTGGCAAATTTTAGCTCATTAGTCTCTTAACAGTGCTGTGGATATATAGGATTAGCCCAGGTAGTCAAACAAGCATAAGGAGATGGCTTCTGACCTCTGGTCATATTGTTAAACCCACATCCTAAGCTCTCTACTACACCCTCTCTCCAAGTCCAAGCATGTCTCAGTGACCACCAGAAACAATGCTTTTAAGTAAACTGGGAAGCCAGAGAGAAATATCAGTGGAATCTCTTGGGCTCAACAGAAAGCTACATGATTTTCACTGGGGATTAGTCACAGCCTTCTCTGTTGAATAATTAAATTTTCTTCCCTAGTCTCCAAGATACATGCAACCTAGTAACTGTGTTCTTCCAATGTAAGAATTCTGTGTCACCACACTGACCGTGATGGTTCCTTTTTGTTTAGTGACTGAGTTGTCATTATGAGTAAAAAAAAGCAGCAGCAGGGAGTTTCCTATAGGAATATCTGAAAATCTAAAGCCAGGATCTTTGTATTCTAAGGTTCTCAATGGCTCAGCCTACCCCCAGTTCATGTGCTTCCTCTCTGTATTTAGTGATACCTTGGTGTGGTTCTGAATGGTTATTCACTCCCCATAGGAATATCCCCCTGAAGTCATGGTCCTGTTGTTGTTGTTACTGTTGTTACTGCTGCTGCTGCTGTTGCTGCTGCAGCTGTTGTTTCTCTTCCCTCATCTCCTCCCGTCAGCATCAGAACTTCTGGCAGTGCTTTAGCACTTAAAATCGGAACTTTGGATCCGCTTGTTTTTCTATTGGCTTTTAAGTGAATGTCAACTGTAATAATGATTTTATTATTGTACAAGGAGGTCGCAATCCCCTTCATCAATGTTGCCTGTTTCATCTCAGTTAAAGAAAGGATAAGCTTGAAAGACGACTCATGGACATAAGTGTTGTTTAAAACAAGAGAGAATTTGGACACATGTAAGCAAAATCTAAATTTAACTTCACCCTACTAAAATAAATGGCTTGAATTTGTGTTAAAAATATGTAAATTAGTATGGTGGCTTTGCTCAAGGTTATAGCTGTAGTCAGTACTAGAATATTGGCTCTCGTTCCGGATGTCTCTTCTTATTGCTTTTTTTGAGTATTAGCCTACCTTGAAAACTGTAGCATCCTACATGCATCTCCCAGCTTGTCAGATCTTGTTTATAGTACTGTAACTATGAGAGAAGATGTATAGAAAGCACATAAACCAGGATGCAGTTAACATAGAATGTTCTAGAGAGAGTTGCTTTAATCACTATTTTTAAAATTGATAACCTGGAGGGCAGAGGCCACTGAAGAGATGGCTCAACAGGTAAGAGTACTGGATGCTCTTCTAGAAATCCTGAGTTCAATTCCCAGCAACCACATGGTGGGTCACAACCATCTATAATTGGATCTGATGCCCTATTCTGGCATGCAGGCTGGCATACATATAGTGAATGCATGTACATTTCATTCATATACATGAATTTAAAAAAAATTTTAATTGATAATCCCAGAAGATGATCCAGATGAATCAAAGGCAGATTGTTTCTCCAGGAGATCTTGGGGATGTTGCTACGGTTAGATATAATAGTAGTCGAAGACTCTGCTACTATTTTCCTTTAAACTAGATTTGTGATTTTAGGATGTTGGAATAATAGCTCAGTTGGTGAAGTGCTTGCCTTGCAAACCTTAGAACCTGAGCTTTGATCCTCACGCCCAGGCCTGCAATCTCAGCTCTGCAGAGGCAGAGATAAGAGCACAGTACCAGACAGCCCAGCTGAACTAGTGAGTTCCAGATCCAGGAGACCGTGTTTCCAAATATAAGGTGTAGATTGACAGGGAAGATAGCTCATGTCACCCTCTAGCCTTCACATGCATGTACATGTGCATGTGTATCCACACACATACATGAGACACAAAACCTAGGAGACTGGGTTTGTGTAGTCTTTATGTAACTGAAGTGGGTGTCTTTAACATATTTTACCTAAGAGTTTAGTGACTTCCTAATCACCTACTACTCTCAGAGGAGCACACTGCTTCTATGGGTAGGTCTATCAGACTCACGTTCATCACACAGTTCTTGAAGTTTTCCTAGGAGCGAGATAAAGAGGTTTAGGGACCCTGGCAATTAAAAATGAGCAAAAAGAATCTAATCATCTGGTTGTGAATACTTTTTAGTGTTGTAAAGAGGCCTAAAATAAAAGGCACAATTCAGATTACTCCCTCCCTTACTGTGGCATCCATAACTTTGTTGTAATCTCCCCTGTTGGCCCTGGTTTTATATAATTAAAATTTAGAGGCTGGAAATTTTGTTGAGACTTAATTAGAAGTGACAAACCAGAGACATTCCTGCCAGTTAGGAAAGGCTTAACAAGTTCTTATTGGCTAACTTACAAATATGTAGCATTTTTCACACTGCCTAAAGGTGACAAGATCAGCTCTGTTTTTCTAGTGAACTAGTAAAAATTAGATTAATAAGTACCAGGCAAAGAACCTTTTCTTTTGTCTTTTTTTCCCCCCAAAGAAATCTTACCTTTGAGTACTTCTGGCTGTGGAGATTGGCGCCTTAATTAGCCACATGTTCCTTTTACCTCCTGGGAAATAAGTACAGGCTAAAATTGGGGATCAAGACACAGGCGTACATTGACTTAGCACACGCCGCCAAGTAATTCATCAAGGAATGTTGGTAATTAGTCCTGCCTCTTTCAACTCTTGGCTTATTTTATAAAACCGGTTGATTTAAAATAATGCCTGCTGATGTATTGCCCACACGTTTCAAGACGGGGACTTGGCTCCTCAACAAAAGCGAGATTGTACAGGGAGGGAAGTGTGCCCTCCTGGTTTTGTGTTTTCACAGATCCTGAGAGTCCATCTATGTCACCTATTAACTCGGGCGTACTCTCTCTTCACCCCATTCAGCACTTCATGGGGCCTTCTCTTTTTGCCTTGATGGAAAGAATGGGGGAGCAAACTTAAAAATAAAATGCAAGCACGGGGGGGGGGGAGGGGAATTGGATGTAAGGAGCTTGTCAAAGTGTGTCACCTCAGTGTGGTTTGATGGAATTTAATTCGAATCCTTCATCTGGTGCAAGCTGCAGTAATGATCTTCTTGTATTGTTAAATGCTTGCTGATATTTATGGCAGTCAGACTAATCTCAAAATATTGAGTTTCTGGGGTACACAAGACCTTGTGATTACAGCCTCATAGTCTGTGTAGTTAACTGTTTTAGAAAGTAATAACCTGAATGCCAAATTCCCACGCTAAGTGATATATTTACCGTTATGCTTTGAGGTGTGGCTACAGTCAGAGCTGCTCTTGAGAATCCGTGTTAGCCTGAGCCCAGTAACAAACTGAGTGACCGTGACTGTTTTCTCCTTAGACCATGGTCTCCTCATCTGTAAACTGTGGGCAGTCAAGTCTGCTCTGGGGAGTCTTGAGAGGTGAATGAAGGATCCACTCAGGCTGTATCACTCATCAAGCTCTGACTTCAGAGCCTTGAGTCCTCACATGAAAGAATGAAAAGAAACAGACAAAAATAATTTCAATATGTTTTACCCTACCCAGAATATCCAGATTGTTGTTATTTCATTCTGTTACATGAGAATTATCTGCAAACCTTTCAGCTTTTTCCTCCTCATCTTTGTAATGAGCCCCAGGCTGTCCTCAAATCTGGATATTTATTTCATGTCTCCCACATATTGTAGTTTGGAGACTACGTTTCAGCAGAATGACTTGACCTGAGTTTAGATCTCATAAAATTTTCACTCAAAAGAGTACATTCATTTGCCAAAGTTGTTTTTATCCTGTAAAGAAGCTTTCCAGTGACTGGAAGAGGGAGATGGTTTAGCAGGCAATGTTTATCATACAAAGGTGAAGAACCAGAGTCAATTATAATCCACAGAACCTATGAGAAGCCAGACAAAGTAGCCTGCATCCCTCTTCCCAGTGTTTTTATATGGAGATGGGAGATGGGAGATGGGAGATGGGAGATGGGAGATGATGGGAGATGGGAGATGGGAGATGGGAGATGGGAGATGGGAGATGGGAGATGGGAGATGGGAGATGGGAGATGGGAGATGATGGGAGATGGGAGATGGGAGATGGGAGATGGGAGATGGGAGATGATGGGAGATGGGAGATGGGAGATGGGAGATGGGAGATGGGAGATGGGAGATGGGAGATGGGAGATGGGAGATGGGAGATGGGAGATGATGGGAGATGGGAGATGGGAGATGGGAGATGGGAGATGATGGGAGATGGGAGATGGGAGATGGGAGATGGGAGATGATGGAAGATGGGAGATGGGAGATGGGAGATGGGAGATGGGAGATGGGAGATGGGAGATGGGAGATGGGAGATGGGAGATGGGAGATGGGAGATGGGAGGTGGGGATGAGAGAGCCCTGGGAAACTCATGAGCCAAATAGCCAGGCAGACAACAACAGGACCCTGTTTGAAAAAGGTTAGAAAGTGAGAAGCAAGAGTTGAGGTTTTCCTCTGAGTCTCCATGTGTGTGGTGGCCTGCTGGCATGCACACACCTAGAGTTGATCACCTGAACACACACACACACATACACACACACACACACACACACACACACTCACGCACGCACGCACCAGTAACTAAATTGAATATTTGTTTCAATTTATGTCTACATGAGATATAAAATTCAGCTCCTTCTTATGACTTGGCCTCAGTCCCTGAGCTCAGTAGTTTTACATGGCCTGTGACCTTTGGATTAGATAGCACAGATCCTGAAGGGGTTAGCACAATGTTGAGTACAAGAAGAGTCAACAGGAGAATTTCTACTTTATTGGTTATAATAAATTTATAATGATCCACGAGGGGAGACTGCTTACTTGGTAGAGTGGTTGCAGGCATCAGGGCCTGGGTTTAGTTCTGAGTATTTATATGAAAAGCTGGGCATGGAGCATGTACTTGTAATATGGAAGGTCAGACAGACAGATTCCTAGGGTTTACTGGCCAGCCAGCCTAACCCTCTTAGTGAACTCTAGGCTAGTGTGAGACTCTGAAAACACAAGGTCGATGACCTCTAAGGAACCAAGATCCAAGGTTAATCTCTGGCACCTGCATATATATACACATGTGTGTGTGCTTTTGTACCTACTTACACACACACACACACACACACACACACACCTGCACACTCATGAACACTTATACACTTAAGAACATACTTGCATGCCCACATGTACATTCACAATTTCTAGTGATTTATATTTATTTAATCACTGAACACGGTAATTATTATCATCATCCCTAAGCTGCAATCTTACACCTGCCCCATACAGAAAAAATTTACTTGTTGGTCTATTTGTCTTAATTTTGACCCAAGTTCACTGTCACATATCATGCCCAGCTGCCATTTCCTGTCTTTTTTTTTTTTTTTTTTTTTTTTTTTTTTTTTTTTTTTTTAACTTTTAAACAGCTCCTGTAGGAGAGAGCAGTGAAGAGACACCCTCGCCAGAGGTGCCAAGAGCCTTCCATTCAGCCATGAGTGTGGAGGCAGCTCTTGACTTGTTAGTCACACATCTTACTCATGCTCTCAGGCCAGGTTCCTTGCCAACCTACACATGTCACACGTTCATAGCACTTACCAGGCCTGCTGAGGATGTCAGAACTGCAAAGAACGCATGAGCGTTTTTTTGTCAGTGCGCTTAGTGTCAAGCAGACACTGAAGAGTCACAGACGATGACAAGTCATCTCTGGTTTGTTGTATAGTGGATGTTGGCTGATGGCTTGCTTCACATGAAAGGCATTGAAAGCCTTTTGCTTTGCAAGGAGCTTTATGCATGATGTTTACTGTCTTTTCTCATTGACCCTTGAGAGCATTTTAAGAAATTTTCAGCACGGCCCATAATTTAATAAAATAGGTCTTTTCTTATTCACCATGGATCCCAGTTTTTTTCTGTTCTCATGGTAAGTCTCAACCATTTTTAAACCAGAAATAACTTACCTAAGGTGATAATTTATTTTGTTAAGTACCTTTTTATTCCCAGTGCAAAGAATGAGTCCATTATGTTAGGATTAATGCACTGTGGACAGGCTTGCGTTCTTCCTGTTATTCCAAAAGCCTACCAAGTCCCAGTTCACTTACAAGCATGGAAGCCAAGACAGCAAAACTGTTCCTGATGCTGCGGCTTCAAGAGAGAAAACGTATTGTTTTCTTTGGATTTCAGGGTTTCCTAGGTTGGAAATTGTGTGTATGTGTGTTTGTATGTCTCTGTGTTAATTATTTATTATATAAATTATATGAATATATTATATAAATTTTTATTACTTAAAATAATATTTAGTCAACCTTCAGGTCATTGTCAATTTCATTCCAGCTTCCTGGTAGCTTTTGGGGGGGGTTATTTTAAAAACATAGAGCTAAATTTTCTTCTCAGTTTATTAATTGACATAATCTTGATAAGACTATCATGAACAAATGTGCCCATTTTTCAGTGGTACTTGGGCCTCTTCTATTCATGAGGAGAAGACAGACTGACTACTGTGAAAAGACTCTGAATCCTTGCTCAAACTCCCCGTTCGGTTTGACTGGAATCTGAGGCTTAGCCTCCAGTTCCATCTCAGTGATTCCCGGAACCCTAGTCTGTGACCCAAAGGCCTTGCATCACCTGGGGCCTCAGTTAAACAGCAGATTCCCTCTGCCTATCCCACACCTCCTGGAACATTCCAAAGTAGGTTCTGGAACTCTTTCAACAACCCTGAAAAGAGAAGGAAGTAGAGTCAGCCATTTCCTGAAGGGCTGCTTGGGTCCCTTTAGAAGGATCCCTGGTACACACCATCAGGGTTGTACCAGGTAAAACCAAGAAGCAAGGGAGGAAGCAATGGTGACCAGCAGCATGGGAGCAGAACTGACCAGTAGAGGCTACAAAATTCCCAGGAGCTATTTAGGATGTTTTTGAGAAACCGATTGTATGCAAAATTGATTTAAAAAATAGATTAAACCTTTCAAATTTAGAGTAGATGACATGAGGGTAATAAGAAACTCCAAAATTTGTACTTTAAGCTACAGAAACCACTAGGCTTTTTTTTTTTTTTCCTTCTTCTTCTTTTTAAAAGCATTTATTTTATTTGTATGAATACACTGTAGCTGTCTTCAGACATACCAGAAGAGGGCATCAGATCCCATTACAGATGGTCATGAGCCACCATGTGGTTGCTGGGAATTGAACTCAAGACCTCTGGAAGAGCAGTCAGTGCTCTTAACCACTGAGCCATCTCTCCAGCCCACCACTGGTCTTTTGAGAGAGCTGCAAAAGGCAAATGAATCCCTTTGTTCACACAATTTGTGAATTCTGTAGAGCTCTTACACATCCTAAATGCAGATGCTACTGTATTTAACAGACTATAAACCAACAGGAAAAGAGCATGTGTGGGCTTACCATTGCTATTTCAAGTAGGTACTTTACATCAAGGTCACTAGGCATTGTACCCTCTGTGGGTTGAGAAGCACATTCATTAGTGGATTTATCCATTATAGTATTGTGCAGGGTATTGTCCCACTTGCTCCTCTGCTGTAAAAAGCTATTACTACTTTACGGAATTTTTTTTTTTTTAAGATTGTACTTTGGAAATCCATTCAAAATATATATATTTAGATGAACATAACACAAAATCACCTTTTTTAAAAAAAATTCTGGATAGCATCTGGTTTTAGAATTCTGCTTTCTGAGATCAAGGGTCTGTTTTTCTATAGATGTGTGACTATGGTCTAATAGGGTGTTTCCTTGTCACTGGAGTGCTGGCTTATACAAAAGTTTCTTTTTTTTTTTTCCTTTACTGTCTTAGTTTTCTGCCTTCAGGTAGTAGATCCAGGACACACAGCCAACAAAGCTTGCTCTCTGGAAAAGGATTGTTTAATAACTTGAGAAGCACAACAGCTGCAATAAGATCAGCTCTTTCCAATGCTGAAATTCTTTGGTTCTTTATGGAAAAGTGTGTGTGTGTGTGTGTGTGTACATGCATTCTTGTCCGTATGGATATACACACATATGTATGTATGTGGAGAAGAAAGCACACCCTGGGGTATTGTTCCTCAGGAACAGAACACCATCCATCTTTTTTACTGAGACATGGTCTCTTACTGGCCTGGAGCTCACTAAATAGACTAGGCTGGATAGCCATCTCACCACAAGGATCCTCTTCTGTCTGCTTCCCTGGTACTGAGATCACAAAGGCATGCCAATGTGTTTTCTTTGTGGGTATTGGAATCAAACCCAGACCCTCATGTTTGCACATCAAGCATTTCACAGACTGAGCATCCTCCCACCTAGGCTCTGGAGTCACTAATAAAACTTTAGAAAATGCACTTATCTCAAGTGAGCCATGCTACATACTCTGCTTCCATCATGAGACACTGCTCCTGTCTTGCCTCCTGTCTTTCTTCCTCTCACACACATTATTAAAAATAGGAAGACAGGGGAGTTGGGGATATGGCTGGTATGCCTAGCTCTTTACATAGGTGGCGGGTATTTGAACTTAGTAGCTCATACTTATACAATAGCTGCTCATACCTGCTCAGCAATCTTCTAGACCCACTAAAAGATTTTTCAGTCAGTTACTTTGAATTGCATTTTAGCAACAAGGATATTTTCATTCTTAAAAAGCACCTGGCTCTTGAGGTTCTCAGAGCAGTAAGATTTGTGGAAGGTGAATTTTGAGATGCCTGGCCATAGTTTTCAATCTTCCTCAACACATAATGGACCCTTTACCTTGAAGTCATCAAAGTTGTTTTGATAATTAACAGCAAACAGGATAATACACACAGAAAATTCTGGGAACATAATAAAAATCGGAATTAAATTTTCAAAAGAAAATAATAGAGATGTT